>NC_035170.2:11046816-11371608 GCF_001659605.2 Manihot esculenta
GCTTAAGCCCATGCACAATGCCTAAGAAAGATGGCATTTGGTATATGTGTGTTGCTTGTTGGGTGGTCAATAAAAACATGGTAAAGTATCAACATCCTATACCATGCCTTGATGATATATTGGATGAATTGCATGTTGTTTGTGTGTTTTTAAAATTTAATCTTAAAAGTGGTCATCGCCAAATTAGAATAAAATCAGTTGATAGGTGAAAAACTGCTTTCAAGACTAAGTATAGGTTGTATGAGTGGTTGGTGATGCCTTTTGGCTTAACCAGCGCACCCATTACTTTTATGCGCCTAATGAATTTTGTGTTGCATAAGTTCATTGACGAATGTGTGGTTGTCTACTTTGATAACATTCTTGTGTATAATAAATCCAATTATGAGCATGTCATAAATTTGCATTGTATTTTTTATGCTTTACTCAAATTCAAGTTGTTTGCTAACATAAATAACTGTACATTAACATTAGTCAGATTATATTTTTGGGTTATGTGGTGAGTGCAAATGATATCGAGTTAGATAGTGAAAAAGGTAAAAGCTATTCAAGAATGGCCTCAACTTAAGAGTGTTAGTGAGGTGCATAGCTTTCACAGCTTGCAAGTTTTTATATGAGGTTTTGTAAAAGATTTTATCACTATTGTTGCCCCGTTAACCGAAATTATTAAAAAGGATAAAGGCTTTTTTTGGAATAGTGAATAGGATCATGCATTTCCTTTGTTGAAAGAAAGTTGTGTAATGCACCATTATTGAGATTGTCTAACTTTGATCTTATCTTTAAGGTTGAGTGCGATGCTTCTGGGATAAGTATTGGTACTGTGTTTGTAACGATCCAAAAATCGGACCGCTACCGGCGCTAGGATCCAGGTCGGCTTAAGGCCGCCGGGACCCGTAGCAAGCCTAACATGCATCCTCTTAACCTGTTTAATCTCATACATGATCAATAACATACATAAAAATTTAAAAACTTTTCTTTCATTCATTTTCTCATGTACCAATCTCAACCTGTGCATGCACTGAACATGAACATAACTATAAACATTGACCCCTCTGTGGGATCTCATCAAAGCCCCAATGGGCGACATAACATGTGTTGAGTTGGTTTACATATACATCATAAAACATTAAGATCATGTATTAAAAAGGGATTGCAATATACTATGGTCAAGCACACTTCTAAACCTCAATATCATCATTACATTACATAACTCAACATTTTTCATGTCCACACTATCTATTACATAACCAAGACTTCATTACTCTTGCTAACCTCCTGGTCTACCCTGTACCTGCAAACCTGGGGGTTAAGGGAGAGGGGTGAGCTACAAGAGCCCAGTGAGCAGAATAATAAAACATTTAAAACATATGATAACATGAAATGCATCACATCACAGCTAATCACATCAAGGATGAATTTGTCACCAATAGTCCCCTACATGGTCCAACTGTGCCAGGGGCGTAGAATGGGCCTCGCTGGTCTTTCTCTTACATGGTGCCAGGGGCGTAGAATGGGCCTCACTGGTCTTCCGTACCGTATCATCATCATCATAACATATGGGGACTAAAGGATCATTCAACATTCATCCACATCATCAACATATTATGCAATGCAACATATTCGTGAGTCTAATGCAAACACCCTATTATATCTCATGGCATTCATGATGCGTGAATCATGCTAAAACTGATTTATTTATTTAAAAGCATGAGATTTATTCCACTCACCTCTGGCTGAAGCTCTACTGACTCAGAAGCAGCTGAACTCACTGCTGGGGTCCTCGGTTCCTCGGGTCCGAACCTACACAGGTGGACTCAAATAAGGGACCAAACATACATGAACATAACTCTAAACTACTCCCCAAAAAACCCTAGAACATCATGAAACAATCATGCAAAACATGCAAAAGAGGGCTGGACAGGGCACTTTCGGCGGCAGGTTCGGCGGCCGAAAGTCCCTCCAGAGCCGAAAGTCAGGCAGGTTCGGCGGCACCTTCGGCGGCCGAAACTCCCAGACAAAGGCGAAACTCATGCATGTTCGGCGGTACTTTCGGCGGCCGAAACTCCCAGACAGAGACGAAAGTCTCCTTTCGGGGGCAAGCTTCGGCAGCCGAAGGCTGCTTCCACAAGCATGTTCGGCGGCCGAAAGTTTCTTCGGCTGCCGAACCTGGTTTCTCCCATAGTGGCAGAAACTCAGCTCTTCTATGCATATACGCCTCCAAACTTTCCAATCATGCATAAACCTATTCTACAACACACATACACAAGCATACAAGCTCCTAGGGGCTTCAAACCATCTAAAACCCCATCTACAACACATCAAACATGCATTTGCAAGCCACATTGCTCAAAACACAACATAAACTCATAAACCTAACCATAAGCTAAACATGCATTCTACCCTATAGATCTTCATAAAACTTACTTAAAACATGCAATGAGCTTAAGATCGGCTCTTACCTCTTGAAGATCGAGAGAGAGACGACCTAAACTCGGAGGTGGGAGAGATTTGAGTTCTTGAACCTCAAAGCTCCAAAACTTGCTTTAAACTCGAAAATCTTCAAAACAAGATGAAAACTAGTGAAAATCGTGAAAGATTTGAAGGAAAAACTCAAAGATTGGTGAGGAACGGCGGAAGGGCTCACCTTGGCCGAAAATGGGGAGAAAGCTCGCCCATTTCAGCTAAGGGACTCCTTTATAGTGGCTGGCCAGGCCACATTCGGAAGCCGAACGTGCCCCGCATGCATGCCATGTTCGGCGGCCGAACCTGGACTTCCCTCACTTATGCCTTCGGGGGCCTAAGGCATACCCGAAATGCATGCATGTTCGGCGGCCGAACCTGAGTTTTCCTCCAAGGTTGTTT
Source organism: Manihot esculenta (assembly GCF_001659605.2). Classification (NCBI taxonomy): domain Eukaryota; kingdom Viridiplantae; phylum Streptophyta; class Magnoliopsida; order Malpighiales; family Euphorbiaceae; genus Manihot; species Manihot esculenta. Next base: position 11,049,676 of record NC_035170.2, read on the forward strand.
TCATGCAAAAACTCAATTCCATCTTGCTTAAAACCATAAAACACATTAAAACATTTTATGAAAACATGGCTTTACCCTTCTAGAGGTCTCCGACATCCGAGATTCCACCGAACGGTAGGAATTCCGATACCGGAGTCTAGCCGGGTATTACATTCTCCCCCCCTTAAGAACATTCGTCCCCGAATGTTCCTCAACTAGCATATAGCATGGCATACACATATCATACATACAAAGCACATAAAAACTCACAAGGAACTAACCTCAGAAAAGATAAGGGTATTGCTGGAGCATGGACTCCCGTGTCTCCCAAGTGCATTCTTCTATATTGTGGTGGTTCCAAAGGAATTTCACCATTGGGATTTCCTTGTTTCTCAGCTTCCTGAACTGTGTGTCTAGGATTCGTACTGGCTGCTCAACATAGGTGAGATCTTCTTAGATCTCCACATCAGGCTCACTAAGAACCTTGCTCGGATCTGACACAAACTTCCTCAACATGGAAACATGGAAAACCGGATGGATTCTTTCCATTGAAGCAGGTAAATCCAGCTTGTACGACACATTCCCAATCTTTTGCAAGATTTCAAAGGGTCCGATGTACCGTGGAGCCAGCTTACCTTTCTTTCCGAACCGAACCACTCCTTTCATTGGAGACACCTTGAGCAATACCAGATCCCCCTCCTGAAACTCTACTTGCCTTCTGCGGATGTCTGCATAACTCTTCTGTCTGCTTGCAGCAGTCTTGATCCTTTCTCTGATTATGGGTACCACCCTGCTGGTGATCTCTACTAGCTCAGGCCCTGCCAAGGCCTTTTCTCCAACCTCTTCCCAGCAAACAGGTGATCTGCACTTCCTCCCATACAAAGCTTCATATGGAGCCATCCCGATGCTAGCATGATGGCTGTTATTGTAGGCAAACTCCACCAAAGGTAGATGCTGCCTCCAAGAACCGCCAAAGTCCAGCACACACATTCTGAGCATATCCTCTATTGTCTGGATGGTCCTTTCTGATTATCCGTCCGTCTGTGGATGGAAAGCAGTGCTAAAATCCAATCTGGTACCCATGGCATTCTGCAGACTCCGCCAAAACCTGGAGGTGAACTGGGGTCCTCTATCGGACACTATTGAAACAGGAACCCCATGCAGCCTGACAATCTCATCAACATATACCTGCGCCAATTTGTCCACAGAATAGCCACTCCTGACAGGGATGAAATGAGCAGATTTGGTGAGTCTGTCCACAATCACCCATATGGAGTCCAATCTGTTGGACGCTGCCGGTAACCCCACTACGAAGTCCATAGCTATATTCTCCCATTTCCACTCTGGAATAGGTAGCGGGTTAAGCATTTCAGCCGGCTTCTGATGTTCCAGCTTCACCCTCTGACACACTTCGCAGGCTGACACAAACTGGGCCACTTCCTTCTTCATAGCTAGCCACCAATAAACTTTCTTCAGATTTTGATACATCTTGGTGGCTCCGGGTGAACGCTGTATCTTGCATTATGAGCCTCTCTCATAATGTCTCCTTTCAACCCTACAGCATCTGGTACACACAATCGGCTCCCATAGCGGAGGATCCCTTTGCTGTCGAATCTGAACTCACTATCATTGCCTGACTGAACAGTCCTGGCAATCTTCACTAACTCTGGGTCCTCATGCCGTTTCTGAGCCACCTGTTCCAAAAACACGGGCGCCACTCTCATCTGAGCAATCAATGCACCTGTACCAGACAACTCCAACTGTAGACCTTCATCAATGAGCTTGTAAAACTCCTTCACCACTGGTCTCCTCTCAGCCGTGATGTGGGATAGACTGCCTAGTGACTTCCGGCTTAGGGCGCCTGCCACAACATTCGCCTTACCCGGATGATACTGAATCTTGCAATCATAGTCACTCAGCAGCTCTACCCATCTCCTCTGTCTCAAATTCAAATCTCTTTGACTCAGGATGTACTGCAAGCTTTTATGATCTGTGAAGATCTCACATTTTACCCCATAGAGGTAGTGCCTCCACATCTTGAGTGCAAAGATTACTGCTGCCATCTCTAGGTCATGCGTGGGGTAATTCAACTCGTGCTTCTTCAGCTGCCTAGAAGCATAAGCTGTAACAGCCCGAAAACCGAACTGCTACCGGCACTAGGATCCAGATCGACTTAAGGTCGCCGGGACCCATAGTAAGCCTGCTAAACTGTCTGTGTACCTGTGAAATCCCATACATGATCAAACATTTTCTATCAAACTATTACCACTTTTCTTTACTCCAAGACTTAACCTGTGCATGCACTATATCTCTGCTATTTATCCCCACTCTAGGCGGATATAACTCATAATGTTAAGCCTGGTTTTCTCATATAGATAACAATCAAAGAAAACATACATATACTGATCATATGGATACACAAAGGGATTACAACTCTTCTAAGTCAAGCACAAGTCGATACACTGTACACTGTCTCTTTACAAATTACATGTCCACATCAGCTATTACATAACTCTTCTTTTTTCCATACCCTGCTGGACTCCCTCTGGACTCTGTACCTGCAAGAGTAGGGTTAGGGGAGAGGGATGAGCTTTACAAGCCCAATGAGCAGAACTATAAAACATGATTTAAAAATATGAACTCATGGAATGCACTACATCACATCATCTCAGGGATAGACATGACCACCAAAAATCCCAATGTAAGGATGCCTGGCCTAGCCAGGTCTTACAACCTCAATTTGCCTGGCCCGGCCAGGTCTTACAACTCTGCCTGCCTGGCCCAGCCAGGTCTTACTATCTCTGCTGCCTGGCCTAGCCAAGTCTTACCTACAGATGGCTGCCTGGCCCGGCCAGGTCTTATAACAGAGCTTGGGCTATTGGAGTCGCCTTAGTCTATCCACAGCCTCATACGCATCGTATTATGCAATGCAGCATCTTCGTGAAACTAATGCAAGCATCCTACTAGACTCCTTATGATGCATGAAATATGCTCAAAGCAGTTTAGTTCTGAAAAGTGAAGTTCCACTCACCTCTGGCTGACTCTGTACTAACTCTGCAGGTTCTGAAACTGCTCACTGCTGACTTCCCTGATTCCTCTGGTCCGTACCTACACAGGTGGACTCAAATGAGGGACCAAACTAACTCAAGAACGTCTCTAAGAAACTCCCCAAAAGCCCTCTAAAAGATCCTAAAACAATCACATAAAACATGCAAAAGAAGGCTGGACAGGGCACTTTCGGCGGCAGGTTCGGCGGCCGAAACTCCCCTCCAGAGACGAAACTCATGCATGTTCGGCGGCACCTTCGGCAGCCGAAAGTCTCGTCCAGAGACGAAACTCAACCTTCGGCGGCTGAACCTTGCCTCCAGAGACGAAAGTCCCAATGTTCGGGGGCAAGCTTTGGCAGCCGATACTGCCTCTACAAGGGGTTCGGCGGCTGAACCTTCCTTCGGCGGCCGAACCTGGCTTTGCCCAACGGGCATAAACCTGCTCTGTTTCATGCAAAACTCACCCAAAAACCTACTCAGCATGCATATCAATACTCCCAACTAGCACATACCATATAACATGCATAAAGAGGTCCAAAACTAGCCTAAACCTCAAACATACATAGCAAACCACACTTAAACATGCTTGAACATAAAATCATGCAAAACCTCAACCAAAACCCTATCATGCACACTACCCATCAAACTTCCATCAAACCTTCAAAAATCATTAAAGGAGGTTCTGAATCTTTACTTACCTCTTCTAAACAAGAGATCCAACTGTAACAGCCCGGAAACCGAACTGCCACCGGCACTAGGATCCAGATCGACTTAAGGTCGCCGGGACCCGTAGTAAGCCTGCTATCCTGTCTGTATACCTGTGAAATCCCATACATGATCATACGTTTGCTGTAAAATCATAAAACTTTTCTTTATTCCAAGGCTTAACCTGTGCATGCACTCTCTCTGTGCTCTACTAATCCCTACTAGAGCTCCTCATGGCTCTAGGCGGATCAAACTCATAATGTTAAGCCTGGTTTTGCTCATAAACATACAACAATAAAGAAACATACATAAACTGATCATGTAACTCCACAAAGGGATGACAACTCTTATAGTCAAGCACCATTCTATACACTATACATAAACCTTATCTCTTTACATATACATGTCCACACTAGCTATTACAAGACTCTATACTCTTCCTGTACCCTGCTGAGTTCTCTCTGATCTCTGAACCTGCACTACTGAAGTTAGGGGAGAGGGATGAGCTACGATAGCCCAGTGAGTAGAATAAGCAAATATAGGTGATAAAACATGCTCTCATGGAATGCAACACATAATCACATAACCTCGGCCGGACGGATCAAAACTCCCTCTATCTCATCTGGGGTACCTAAGTACCATGTGCCTGGTCCCCGTAGGGCTGTTCCAGGTCTTTGTATATGTGCCTGGTCCCCGTAGGGCTGTTCCAGGTCTTTCCTCTGAGGGCTAATGAATCCTCACGAAGTCCGTGCCGTCTCACATAAGCAATGTACAAGGAGCAGTGCCAAGTACAAGGATAAATGCAATGCATCATCTTTGTGTACACTAATGCACTCAACCTAGAGCATATTCATGATGCATGAAGCATGATAAAATATTCAGTTGTCAGATTAAAACATTAAGTTAAGTTCCACTCACCTGGTTATCTCTGCACTGACTCTGCAGGTTCTGACACTGGACTCACTGCTGACCTCCCTGATTCCTCTGGTTCGTACCTACACAGGTGGACTCAAATGAGGGACTAAACTCACTCAAGAACATCTCTACGAAACTCCCCAAAACCCCTCTAACAATCCTCAAACCATCACATAAAACATGCAAAGGAAAGCTGGACAGGGCACTTTCGGCGGCAGGTTCGGCGGCCGAAACCCCACTCCAGAGACGAAACTCATGCATGTTCGGCGGCACCTTCGGCGGCCGAAGGTCTCGTCCAGAGACGAAACTCACACACTTTCGGCGGCCGAACTCCATCTTTCGGCGATCGAAAGTCCCTTTCTAAACCGAAAGCCTAGCTTTCGGGGGCAACCTTTGGCAGCCGAACTGCCTCCACAAGGGGTTCGGCGGCCGAACCTTCCTTCGGCGGCCGAACCTTCCTTCGGCGGCCGAACCTGGTTTTGCCCGAAGGGCAGAACCCTGCTCTGTTTCATGCAAACTTTGCCCAAAAACCTACAAACATGCATATCAACTACTCCCAACTAGCATATACACATATATATGCACAAAGGGGTCTAAAACTATCCTAAACCCCAAACAACCATAGCGCATAACACTTAATCATGCTGGAACACCACAAATCACCAAAAACCTCACCTAAACCTAAACATGCAAACTACCCATACAAACTTCATAAAACCTTTCAAAATCATCAAAGAAGCTCAGGATCTTCACTTACCTCTTACACAACTTGAGGATGAAGGATCCTAACGTGGAGATATGAAGAAAAGCTCTTTCAAAGCTCCAAGCTTCAAAACTTGCTTCTTTTGCTCAAAACCTTCATAAGTCACCAAAACTCTTAAAACTCTTGAAAGCTTTGATGAAAATCATGGAAAACATGAAAGTCAACGTAGGAGAGGCTGAAACTCACCTCTGGCTGCAAGTGGAGGAGAAATAACCTCCTTCCACCGACCCTTGGCCCTTTTATAGGTGGCTGGCCAGACCACCTTCGGCAGCCGAACGTGAAGCCGCAACCATGCAATGTTCGGCGGCCGAAAGTGACCTTCGGCGGCCGAACCTTTGCATTTCTCCCTTGTTGCTTTGCTTTCAAAACTCAAGTCTTTTAACACTTCAAAACATGAAAACAAGTGAAAATACCTTGGAAAACCTATGTATTACCCTTCTCGAGGGTTCCGACACCCGAGATTCCACCGGACTACAGGAATTCCGATGCCGGACTCGAGCCGGGTATTACACCAACGATCCCTACATGGAGCTATGGAGAAAACCTCTCTCAAACTCTCCAAACCTCTAAACTTTGTTCTTTTACTCAAAACCTTCAAAACACACCAAAACTCTTAAAACCCTTGAAAGATTTGGTGAAAAACATGAAAAGCAACAAAGTCAACATGGGAAGGGTTTGGACTCACCTCAGGCTGCAAGTGGAAGAAAAATATCCTCCTTCCACCGACCTTTGGCCCTTTTATAGGTGGCTGGCCAGACCACCTTCGGCAGCCGAACGAGAATCTGAAACCATGCAATGTTCGGTGGCCGAAAGTGACCTTCGGCGGCCGAACCTTTGCATTTCTCCCTTATTGCTTTTCCTTCAAAACTTCATTTTCCTTTGTACTTAAAACCATAACACAAGTCAAAATACATTAGCAAACATATGTATTACCCTTCTAGGGAATTTCGACACCCGAGATTCCACCGGACTACAGGAATTCCGATGCCGGACTCTAGCCGGGTATTACATTCTCCCCCCTTAAGAACATTCATCCTCGAATGTTCCTCAAACAACTAAACACACATAGAAAAAGGGGACAAACTAACCTTAAAACAAATATGGGTATTGCTGGAGCATGGACTCTCGTGTCTCCCAGGTGCACTCTTCTAGGTTGTGGTGGTTCCACAGGACTTTCACCATTGGTATCTCCTTGTTTCTTAACTGTCTAATCTGGGTGTCAAGGATCCGCACTGGCTGCTCTTCATAAGTGAGATCCCCAAGAATCTCGACATCAGGTTCACTGAGAACCTTACTTGGATACGACACAAACTTCCTTAACATAGAAACATGGAATACCGGGTGAATTCGTTCCATCGATGCAGGTAAATCCAGCTTATATGACACATTTCCAATCTTCTGTAAGATTTCAAAGGGACTAATGTATCGTGGAGCTAGTTTACCCTTTCTTCCGAAGCGAACCACGCCCTTCATTGGAGACACCTTGAGCAATACCATATCCCCCTCCTGGAACTCGATCTGCTTCCTACGGATGTCTGCATAGCTTTTCTGTCTGCTTACAGCTGTTCTGATCCTTTCTTTGATGATAGGCACCAACTTGCTGGTAATCTCAACTAACTCTGGCCCTGCAAGAGCTTTCTCTCCTACCTCTTCCCAGCAAACGGGTGTTCTGGACTTCCTCCCATACAGAGCTTCATAAGGGGCCATCCCTATGCTAGCATGATGGCTGTTGTTGTAGGCAAACTCCACCAGAGGTAGATGCTGCCTCCAAGAACCGCCAAAGTCTAACACACACATTCGCAACATATCTTCAATCGTTTGGATGGTCCTCTCTGACTGACCGTCTGTCTGTGGATGGAAAGCAGTGCTGAAATCCAATCTTGTGCCCATAGCAGCTTGCAGACTCAGCCAAAACCTGGAGGTAAACTGTGGTCCTCTATCTGATACTATCGACACTGGAACTCCATGCAACCTTACTATCTCTTCTACATACACCTGCGCTAACTTGTCCACAGAATAGTTACTCCTGACTGGAATGAAGTGGGCAGATTTAGTGAGTCTATCCACAAGCACCCATATGGAGTCTAGCCTGTTGGACGTTGCCGGTAACCCCACTACAAAATCCATAGGTATGTTCTCCCATTTCCATTCTGGAATCGGCAGTGGGTTAAGCATTCCAGCTGGCTTCTGGTGCTCTAACTTCACCCTTTGACAAATCTCGCAGGCTGATACAAACTGTGCCACTTCCCTCTTCATTGCTGGCCACCAATACACCCTTCTCAGATCTTGATACATCTTGGTGGCTCTAGGGTGAACGCTATATCTTGCATTATGAGCTTCCCTCATAATGTCTTCCTTCAAACTGCTATCATCTGGTACACATAATCTCTTACCATGACGAAGAATTCCCTCACTGTCAAATCTAAACTCTGCACTGTTGCCTGACTGAACAGTCCTAGCAATCTTCACTAACTCAGGATCTTCGTGCTGTTTCAGAGCCACTTGCTCTAGAAACACAGGTGTAACCCTCATCTGTGCAATTAAAGCACCTGTACTAGATAACTGCAACTGTAACCCCTCTTCTCTGAGCTTGTAGAAGTCCTTCACCACCGGTCGTCTCTCTACTGCAATGTGGGATAAGCTGCCAAGTGACTTCCGACTTAAGGCATCAGCTACCACATTTGCCTTACCCGGATGATACTGGATCTTGCAATCATAATCACTGAGCAATTCTACCCACCGTCTCTGCCTCAAGTTAAGCTCTCTCTGACTTAAGATGTGCTGCAGGCTCTTATGATCCGTATAGATCTCACACTTTACCCCATAGAGGTAATGCCTCCACATCTTAAGTGCAAAGATAACAGCTGCCATCTCCAGATCGTGTGTCGGATAGTTCAGCTCGTGCTTCTTCAGCTGTCTAGAAGCATAAGCTATCACTCTGTCATTCTGCATCAACACACAACCTAATCCCACTCGGGATGCATCACAGAACACTGTGAAATCTTCATCACTGATCGGCAGAGCTAACACCGGTGCTGAAGTTAACCGTCTCTTCAACTCTTCAAAACTCTCATCACACTCCTCAGACCATACAAACTTCTGATTCTTTCTGGTCAGTCTGGTCATAGGAGCAACTATCTTCGAGAAGTCCTGAACGAACCTCCGATAGTAGCCTGCCAAACCTAGAAAACTCTTGATCTCGGTCACTGTAGTGGGGGTAGGCCAGTTGGCTACTGCCTCTACCTTTTTAGGGTCTACTGCTATTCCTTCTTCTGATACTACATGGCCCAAAAAGGAAATGCTCCTCAGCCAGAACTCGCACTTGGAGAACTTGGCATACAAGCCATGCTCTCTCAAGGTCTGTAGAACTATCCGCAGATGTTGGGCATGCTCCTCTGCATTCCTAGAGTACACCAAGATATCATCTATAAAGACGATCACAAAACGATCTAGGTACTCCCTGAAAACTCTGTTCATGAGATCCATGAATGCTGCAGAGGCGTTAGTCAACCCGAACGGCATTACTAGGAACTCATAATGCCCATATCTGGTCCTGAAAGCGGTCTTGGATACATCCTCTTCCCTGATCTTCAACTGGTGGTATCCGGATCTCAGATCTATCTTAGAGAAACAACCTGCTCCTGCCAGCTGGTCGAAGAGATCATCGATCCTGGGTAAAGGATACTTGTTTTTGATAGTGACTTTGTTCAACTGCCTGTAGTCGATACAAAGTCGAAGAAATCCATCCTTCTTTCTGACAAACAGTATTGGAGCACCCCAGGGTGAGGTACTCGGGCGGATGAAACCCTTGTCTACCAAGTCCTGTAACTGCTCTTTCAACTCTCTCAGCTCTGCTGGTGCCATCCTGTAGGGAGGAATAGAGATCGGTCTGGTACCAGGCAGCAATTCGATCTCGAACTCTATTTCCCTATCAGGTGGTAGCCCTAGAAGCTCTTCAGGAAACACATCTGGGAACTCTCTGACCACTGGTACTGAGGACGGTTCCCTCACCTGACTGTCTAGCTCTCTCACATGCGTTATGAACCCCTGACAACCCCTCCTTAACAACCTACGGGCCTGGAGGGTTGATATCAAACCCTTCGGTGTCCCTCTCCTATCTCCTCGGAAAACACACTCTGACCCATCCTGGTCTCTGACACTAACTACCTTGTCCCTGCAGTTCAAGGTAGCATCGTACATAGATAACCAATCTATCCCTAGAATGACATCAAAATCTGTCAAATCTAGAACCACCAGGTCAGCTGGAAGGTATCTACTCTCTATGCACACTGGACTGAACCGACAGACTGACTCTGCCAAAGATGGATCACATTTGGGTCCACTGACCCAAAGAGGACACTCTAACTCGGACACCATCAGACCCAACCTCTCTGCGGCTCTAGAAGCAATGAAAGAGTGACAAGCACCGGGGTCCATCAAAGCATACACCTCTGAACACCCAATGATGAGATTACCTGACACCACTGTGTTCGAAGTGTCTGCCTCCTGCTGAGTCATGGTGAAAATCCGTGCTGGGGCTGACGGACCTGTACCTCGGGAACCCATCCCTGATGAAGGGGCTGCCCCTCTTCCTCTACCTCTGCCACTGCTTGGTGGTGTGGCTGAAGCCGTGGACTGTACTACACTGTCTGAGGTCCTCTGCTGGGATGGTGTAACCAAAGTTGCCTAGGGACACTCCCGTGCATAATGTCCCTCCTGCCCACATCTATAGCAGGCTGTAGATCCCAACATACAAGCTCCTCTGTGCTGTCTTCCACACCTCTTGCACACTGGATTTTCTGTACCAGAGCTGGAGCCGCTACCCATTCCCAGACTCGACTTAATCCTGTTCCAGAACTTGCCTCTTTTTCCTCTGAGTTTATCCCATCTCTTCTTGCTCACACTTGCTGTACTCTGTGAGGAGGACCCTGGTTTAACACCAGAAGACTGTGCCTTTGGTTGCTTGACTACTCCCTGGAGTAGGGCACTGGCCTCCATCTTCCTAGCAGCATCCACAATGGAGTGGAAACTCTCCTTCTCCGCGTGGAGGATCAAGGAGAAATACCTGGCATGAAGCCTTGTGGCATATCTCTTTGCCTTCTTCTGATCTGTACCATACGCCTGACCCACGTATGGTAACAATTCCAGGAACTTATCTGTATATTCATCAACGCTCATCTCCTCCGTCTGTCTCAACTGCTCGAACTCCACAACCTTTAGCTCCTTGGAACTGTCAGGAAAAGCCCACCCAGCAAATTCGTTGGCGAACTCTTCCCATGTCATGCTGTCTATTCTGGGGTCCACATAGTTCTTGAACCATTCCTTGGCTTTCTTGCACTTTAAGGTGAACCCTGCCATCTCAATGGCCCTGCTATCATCTGCTCCCAACTCACTTGTGATCATTATGACTGCACTGAGATACTCAAAGGGATCATCTCCCGTGTTAAATTTAGGAGCATCCAACTTTAAGTACTCAGTCATCTTCACCTTACTTCCCCCTGAAAAACTAGGTTGCTGTGCTTCCACAACAGGGGCTACTGGTTCAGGTGGTGGTGGTGGAGGTACTGTTTCTCTTGCTTCAGGCTGTGCTGGAATTGAGTAAAAAGGTGGGGGTGGATACGTGTGATATGGCGGATAGAAGGAAGGATAGAGCATATATGGCATGTAGGGTGGATATGGGGCAAAGCTAGAGTAATCCGACGTACCTCCCATCGGATACCCTGGGCCGTGTGGAAAGGGTGGATAGCCAAACCCCGAGGCCTGTGCGCCTCCCTGGGACTCCCCCATACCTTCTTCTGATCGTCCTACACCCATGCTTTCATCTCTACTCTGTTCTCCCTCTATCGCACCTCTCTCTACTTCTGACCTTCCCCCTCTGCCTATTCCTCCCCTGCTCTCGTCAGAAGACCTTCTAGGGTCTCGTGACGTTCCTTCCCTGCTTGACCTGTGAGATCTTGCCCTTGGCAATGCAGGTGGACGAGCAGCTCTACCCTCACTTTCAGGTGGGACTCCAGTCAATCTTGCGGATCGACGAGTTCCTCGCATCGTAAACTTCTGGAAAACACATAACAAAGCACATAAGCATACATCACTGATACAAATGCACATGCATGAATCATGGCATTCCACATCATCATAGAGACAAGACTCAACATCCTATCCTAGTGGACATGTTTTCCTATTGTGCTTGACCAACTACACCTCTATGAGCCCAACTCTACCTCTATAGGTCCGATCATGTGAACCGAGGGCTCTGATACCAATCTGTAACAGCCCGAAAACCGAACTGCTACCGGCACTAGGATCCAGATCGATTTAAGGTCGCCGGAACCCGTAGTAAGCCTGCTAAACTGTCTGTGTACTTGTGAAATCCCATACATGATCAAACATTTTCTATCAAACTATTACCACTTTTCTTTACTCCAAGACTTAACCTATGCATGCACTATATCTCTGCTATTTATCCCCACTCTAGGCGGATATAACTCATAATGTTAAGCCTGGTTTTCTCATATAGATAACAATCAAAGAAAACATACATATACTGATCATGTGGATACACAAAGGGATTACAACTCTTCTAAGTCAAGCACAAGTCGATACACTGTACACTGTCTCTTTACAAATTACATGTCCACACCAGCTATTACATAACTTTTCTTTTTTCCATACCCTGCTGGACTCCTTCTGGACTCTGTACCTGCAAGACTGGGGTTAGGGGAGAGGGATGAGCTTTACAAGCCCAATGAGCAGAACTATAAAACATGATTTAAAAACATGAACTCATGGAATGCACTACATCACATCATCTCAGGGATAGACATGACCACCAAAAATCCCAATGTAAGGATGCCTGGCCTAGCCAGGTCTTACAACCTCAGTTTGCCAGGCCCGGCCAGGTCTTACAACTTTGCCTGCCTGGCCCAGCCAGGTCTTACTATCTCTGCTGCCTGGCCTAGCCAGGTCTTACCTACAGATGGCTGCCTGGCCCGGCCAAGTCTTATAACAGAGCTTGGGCTATTGGAGTCGCCTTAGTCTATCCACAGCCTCATACGCATCGTATTATGCAATGCAGCATCTTCGTGAAACTAATGCAAGCATCCTACTAGACTCCTTATGATGCATGAAATATGCTCAAAGCAGTTTAGTTCTGAAAAGTGAAGTTCCACTCACCTCTGGCTGACTCTGTACTAACTCTGTAGGTTCTAAAACTGCTCACTGCTGACTTCCCTGATTCCTCTGGTCCGTACCTACACAGGTGGACTCAAATGAGGGACCAAACTAACTCAAGAACGTCTCTAAGAAACTCCCCAAAAGCCCTCTAAAAGATCCTAAAACAATCACATAAAACATGCAAAAGAAGGCTGGACAGGGCACTTTCGGCGGTAGGTTCGGCGGCCGAAACTCCCCTCTAGAGACGAAACTCATGCATGTTCGGCGGCACCTTCGCCAGCCGAAAGTCTCGTCTAGAGACGAAACTCAACCTTCGGCGGCCGAACCTTGCCTCCAGAGACGAAAGTCCCAATGTTCGGGGGCAAGCTTTGGCAGCCAAAACTGCCTCCACAAGGGGTTCGGCGGCTGAACCTTCCTTTGGCAGCCGAACTTGGCTTTGCCCAACGGGCAGAAACCTGCTCTGTTTCATGCAAAACTCACCCAAAAACCTACTCAGCATGCATATCAATTACTCCCAACTAGCACATACCATATAACATGCATAAAGAGGTCCAAAACTAGCCTAAACCTCAAACATACATAGCAAACCACACTTAAACATGCTTGAACATAAAATCATGCAAAACCTCAACCAAAACCCTATCATGCACACTACCCATCAAACTTCCATCAAACCTTCAAAAATCATTAAAGGAGGTTCTGAATCTTTACTTACCTCTTCTAAACAAGAGATCCAACGATCCCTACATGGAGCTATGGAGAAAACCTCTCTCAAACTCTCCAAACCTCTAAACTTTGTTCTTTTACTCAAAACCTTCAAAACACACCAAAACTCTTAAAACCCTTGAAAGATTTGGTGAAAAACATGAAAAGCAACAAAGTCAACATGGGAAGGGTTTGGACTCAACTCAGGCTGCAAGTGGAAGAAAAATATCCTCCTTCCACCGACCTTTGGCCCTTTTATAGGTGGCTGGCCAGACCACCTTCGGCAGCCGAACGAGAATCCGAAACCATGCAATGTTCGGCGGCTGAAAGTGACCTTTGGCGGCCGAACCTTTGCATTTCTCCCTTATTGCTTTTCCTTCAAAACTTCATTTTCCTTTGTACTTAATGCAACGACCCGGAAATCCGGACCGCTACCGGCGCTAGGATCCAGATCGGCTTAAGGCCGCCGGGAACCGTAGCAAGCCTGACATAACCTGTAAACCTGTTTAATCCCATACATGATCAACAAATCTCAAAAACCTGTAAACATTCTCATATATCAACCAAGCTCATCCTGTACATAGTCATATACATAAACATAAACCTCCACTGGAGTCCTCAATCAAATACTCCAAATAGGGTATCTCATCATACACAAGAACTTGGTTGACTCATAACATCAAAACTTATAAACATAAAGATCATGTATACAAGGGGATAACCATGCTCAAAGGGGGTCAAGCACAACTCTAATCCTCAATATCATTAATACATTACTCTTACATTACAACATTTATCATGTCCACATCTAACTATTATAACACAGGCATGAATCTACTCTTCCTGACCTCCTGGCCTATCCCGTACCTGCACACCTGGGGTTAGGGGAAAGGGGTGAGCTACAAGAGCCCAGTGAGCAGAATAATAAAACATTACATTTTTAAATTCATGCTTTCATGAAATGCGTCACATCAGAACAAGGCCACATCAAGGGTAAACCTGTCACCAGCTAGTCCCATCGTCATAACTAATGCCAGCGGCGTAGTCAAAGGCTCACTGGACTTCCTGTAGACATAACATAACTTACACTGCCCCCAAGGCCTTATTAGGCACTTGGTCTTGGTGTCCCATAGTGCCAGGGGCGTAGTCAAAGGCTCCCTGGTCTTTCCTTCTCATAGTGCCAGGGGCGTAGTCAAAGGCTCCCTGGTCTTCCTGCCAGGAACTAGTGGATCATCCAGCATTTACCCACATCAACAACATAATATGTAATGCAACATATTCGTGATGTCTAATGCAAGCAACCTAGAATATCACATGGCAATCGTGATGCATGAACATGCTCAAAATTATATTTCATTGATTTAAACTTATGAGTTTATTCTACTCACCTTTGGCTGAAGCTTTACTGACTCGGGAGCAGCTGAACTCACTGCTGAGGTCCTCGGTTCCTCGGGTCCGAACCTACACAGGTGGACTCAAATGAGGGACCAACATACTATAACATAACTCTAAAAATACTCCCTAAAAACCCCCTAAAACATCATGAAAACATCACATAAAAACATGCAAGAAATGGCTGAACAGGGCACTTTCGGCGGTAGGTTCGGCGGCCGAAAGTCCCAGACAGATCCGAAAGTCCTCTTTCGGGGGCAAGCTTCGGCAGCCGAATGCTGCCTCCACAAGGGGGTTCGGCGGCCGAAAGTCCCTTCGGCTGCCGAACCTGGTTTCTCCCAGAATGGCAGAAACTTGGTTCACATGAACCCCTTGCCTCCCAAAACCTCAAATCAAGCATATAACTCAACTAAAACATGCATACAAGTTCCTAGGGGTCTCAAACAGTCAAATACCCCAACTACAACACTTCAAACACACCCAATCAACACACATTGTTCAAAACATCAATATTAACCCATAACTCAACATATATCCTAACATGCATTTCTACCCATAGATCTAGCATAAAACTTATTTAAAACACATAAGGAGCTTAAGATCGGCTCTTACCTCTTGAAGATCGAGAGAGAGACGACCTAAACTTGGAGATCCAAGAAAATGAGCTCCTGAGTTCCCAAAGCTCCAAAACTTGTTTCAAAAGTTCAAAACCTTCAATGCAAGCTTAAAACTCAAGAAAAATAGTGGGGATTTGAAGGAAGAACACTAGATTTGGAAGAGGGAGGTCGGAAGCTAGCTGTGGCCGAAAATGGGAGAAAGCTCGCCCATTTCTGCCAAGTGACCCTTTTATAGGTGGCTGGCCAGGCCACGTTCGGGGGCCGAAAGTGCTTCCGCATGCATGCCATGTTCGGCGGCCGAACTTGAGTTTCGGCGGCCGAACCTGGACTTCCCTCACTCATGCTTTCGGGGGCCTAACGTGCCTCCAAAACGCATGCATGTTCGGCGGCCGAACTTGACTTTCGGCGGCCGAACCTGGGTTTTCCTCCAAGGACTTTTCATGCAAACACTCATTTAATTTTCATACTTAAAACCATGAAATACCTTAAAACATTTTATGAAAACATGTTTCTACCCTACTAGAGGCTTCCGACATCTGAGATTCCACCGGACGGTAGGAATTCCGATACCGGAGTCTAGCCGGGTATTACACTTAAAACCATAAAACAAGTCAAAATACATTAGCAAACATATGTATTACCCTTCTAGGGAATTCCGACACCCGAGATTCCACCGGACTATAGGAATTCCGATGCCGGACTCTAGCTGGGTATTACATAAGCAATCACCCTCTCATTCTGCATTAGTACACAACCCAGTCCCACACGGGACGCATCACAAAAGGTTGTAAAGTCTTCATCACTAGATGGCAGAGCTAACACTGGTGCTGACGTTAACCTCTTCTTAAGCTCTTCAAAACTTTCTTCGCACTGGTCAGTCCACAAGAACTTCTGATTCTTCCTGGTTAGTCTGGTCAGAGGAGCTGCAATTTTTGAGAAGTCCTCTGAACGAACCTCCTGTAGTAACCTGTCAAACCCAAGAAACTTCTAATCTCTGTCACTGAAGTGGGTCTAGGCCAGTTAGCCACAGCTTCTACCTTCTTGGGGTCCACCTCTATTCCATTTTCTGACACCACATACCCCAAGAATGAAATGCTCCTCAGCCAGAACTCACACTTGGAGAACTTGGCATACAAGCCATGCTCCCTCAAGGTCTGTAGAACCAACCTCAGATGATGGGCATGCTCCTCTGCATTACTGGAATACACTAAGATATCATCTATGAAGACAATAACAAAGTGATCCAGGTATTGGCGAAACACTCTGTTCATGAGATCCATGAATGCTGCAGGGGCGTTGGTTAACCCGAACGGCATTACAAGGAACTCAAAATGCCCATATCTGGTCTTGAAAGCCGTCTTTGGTACATCTTCCTCTCTGATCCTCAGCTGATGGTACCCCGATCTCAGATCTATTTTGGAGAAACAACCCGCTCCTGCTAGCTGGTCGAATAGATCGTCGATCCTTGGTAATGGATACTTATTCTTGGTAGTGACTTTGTTCAACTACCTGTAGTCGATACAAAGCCTAAGGGATCCATCCTTCTTTCTAACAAACAAGACTGGTGCACCCCAAGGTGAGGTGCTCGGTCGGATGAAGCCCTTTTCTACCAGTTCTTACAACTATTCTTTCAATTCTTTCAACTCGGCTGGAGCCATCCTGTAGGGAGGAATAGAGATCGGTCAGGTTCCAGGCATCAATTCTATCTCGAACTCTATCTCCCTAGCAGGTGGTAAACCTGGCAGCTCGTCTGGGAAGACATCTAGAAACTTTCTAACCACTGGCACCGAGGCGGGCTCTCTAACCTGACTGCTAAGCTCTCTCACATGAGCCAAATACCCCTGACATCCCTTCCTAAGCAACCTACGAGCCTGAAGAGCAGATATCAGACCTCTAGGTGTACCCCTTCTGTCTCCCCTGAAGACAACCTCTGACCCATCCTGACCTCTGAACCTGACTACCTTATCCCTGCAGTCCAAGGTAGCACCATGGGTAGATAACCAGTCCATCCCTAGAATGACGTCAAAATCTGTCAAGTCTAGAACCACAAGGTCGGCGGAAAGGCATCTTCCCTCAACAAAGACTGGACTGCACTGGCAGACTGACTCTGCCACTGATGGATCACACTTGGGTCCACTGACCCAGAGAGGACACTTTAACCCAGAGATCATCAGACCCAACCTCTCAACGGCTCTCGGAGCAATAAAAGAATGAGATGCACCAGGGTCCATCAAGGCATACACATCTAAACAACCAATGACTAAGTTACCTGCCACCACGGTGTTAGATGTATCTGCCTCCTGTTGAGTCATGGTGAAGATCCGTGCTGGAGCTGATGGACCTTCACCTCTGAAACCCGCTGAAGAAGAGGCTGCCCCTCTTCCTCTGCCTCTGCCACTAGCCTGAGTCGCGGCTGGAGCTGCTGGCTGAGCCACACTACCAGAAGCTGTCTGCTGAGACTGTGCTCCAAAAGCTGCCCTAGGACACTCCCGAGCCATGTGTCCCTCTTGCCCGCATCTGAAGCAGACTGCTGTCCCAGCCCGGCAAACTCCCCTGTGTGGCCTACTACACTTTGCACAAACTGCATTATTCGCACCAGAGCTTGAGCCACTTCCTAGTCCCAGACTGGACTTGACCTTGTTCCAAAACTTATTCTTCTTTGGCTTCTTGGTGGTACTGCTCCACCTCTTGCTGCCTGAAGCTGCTGCACTAAAAGAAGAAGAGCCTGGGGTCTTAGAACCAGAATGTTGTGCCACTGACTGCTTAACTGTCCCCTGAATGATAGCACTGGCCTCCATTTTCTGGGTCATATCCACTATGGCATGGAAGCTCTCCCTATCTGCTGACTGGATCAAGGAGGAATATCTGGAGTGGAGTTTCATGATATACCTCCTTGACCTTTTCTGGTCCGAGTCAAGATTTTGCCCTGCAAATGACAACAGCTCCAAGAATCTGTCCGTGAACTCCTCTACACTCATCTCATCGGTCTGCCTCAACTGCTCAAACTCTATCATCTTCAACTCCCTTGAACTATCGGGAAAAGCCCATTCTGCAAACTCGTTTGCAAACTCCTCCCAAGACATGCTGTCCACTCTCGGGTTCACATAATTCTTGAACCACTCTCGTGCCTTCTTGCACTTAAGCGTGAACCCAGCCATCTGAATGGCTCTACTGTCATCAGCCCCAATCTCATCTGTGATCACCTTAACCCTTTCAAGATACACAAATGGTTCATCCCCTTTTTCATACTGAGGAGCACCCAATTTCATGTAGTCGGTCATCTTGACCTTGCTCCCACTGGCTGAGCTAGGTCTAGAAGGTTGAGTAATTGGGGCTGCTGGTTTTGTAGGTGGTGGAGGTGGGGGTGCAGCATTCCCCGAGGTGGGGTTTGCCGGGTGAGGATAAAAGGGTGAGGGTGGATAAGTTGGGTACTGGGGGTGAGGTGGATAGAAAGGTGGATAAGGCATGTAGGTAGGGTAGGGGCTAAAGCTGGAGTAATCCGATGTGCCTCCCATCGGATACCCTGGACCCTGTGGGAAGGGTGGATAATGGGGTGGAAAACCATACCCCGAGGCCTGAATGCCTCCCTGAGACTCCCCTGTCCCTTCTTCCGTCATGCTGACATCCAGATTCCCATCCCTCCTCTGGTCCTCTTCCATAACCTCCCTCACATCTGAAGAACTTCCTCCTCTATCTGTCCCCCTTTTGCTAGCATCAAAAGACCTTCTAGGGTCCCTTGACACTCTTTCTCTGCTTGATCTACATGACATTGCCCTAGGCAATGCAGGAGGACGGGCGCTCGTGCCCTCATCCTCAGGTGGTACTCTAGTCAATCTTGCTGATCGACGAGTTCCTCTCATCCTGTTTTCTGAAAAACAGTACTCATCACATAAACATTAGCATCAAATGGTTCATGTGGAAACACATGCACCCGCATCACATATATCACATATCATTAATGCACATGCATATAATCATGGCATTTCACATCATTATGCAAGACAGGACTCCACATCCTATCCTAGTGGACATGATCTTCCTATTGTGCTTGACCTTCTATAACATCTATGAGCCCGACACTCTAGGTCCGACCATATGAACCTAGGGCTCTGATACCATTCTATAACGACCCAAAAATCGGACCGCTACCGGCGCTAGGATCCAGGTTGGCTTAAGGCCGCCGGGACCCGTAGCAAGCCTAACATGCATCCTGTTAACCTATTTAATCCCATACATGATCAACAACATACATAAACATTTAAAAACTTTTCTTTCATTCATTTTCTCATGTACCAATCTCAACCTGTGCATGCACTGAACATGAACATAACTATAAACATTGACCCCTCTGTGGGATCTCATCAAAGCCCCAATAGGCGACATAACATGTGTTGAGTTGGTTTACATATACATCATAAAACATTAAGATCATGTATTAAAAAGGGATTGCAATATACTATGGTCAAGCACACTTCTAAACCTCAATATCATCATTACATTACATAACTCAACATTTTTCATGTCCACACTATCTATTACATAACCAAGACTTCATTACTCTTGCTGACCTCCTGGTCTACCCTGTACCTGCAAACCTAGGGGTTAAGGGAGAGGAGTGAGCTATAAGAGCCCAGTGAGCAGAATAATAAAACATTTAAAATATATGATAACATGAAATGCATCACATCACAGCTAATCACATCAAGGATGAATTTGTCACCAATAGTCCCCTACATGGTCCAATTGTGCCAGGGGCGTAGAATGGGCCTCGCTGGTCTTTCTCTTACATGGTGCCAGGGGCGTAGAATGGGCCTCACTGGTCTTCCGTATCGTATCATCATCATCATAACATATGGGGACTAAAGGATCATTCAACATTCATCCACATCATCAACATATTATGCAATGCAACATATTCGTGAGTCTAATGCAAACACCCTATTATATCTCATGGCATTCATGATGCGTGAATCATGCTAAAACTGATTTATTTATTTAAAAGCATGAGATTTATTCCACTCACCTCTGGCTGAAGCTCTACTGACTCAGAAGCAGCTGAACTCACTGCTGGGGTCCTCGGTTCCTCGGGTCCGAACCTACACAGGTGGACTCAAATGAGGGACCAAACATACATGAACATAACTCTAAACTACTCCCCAAAAACCCCCTAGAACATCATGAAACAATCATGCAAAACATGCAAAAGAGGGCTGGACAGGGCACTTTCGGCGGCAGGTTCGGCGGCCGAAAGTCCCTTCAGAGCCGAAAGTCAGGCAGGTTCAGCGGCACCTTCGGCGGCCGAAACTCCCAGACAGAGGCGAAACTCATGCATGTTAGGCGGCACTTTCAGTGGCCGAAACTCCCAGACAGAGACGAAAGTCTCCTTTCGGGGGCAAGCTTCGGCAGCCGAAGGCTGCTTCCACAAGCATGTTCGGCGGCCGAAAGTTCCTTCGGCTGCCGAACCTGGTTTCTCCCATAGTGGCAGAAACTCAGCTCTTCTATGCATATACGCCTCCAAACTTTCCAATCATGCATAAACCTATTCTACAACACACATACACAAGCATACAAGCTCCTAGGGGCTTCAAACCATCTAAAACCCCATCTACAACACATCAAACATGCATTTGCAAGCCACATTGCTCAAAACACAACATAAACTCATAAACCTAACCATAAGCTAAACATGCATTCTACCCTATAGATCTTCATAAAACTTACTTAAAACATGCAATGAGCTTAAGATCGGCTCTTACCTCTTGAAGATCGAGAGAGAGACGACCTAAACTTGGAGGTGGGAGAGATTTGAGTTCTTGAACCTCAAAGCTCCAAAACTTGCTTTAAACTCGAAAATCTTCAAAACAAGATGAAAACTAGTGAAAATCGTGAAAGATTTGAAGGAAAAACTCAAATATTGGTGAGGAACGGCGGAAGGGCTCACCTTGCCCAAAAATGGGGAGAAAGCTCGCCCATTTCGGCTAAGGGACTCCTCTATAGTGGCTGGCCAGGCCACATTCGGAAGCCGAACGTGCCCCGCATGCATGCCATGTTCGGCGGCCGAACCTGGACTTCCCTCACTTATGCCTTCGGGGGCCTAAGGCACACCCAAAATGCATGCATGTTCGGCGGCCGAACTTAAGGTTCGGCGGCCGAACCTGGGTTTTCCTCCAAGGTTGTTTTCATGCAAAAACTCAATTCCATCTTGCTTAAAACCATAAAACACATTAAAACATTTTATAAAAACATGGTTTTACCCTTCTAGAGGTCTCCGACATCCGAGATTCCACCGGACGGTAGGAATTCTGATACCGGAGTCTAGCCGGGTATTACAGTGTTGATACAAAAAAAACTTGCTTGTTGTTTATTTCACTAAGAAGTTGAATGGTGCACCTTTGAGTTACTTAACTTATGACAAGGAGCTATATGTGTTAGCTAGTAGGGGTGCTTGAGACTTGGCAACATTATTTGCTTCCAAGGGAGTTCGTGATACATACCGATCATGAGTACTTATATCATTTGAAAAGACAAAGCAAATTGAACAAAATATATGCCAAGTAAATAGAGTTTATTACATCTTTTCCATTCGTGATCCACTACAAACAAGAGAAAGAGAATATTGTGGCAGATACGCTTTCTCAAAGATACAACCTAAAAAACTATTAGGATTTAAGCATATGAAAGAATTATACATGTATGATGTTGATTTTGCTTATGTGTATAAGGCTTGTGAGCATGTGACATTTCGTGAATTTTATGGGCATCAGGACTTTCTTTTAAGAAAAGTAAGTTATGGGTGCCTAATTGTTTATTGCATGAATTGCTTATGTGTGAAGCTCACAGTGTTGGATTAATGGGTCATTTTGGTATTGATATGTAATACCCGGCTAGATTTAGGCATCAAAATTCCTACCATCTAGTGGAATTTCGAATGTCAGAGCTTTCTAGAGGGGAAAAACAAAGGTTTTCTAAAATGTTTTTACGTGTTTGATGGTTTTAAATGGAAAGAAACTTTAGTTTTTAAAAGAAAAGACCAAGGAAGCATTTGCCAGGTTCGGCCGCCTAAAGTGAAGTTCGGCCGCCGAAAGTGAAGTTCGGCCGCCGAACATGAGGCTGTTTCGGGGGTGCTTTTGGCCTCCAAAAGTTTTGATGGAACAAACCAAGTTCGGCCGCCGAACATGGGGGTGTTGCGGGTGTAGCTTTGGCCACCGGAAATGGTTGACCAAGCCACCTATAAAAGGCCCCTTGCCCGGAAAATGGGGGAGATTTTTCTCTCTTTTTGGGCATAGGTGAGTTCATGCTCTCCTTTAGTCGTTTTCATGCTTTTTCTTCAAATCTCTCAAGGTTTTCATAAGTTTTATCCTTGGTTTGAAGAGTTTTGAGTTTTGAGCAAGGTTTGTAAGCTTGGAGACTTTTGGAGCTTGGATCCTCCATATCTTTAAGTTGGGGTCACACCAACTCTCGTTCTTCAAGAGGTACATGTAGATCATCATCTTTTATGGTGTTTTAAATGAGTTTTATGAAGGAAAAAGGGTAAGGATTGCATGGTTTTGCATGGTTGTGCATGATAGGGTTTATGCACCCTTTATGCCTATGTATGCTTTATGATGATGTTTGTGGGAGTTTAAGCTTGATTTAAGCTCCTTTGTGCATGGTTAAGGGCTTTTGCATGTTTTGGAGAGGTTGGATGCATGTTTTGGGTGTTTGGAAGGTTTGGGAGGCTTTATGCATAAGAGGTTGAGTTCTGGATGAACTCAGGTTCGGCCGCCGAAGGTAGTTTCGGCCGCCGAACCTGCCTGGGATGCATGGTTTGGCCGCCTAACCTTGCCCCTGAAAGTTGAGTTTCGAATCTGGAGCAGACTTTCGGCCGCCGAAGGTGCTGCCGAAGGTGCCCTGTCCAGTTTTCCTTTGCCTGTTTTTTCATGCATGCTTGAGGTGTTTTAGGGGGTTTTTGGGGAGTTGTTAATGGGTTGTTTAGAGTGTGTTTGGCACCTCATTTGAATCCACCTGTGTAGGATCGGACCTGAGGGACCGAGGGGGCCATCAGTGTTAACTGTTGCAAAGTCAGTCCAGCGTCTGCCAGAGGTGAGTAGAACTAAATCTAATCTTTTATTTAAGAAATCAAACGCCTAAAGCATATTCATGCATCATGGTTATATGTAATAGGTTGCTTGCACTAGTGTCACGTATATGACGCATTGCATTTATTACTGTTGGTGTGGATTGGACCCAGGCAACTTTAATAGCCCATAGATCTGTCATGATTGAAAGTCCTGTGTGAGCTCCTTTGGGGGCCGGGCACCGATAGAGGGAGTTTTGAGGTCATGTCCAATCCGAGATGTGAAATGTTTGTGCTGTGGCGCATTTCATGAAAACATGTAATTAATGAACTGTTTTCATTGTTCTGCTCACTGGGCTTTAGTAGCTCCTCCCTCTCCCCATCTCCCAGTTTTACAGGGCCGGTCAGAGATAGCACGGGATAGCAGTTAGAGTGAAGTCTTTGTAATAGCAGTAGTGGACATGTAATGGAAAAGGATGTATAGTCATGTAATGTATGTTGATGATAGAATTATGCTTGGCCCTAGTGTATGGATAATCCATTGTACATGGATCCTGTTTTATGTTTCTTGATGAGAAATGTGTTGAACCGAGCCTGATGTATATTATGCTGACCCATCTAGAGCATATGATGAGGGCTCTAGTATATGATTCTATGTCTGTAAACATAGTGCATGCAGGTCAAGCTTGGTAAAGTTTTTTAGTTTTTATGTTTATGTTTGATCATGTATGGGATTGATCAGGTACACAGAGTTCATGTTAGGCTTGCTACGGGTCCCGGTGGCCTTAAGCCGATCTGGATCCTAGCGCCGGTAGCGGTCCGGTTTTCGGGCTGTTACATGATAAGACATTGAGTATATTGCATAAGCATTTCTTTTGGCCTAATATGTGTAAAGATATTGAGCGCATATGTGCACATTGCATTTCATGTAGGCAAACTAAGTCTATGATACAAACTCATGGGTTACACATGCCATTGCCTATACCTCCACACTCTTGGATTGACATA
The DNA here is from genome assembly GCF_001659605.2 of Manihot esculenta. NCBI lineage: Eukaryota > Viridiplantae > Streptophyta > Magnoliopsida > Malpighiales > Euphorbiaceae > Manihot > Manihot esculenta. The sequence continues at coordinate 11,074,036 of NC_035170.2, forward strand.
TTTATGGATTTTGTGCTAAGATTGCTTACGACGAGTTAAGGCTAAGATAATATTTTTATGATTGCACATTACATACCATGCCATAAGACAAATGATGCCACCCATATTGTAGATTTTTTTCTGTGAAGTCATTCGCTTACATAACATTCCTAAGATGATCATGTTTGATAGGGATGTTAAGTTTTTAAGCCATTTTTAGCGTGTGTTGTGGTCCAAGTTAGGATCAAACTTTCATTTTCGAATACTTCTCATCCTCAAATGGATGGCCAAATAGAAGTAGCTAATTGTACCTTAGGCACAATGTTGAGTTTTCATATAATAGGAGTAAGGATTTTACAATAGGTTTTTCTCCTTCTAAAATTATGTATGGCTTTAACCCACTTACTCCTATTGATTTATTGTCTTTGCCTGCTAATGAGCTTGTGAGTGTTGATGGAAGTAAGAAAGTAGATGTGGTTAAGTCTATACATGAGAAAGTGCGTCAACAAATTGGAAGAAAGAATGAACAAATAGCTGCCAAGGTAAATAAGGGAAAATACATTGTGACATTTGAACCTGGAGATTGGGTGTGGGTTCAAAGTTAGATGCTTGTGGTGATAGTCCATTTTAGATTATTACAAAAATTAATGGCAATGCTTATAGAGTGGACCTACCAAGTGAGTATGGTGTTTCTGCTATCTTTAATATTAGTGATTTGTCTCCTTTTGATTTCAATGAAGGTTCAAATTCGAAGACAAATTCTTTTGAGGGAAGGAAAAATTATACAAATGCTATCTCATGTGCACAAAGCATTGGAACTGATTTGGAGCAAGTTATAGGCATGGAGGATTTCTTAGGTCTAATAACGAGATTTCGAGCTAAACATTTTAAGGAACAACTTTATCTTTTTGTGCAATTTTGGATTGAAAGAAACCTATCCAAATATGGAAAACTTCATAATAATAATATTAAGAAGTCTAAATATGTAAATACAATTGACTTACAAATTAGTTTAGTTAGTTTGGACTTTTAGGGCTTATTTTGAGTTGCTGGTTTTTTTTTTCTTGTTTTAGATAAATTGGGCTTGTTAAAATCAGTTTTTAGTTTGTTTATTTGGGATAGCTCGATTATATTTTAAGTTGTTGGGTTTGAGTGTGTTTTAAGCTTAATTGAGTTTTTATTATCTAAGCAATCTTATCCAAGAAGGAAGGAAATTCAAAGAGTCCATCGTTTAAGAGGCTATCCACATTCTTATTTCATTTAATGCTCCACTATCCACCAAACTTCCATATACATATATTAGGGGAGTTCAAGTATCAAAGAAGTATATGGAGAGACATCATCTTTATGGAGATTTGAAGACAACTTAATTTTATTTGCATTGTAATCCTTAAGTCATGGCTATATATGGAGGTTGTATGATCAAGCCAAGTTTAGACCCATTTTTCATGTTGTTATTTATGTTAAATTATACATTTTCTACATAATTTTGTGATTTTGACCATATTTTGAAGGAAATTGTGTAAAATGGTAATTTGATAAAAATGGCCTTAAAACTACCCAAAAGAGAATAAAAGAGAACGAGTCTGGTTTGTCCAAGTCGGTTTGCCCAAACCAAGTTGAAGCTGAAATGGGAGAAGGTGAAGAAAAGCACAGATTTATTGTTCTACCAGATTGTTTGTCCAAGCAGACTAGGCAAACAGATCCTGCAATCAGAAGCACAGAGGGAGATAGCACCCAAGACAGACTGTTTGACCAAGTTGTTTGCCCACACAGACTAGGCAAACAGATTGTGCGACAGCAGAACAGCAGAGACGCGGGAAACTTGGAATTAAAGCCTTCAAGAAGTCTTTCCCTCCCCAAACACGTGAAGACAACTCAACAAATCTTCAAGACACCTCAGCACTCTATCCCACATATCAAGGAAGGCAAATCTCAAGAAGATTCAATTGCCTTCCAAGAATCTAAATCCAAATAGGAAAGAGAACTCCATCAAATTAAGAAAACTTAGGGCAGCCTATTCAGCTATAAAAGGGACAACAAACCAGCAAAGAAGGGACATCTCTTCGAAAATCACTCCAGCAGCTGCGCGCTACATCAGCCGCACAGTCGGCCTTTCCTCTTCTCTTTCTTATTTTCTTTCTTTTATTTTTATGCTAGTTTCAGCCATGAGTGGCTGAAACCTCTTTTCTAGTTGAAGATTAGGTGAAATTTCAGTTATTAAGGGATTGTGAGATCTGAACTTGTTATGTTCTTCTTTTATTTATCAATATTTATGCAATTTGATATTTAATTCTATTGTTGCTTTGTTGTTTAGATCAATAGGGCCCATTGATTCTTGATTGCAAAGTAATAATTTGTTATTTTGAATAGTTTATTGCTTGAATTATTCAAATACAAGTAACTCTTGGTATAAAAACCAAGGAGATTGCATAACCTAGCAAAATCACCATACGTTTGGGTAGCTAGAATTAGATCTCTCTATTTCTTAATGCAATTGGCAGTTATATGATGCTAAAAGCCCCAAGGACATTCATTGGCAACTTGTTGATTAGTGATTAATTAGAGAACGTTTCCTAATTAATCTATGCTTAAGGAGGGATATGGTGGTGAAAAGTGTCTTTTACCCCATAACTAATTTATTGAGTAAAATAAAAGAACCTATGTATCAATAATCAATCCTAACAACTGAAGTGGATCCAATTCTTCAACTAGGCTTTTATCATTATTGAATTCTCTTTACTTTATGATTTGCTTTACTTAATTGCTTTTAATTTCAGTTTAAGATATCAACCTTCAAACCCCCCTCCCCTTTATTTATTTTCAGTCTATTTAATTGGTTTTGATAAGGAAAATAGGTGAGTATCAATTTTCTGTGGATTCGATCCTTTTACCACTATCTACAGTTGTAAAATTGTGGACAACCAAAAATATTATTTTTGATCGGTTTCGACAATCGCACAGTCACTGTAGTATTTTATTTTACTATATTGAATGAAAATCTCATAATTTCCTTTATTGAAAGGGAGCTTTAGCTTTATTTTATCTTTATATACATGGTGTTGTTTGGATTGTGGTTGATTATTTAATTGCTTCTCAAATTCAATTCATCTTTCTTATATTTTTTAGCATTTTATTTCGATTGGGTTTAAAGGGATTCTCAAAATGGAATCCTCTTTTAATAATTAAAAATGTCACATGGCAAGATAACTTAGCAATGACACACTCCCTCTAAATAGTATTTTAAATTAGAATAAAAAGTACATAAAAATTTTGATTTTGGACTAATTTGCTAAAATTGAAACGTTAGAATTAAATTGTCAAACCACGTGTACGTTTGGTTTTTTAAGACCAACTAACCTAAATATTCTTTTTTTTTTTTTTTTAATTTAAACCTTATTCCTTAGTAATTAGCTAGCTCTTTAACATTATTGGGTGTTGTGAAAGATATTTTTTTTCGGGTGTTGCACTAGGATCTGCCTCTCATATCTCAATGTTTGTGGTGAGAAATTGCAGTATTAATCTTGTCAAAAGATTTCTTTGTAAAAATGTTTCCCTTTTGGTCCCTTCATCTGTTGTGTTGGATGGATTATGCATGTCCATATGGATCTTGATTTCAATCTCCTCAAAACTGATTCTCTTGCTTTCACAATAATCATCACAGTCTTCACTTTACATGTGTATTTATGGATACTCTTTTAGGATAGAACTCCATTATCATTGAGATAATGAATTACTCTATGGTAGATGCAAGCCTTATAGCTTTCTTTCGGATGAAGTGTCAATGATATTTCAAGGATTCCATATTTAATAATATTCATTGATAGAGAAGAAAATGCTTAAATAATTGATGTTTGTGTGTGATACAATCCTAGAATATTCTGGTATATTTGGTTGACTAGCTATTTTCTATTTGTGACAAATTTTGATAGATGGAGATTTGTTTGACATCAAACATCAAGACTAATACAGTTTCCTCACTATATACTCATCATTTTGGTCAATTTTCTATTGGATTTGAAGTGTTTTTAGACATTTAGTTAATTAATACCGGTGTTGCTTTTCCTTAAATAGTTATTAATACAGTGGAAATGTGTTAACAAGTTGAGTTGTGTAATCATGGCTAGTGATACCTAATTTAAGGTTTTCTTTGAGAAATATTTTTGAAAATTTTTAAGATGTAATATCTTTGTGAAATGTTTGTTATGATATCACATTGAGTTACTATCATACTTATTCATTTAGATGAACCACAGATATTTTTTCCTACAAAAATTGAAATATTTAAAGAAATAATATTAGTATACATTATGATCATCAAAGTCACTATATGATGAGGAAGAATATATATTTAAATATAGATTCTATACTATAGGATGATTCTTTTATATATATATATATATATTTCATATATTTATATGCTGAATTGTCACACTGATATCGAAAACCTAGTATTGGAAGGATTTTATATGGCAAGGTTTTTAGCTCGTAATACGAATTGCACTAAATAAAGTTTGGCTATATTTCTGTCTCTTATATTTACGGCTTATTTTGGAGTTTACTCAATCTCGTCTTTTATTATTATTATTATTATTATTATTATTATTATTATTATTATTATTATTATTAAATCTAAATATTTTTATTATGTAAGTTGTGAATTATTTTTGACTTCATTATATTTTGTAATCTTTTCTTGCTTTATCAAAAATATCATTATTAAATTTTTTTTATTGATCAATTTATTTATTATTTTGTTGTCTTTGCATCAAATAAAGGCATCATTTACTATCAATCTCGTGCTTATATACTCATGCTTGCATATAGTTTCGATATCATTTGGTAAAGAATAGAAATAGTGGGTTAAAAGAATATTGTATCAATTGTTACTAAGAAAAACAAAGTGCGTCTTGCGTATATAATTGTTGTCCAAAACTTTAATTTTAATATGTAATTTACTTTTTTTTTATATAAAAATTAAATAATTTATCCCCTTATTTGGAATCAAGAATTTTATAAAAATTCAATTAAATTAATTTTTTTTTCATAAAATTCTTGTTTGGAATAAAAAAATTCAAAATTTTTTAACTTGAAAAATTCAAAATCATGTATAGAAATGAAATCATGAATCATTTTATAAGAATTTTTTTGAATTTTTTTTCTTATAAAATTATTCATGCCAAATGAGAGATATATGAATAATTTAATTTTAATAATATTTATGATGTCTATATTAATTAAGGTTATTATAATTGATATCATATTTATTTATATATTATTTTGAGATCATAACAACAAGGTTTAAGATTAAATAAATTTTATTGAAAGCATTTTAGCCTTTTCTAATGGAATTGTGATGAATTTCCAAGCAGAGCAATTTTTTGACAAGGATTAGTTGCTAATGTTGTTGTCACTAAATTAGCGATGGAGATTTTCCGTTGCTAATGTTTCTTACTGTGAAAAACTTGATTTGAAAAAGTAGTGGCAAGACTTTAAATGACGAAATTTCGTATGTCGCATCCATCGCTAAAGATATTTTAGATTAGTGATGAAATTTTTCGTCACTTATAGTCTTTTTCAGTGAATTAAAATATAGCTTTATTAAAAAATATATTATTATTTTAGTCCGATAAAACTCACTATTGGTCTTTCTATTTTGAAAAATATAAAATATCTCTAATATTTTAAAAAATTTACTAATTAGTCCCTTCGTTAATTTTAGCCAGTAAATATTTTACTATTTAGTTCTTATAGTTTTAAAAAAATTCATTAGTTAATTCCTCATATTTTTTAAAAAGCCTACTAATTAGTCCCTCTATATCAGAGGCAGTTTAGACCTTTTTGCGATACTTAACGGCTAAAATTAATAGAAGGACTAATTAGTAGACTTTTAAAATGTCAGAAACATTTTAATACATTCTTCAAAATAGAGGAATCAAAATTTTATTATACCATGGAGAGTAAATAGTCAATTTTTCTTTATTAAATATTAAAAGTAAACTATAATTTAATAGTAATATTTAACAAGTTAGAAGAAAAGTTTTACTTTATTAATAGTGCGTAAAAATAACAACTTTTATATTACAAATTAAAGTAAAGGACTATATTAAAAATTACAGTTAAAAAACAAAGTAGCTTTTTATAATTATCCCAAAATTTAAATACATTCACAAACATAAACATAGACACAGGCATGACTCGTGTAAAAATAAATATAGATAGAATACGAATGCATGTAGATAATGTTATAAAAATAGTTTGTTTAACTAAGTTAAGAGACAGGAAAATAAAGAATTCCACATACAAAAATTACAAGATTTTTTTAGTATTTATATTATGAAAAATTTTAATTGAAATATAAAGTGTATTGGAGGAACATTTTGAAGATAATCTAAAATTGATAAAATTATATTATAAATCAAAAACTTGATACATGGTATATCTCTCTAAAAAGTGTTTTCAATAGTTACTCAAACTCTATATATTCTTTTTTATTTTCCCTTAAATTTTCAATTTAAATTTCTTTTAAAAAATTACAAAATTGCTATTTATAATTTTCTTGATTTTGTTGTATTCTGAATGAGTATTGTCATGACCCTGCAGCAGTTGTAGTGGGTAATTCCTGAAAAAAAAGTATTTTTTTTCACGCTTTAAATTCAGTTTATACACCACTATTCTAACAAATAATAACTATGTAATGATAAATACATAAAATATTCTGAATGAGTATTGCCATAACCCTGCAGTAAACGTTGTGGGGTAATTAATTCATGAAAAAAGTACTTTTTTTTCATGCTTTAAATTCAGTTTATACATCCGCTATTCTAACAGAGAATAACTATGTGATAATAAATACATAAAAATATTTTTGAAAAAATATAGAATGTTGAATTGAATTCATTTTTATTAAAGCAAAATTTATTTTATTTTAAATAAATTACAGACTTAATATACAATATACTAAATAAAGGAATTCATTTGTAAATAATTTCCATCTTGAAATTCATTTGCAAATAAAATTAATTTTTACTATGAAATTGAACTAAACGGGTCTAAATACAATGAATTAACGATAAGTTATACTTTAAAAATTACATGTAAATGTTTAATAATAAAAATAATAATTGATGCGGCCAAAATAAAGTTATGTTATGATTGGTCAATCTTGTAATAAAGAGAATGTGAGGTGGTTGACACCTATAATAGCCACTCTGACGCTTAAATCAGTAAATTGAATAATAGAATGAGTATAAGGAACTGCTTACAACTCAAGAGTAGTTGTGTAAGAGAATGCATACATTTGTTTCTGTAATTATTAACTTTTATATTGTAAGAAGATGGAGTTAATTACAACATTTTGTAGAAATTTAGTGGATGTTGGCTAATTGTTAAAAGATTCCAATAGCTAATTGATCAGGGATCCTATAATTATAGGCATAACAGAGATATGCTAGATTGCACCTGCTAACGGTAACTTTATGTGAAGACTCTATCGATTCATGTCTTGATGAAAAACAGGGTGCTACGGTGTCCGGATCTTCCTTTCCATGGGTAGGACCGTGTATCAACTTATCAGAATCTTGCCACGTGGTCTTGTCTTATAGTGACAGCTCATAAATTATTTGGGGTGATTGTTGAGTTACATCAAAAGTCCCCTTGCTGGTCTTTAATTTTTTAGATTTGAAGGTGACAGTTGTCTTCATGACTTGAGGCACGTGGCTAATTTAGATTGGCCTTTTTCTGCTCACGTCGCTTCGCCTGCTCCTACCCATCAATGATTGTTGCTTTGTTTCTCAAGCCGCATTTAAAGTCTGCCATCGAAACTGCCATATAAGAATCCTTCTTCTTCTCCAAATATCACTTTTGCTCACAACTGACATCTTTACTTTAGAGAAGGCTCGACCCTTCCTTTTTTTCGTTCAAATTCCTCGCTTTTAAGGTAATTCCTGTTCGCTTTCCCTTTCAAAATAAATAGGAATACTTCCTCTTCTTCTCTCTCTTCTGGTGAAACTTTCGCCTCAAGCTCCTCATTCGACAACCCCATCCGTGTCCCAGCTCTTATCATTTCATTGAGGGCGACTCATGAAAGTGAAGCTAGCCTGATCAGTGACATCCCTTCCATATAGAGAGATGTAGAATGCCTTCACAACAAATACCAAATCTCTCAAGAAATCTTCCGCGTCTTCATTGCATCTCTGAGCATTTGTGTGAAAGACCAAATCCCTGCAGAGGATACCATCATAGTCTATGAAGAGCAGCTAAAGGCGAGTCTACGGTTCTCCATGGATCAATTTTTTACTGAGATCCTCCAATTTCACAAGCTTTAGTCGCCCAGCTGCACCCTAATAGCTGGAGAATCTTGGTGGCCTTCTGATTTTTTTTTTTAATAACAACATCAAGCTGAGCGTGCCCTCTTCTCTTAGTTGTACCTGCTAGGCGCACGAAAAAATAAAGAGTTCTAGTTTTTCAGTGGGAGAAAATGCCAAACATTATTCGACTATATACCCTCATCACTGAAGTGATGGAAGAACAAGTTTTTCATCCTCTGTCATAGGGTGTTCAGGGGTTTTGGCCTCATCAGTACAGCTGGAACATGTTTGTGAAACTGAGAAAGGATGGGTCCAGCTCCAGACGAGGGCCACATCCCAGAAAATGCACATCACCAAGGTGGTGAGGAACGCCATTTTATCTTGGTAGAACCATCTTCAGGTGAGCCAAGCTCGGGGTTCTCACTCGCCCAGTCTTAGGGAAAGCATCTCCCTGGGTAACGAGCAGGGTATTTCTCTTTTTGACTTCTTTTTTACTTCAAACTGTCTTACTTACTCACTTTTTGCTCTATGCAAATATGGCTAGAAAAAAGAACAAGTTTACCGAGGTAGCTCATGCTACCTGCAAGGCTAAAGCTGTTACTGGGGCATCTAGTCCCCCTCCCAAATGGGCTCTCCGAGCAAAGGAGATATTCATGCTTCCTCCTCCTCCACCCCCTCCTACAATAGAAGACACGACCCATCCCTTCTTAGCACGAGTCTTCCATTGGCGGCGCCTCTGCAGTAGTCCTCGTCCTTGAGTCTTTTTTAAGGGGTGCCTCTATAACAGTCCTTGTCCCTAGTGAGCCCACACTAGAAAATGCTCGGGTCGAGTCCTCGTGGCCTCATAGCATCTAACACTTGGCGCTGACCCGGAAAACCTCTCTTCTTAAGGAACCCAACCTATCTGTAATACCCGGCTAGACTCCGGTATCGGAATTCTTACCGTCCGGTGGAATCTCGGATGTCGGAAACCTCTAGAAGGGTAAAATCATGTTTTTATAAGATGTTTTAATGTATTTTATGGTTTTAAGCAAGAAAGAAATTAAGTTTTGAATGAAAATAACCTTGAGAGGAAGACTCAGGTTCGGCCGCTAAACCTCAAGTTCGGCTGCCGAACATGCAGGCGCTTCGGGTGCGCTTTAGGCCCCCGAAGGCATGAGTGAGGGAAGTCCAGGTTCGGCTGCCGAACCTTATGTTCGGGCGCCGAACATGGCATGCATGCGGAGGCACGTTAGGCCCCCGAAAGTGGCCTGGCCAGCCACCTATAAAGGGTCCCCATGTCCGAACGGGTGAGCTTCTCTCCCCGTTTTCGGCCAAGGTGAGTTCTCCGCCGTCCCTCATCGATTTTGAGCTTCTTCCTTCGAATCTTCATGATTTTCTTATGAGTTTTTACTTGGTTTGAAGTTATTTGAGCAAAAGAACAAGTTTGGAAGCATGGAGACCAAAGAGTTGATTTCTCCCCATCTCCAAGCTAGGATAGTCTTTTCTCTCAATCTTCAAGAGGTAAGCTTAGATCCAACCTTCCTTGTATGTTTAAAACAAGTTTTATGAAGATCTTTGGGGTAGAAGTGCATGTTTAGGTCATTGTTGAGTTTATGGGTTTATGTTATGCTTATGAGCAATGTGGGTTGTTTGATGTGCTTTGGTTGGGGTTTAACTTAGTTTGAGACCCCTATGTGCTTATGGGCTTGAGTTGCTTGTTGTAGACTAGGTAATTGCATGATGGTTTGGATTGGGAGGCATTTGTGCATAAAAGAGGCTGAGTTCTGCCCTTTGGAAGAACTCAGGTTCGGCAGCCGAAGGAACTTTCGGCCGCCGAACTTCCCTGTGGAGGCCAACTTTTGGCTGCCGAACCCTGCCCCCGAAAGTGGACTTTCGGATCTGGAAGGGAGTTTCGGCCGCCGAAGGTGCCGCCAAACATGCATGAGTTTCGTCTCTGGAGGGAACCTTCGGCCGCTGAAAGTGCCGCCGAAGGTGCATGACTTTCGGCTCTGGAGGGACTTTCGGCCGCCGAACCTGCCGCCGAAAGTGCCCTGTTCAGCCTTCCTTTGCATGATTTATGTGATTGTTTTATGGTGTTTTAGGGGGTTTTTGGGGAGTATTTTAGAGTCATGTTCATGGATGTTTGGTCCCTCATTTGAGTCCACCTGTGTAGGTTCGGACCCGAGGAACTGAGGACCTCAGCAGTGAGATAGCTGCTTCAGAGTCATTAGAGCTTCTGCCAGAGGTGAGTGGAATAACTCTTTATGTTTCAAAGCAACAAAGTAAATTTTAAGCATGACACATGCATCACGTATGCCATGAGATATACTAGGTTGTTTGCATTAGAATTCACGAATATGTTGCATTGCATAACTTGATGATGATGTGGATGGATGTTGAATGATCCTTTAGTTCTCGTATGTTATGGTATGATGATGATACGGTATGGAAGACCAGTGAGGCCCATTCTACGCCCCTGGCACTATGTTAAGAGAAAGACCAGTGAGGCCCATTCTATGCCCCTGGCAATATGGAATGTTATGCTATGTTATGTTATGTTAAGAGAAAGACCAGTGAGGCCCATTCTACACCCCTGGCATGATTGGACTATGTAGAGGACTATTGGTGACAAGTCCATCCTTGATGTGATTTGTTTGTGATGTGTTGTATTTCATGAAAGCATGAAAATTAAATTGAATGTTTTATTATTCTGCTCACTGGGCTTTATAGCTCACCCCTCTCCCTTAACCCCCAGGTTTGCAGGTACAGGGTAGACCAGGAGGTCAGCAGGAGTAGAGTCATGTTATATGTAATAGCTAGATGTGGACATGAATATGATGTAATGTAAAAAGTATAGTATAGAAATGTAATGTATCGAAGCTTATGGAAGTTTAGAGCTGTGCTTAACCATAGTATTTTGTTAATCCCTTTCTAGTACATGAACTTTAATGTTTAATGATGATTATGCAAACCAAGCTTAATGTATATTATGATACCCCATTGGAGTACTTAATGAGGACTCCAGTGAGAGGATTTATGTTATGATTTGTGCATGCACAGGTTAAGCTTGGTGAAGGAATGAATGAATGAATGAGCAAATGAGAAAGTTTTAAATTTTTATGAAATTGTTGATCATGTATGGGATTAAACAGGTATTCAGGATGTATGTTAGGCTTGCTACGGGTCCCGGCGGCCTTAAGCCGACCTGGATCCTAGCACCGATAGCGGTCCGATTTTTAGGTCGTTACAGATTGGTATCAGAGCCCTAGGTTCATATGGTCGGACCTAGAAAGTGTCGGGCTCATAGAAGTTATAGAAGGTCAAGCACAATAGGAAAATCATGTCCACTAGGATAGGATGTAGAGTCCTGTCTTGAATGATAATGTGAAATGCCATGATTATATGCATGTGCATTAATGATATGCTATGTATGTGATGTATGTGATGCGAGTTCATGTGTCTCCACATGAACCATTTGATGCTAATGTTTATGTGATGTGTATTGTTTTTCAGTAATCAGGATGAGGGGAACTCGTCGATCTGCACGATTGACTGGAGTACCACCTGAGGATGAGGGCATAAGTGCCCGACCCCCTGCATTGCCAAGGGCAATGTCTAGCAAGTCTAGCAGGAAAGAACAGTGAGAGACCCTCGAAGGTCTTTGGATATGAACAGAAGCAGATCAGTAAGGGGAACAGTTCAAGGAGGAATGTCAGAAGATGTGGGGGATGATATGGATGTGGATCAGAGGAGGGATGGCAGTCTTGGAGTGAGTATGTCGGAAGAGGGCATGAGAGAGTCCCAAGGAGGCACTCAGGCCTCGGGATTTGTTCAGCCACCCCAGTACCCACCCTTTTCTCAGAATCCCGGGTATTCGATGGAAGGTACATCGGATTACCCCAGCTTTAGCCCTTACCACTCACACATGCCATACCCACCTTTCTACTCACCGTACCCACAGTACTCTATGTACCCACCCCCATCTTTCTAACTAGGTACAGCAAACCCTACCCTAGGGGATGTTGCACCTCCTCCACCACCAGCAGCACCTACTGTCCTAGAGACCCAAGTACCAAAACCTAGCTCATCTGGAGGGAGCAAGGTCAAGATGACCGACTACATGAAGCTGGGTGCTCCCTAGTATGAAACCGGTGATGACCCATTTGTGTATCTTGAGAGGGTCAGAACGATTACAGATGAGATAGGAGCTGATGACAGTAGAGCCATTCAGATGGCTGGGTTCACACTAAAATGCAAGAAGGCCCGAGAGTGGTTTAAAAACTATGTGAACCCGAGGTTGGATAGCCTTTCATGGGAGGAGTTTGCGAATGAGTTCGCAGGATGGGCTTTCCCTGACAGTTCAAGGGAGTTGAAGATGATTGAATTTAAGCAGTTGAGACAGTCGGATGAGATGAGTGTGGATGAGTATACAGACAGATTCTTGGAGCTGTTGCCGTTTGCTGGGCAGAATCTAGACACCGATCAGAAGAAGGCAAGGAGGTATATCATGAGGCTCCATTCCAGGTATTCCTCCTTGATTTAGTCAATAGAGAGGGAGAGTTTCCATGCCATAGTGGATATGGCTCGGAGGATGGAGGCTAGTGCAATAATCGAGGAAAAAGTTAAACAGTCAGTGGCACAGCCTTCTGGTTCCAAGACCCCTGGTGGGGGCAAGTTAGACCCTTCTTCTCTGAGTTCAGCTAGTAAGAGATGGAGCAGTACCACCAAGAAGTCAAAGAAGAACAAGTTTTGGAGCAAGATCAAGTCAGGTTTGGGATTGGGAAGTGGCTCGAGCTCATGTGCAGATAATGCAGTATGCAGGAAGTGTGGGAAGCCGCAAAAGGGTGTATGTCTGGTTGGGACGACAGCCTGCTTCAGATGTGGGCAGGAGGGACACATGGCTCGGGAGTGTTCTAAAGCAGCTTTTATGGCGCAGTCTCAGCAGACAGTATCTGGTAGTGTGGCTCAGCCAGCAGCTCCAGCCGCGACTCAGGCCAATGGTAGAGGCAGAGGGAGAGGGGCAGCCTCTTCTTCAGCGGGTTTCAGAGGTGAAGGTCCATTAGCCCCAGCACGGATCTTCACTATGACACAGCAGGAGGCAAATGCATCGAACACTGTGGTGGCAGGTAATCTCATCATTGGTTGCTCAGATGTTTATGCCTTAATGGACCCTGGTGCATCGCATTCTTTCATTGCTCCGAGGGCCGTTGAGAGGTTGGGATTGATGGTCTCTGGATTAAAGTGTCCCCTATGGGTCAGTGGACCCAAGTGCGACCCATCAGTGGCAGAGTCAGTCTGCCAGTATAGTCCAGTTTTTGTTGAGGGAAGATGCCTTTCTACCGACCTTGTGGTTCTAGATTTGACAGATTTTGACGTCATTCTAGGGATGGATTGACTATCTACTCATGGTGCTACCTTGGACTGCAGAGACAAGGTAGTCAAGTTCAGATGTCAGGATGGGTCAGAGGTTGTCTTCAGAGGAGACAGGGGGAGTACACCTAGAGGTTTGATATCAGCCCTACATGCTCGTAGGCTACTCAGGAGGGGTTGTCAGGGTTTTCTAGCTCATGTGAGAGAGCTGGATAGTCATATCAGAGAGCCCGCCTCAGTGCCCGTGGTCAATGAGTTCTTAGACGTTTTCCCAGACGAGCTGCCAGGTTTACCACCTGCTAGGGAGATAGAGTTTGAAATTGAGTTGATGCCTGGAACCAGACCGATCTCTATCCCTCCCTACAGGATGGCACCAGCAGAATTGAAAGAGCTTAAGGAGCAGTTGCAAGAGTTGGTAGATAAGGGCTTCATCCGACCGAGTACCTCACCTTGGGGTGCTCCAGTGTTGTTTGTGAAAAAGAAGGATGGATCCCTCAGACTTTGTATCGACTACAGGCAGTTGAACAAGGTCACTACCAAGAATAAGTACTCATTGCCGAGGATCGATGATCTATTCGACCAGCTAGCAGAAGCAGGTTGTTTTTCCAAAATAGATCTGAGATCTGGGTACCATCAGCTGAGGATAAGAGAAGAGGATGTGCCGAAGACGACGTTCAGAACCAGATATGGGCACTATGAGTTTCTTGTGATGTCGTTCGGGTTAACCAATGCCCCTGCAGCATTCATGGATCTCATGAACAGAGTTTTCAGTCAGTACCTGGATCACTTTGTTATTGTCTTCATAGATGATATCTTAGTGTATTCCAGGAATGCAGAGGAGCATGCCCATCATCTGAGGTTAGTTCTGCAAACCTTGAGGGAACACGGCTTGTATGCCAAGTTCTCCAAGTGTGAGTTCTAGTTGAGGAGCATTTCATTCTTGAGGCACGTTGTGTCAGAAAATGGAATAGAGGTGGACCCCAAGAAGGTGGAAGCTGTAGCTAACTGGCCTAGACCCACTACAGTGACAGAGATCAAAAGCTTCTTGGGTTTAGCAGGTTACTACAGAAGGTTCGTTCAAGACTTCTCTAAGATTGTAGCTCCCATGACCAGGTTGACTAAGAAGAACCAGAAGTTCGTTTGGACCGACCAGTGTGAGGAGAGCTTTGAAGAGCTAAAGAAGTGGTTGACTTCAGCATCGGTGTTAGCTCTGCCATCTAGTAATGAAGACTTCTCAGTGTATTGTGATGCGTCCCGTGTGGGACTGGGTTGTGTACTAATGCAGAATGAATGGGTGATTGCTTATGCTTCTAAGCAGCTGAAGAAGCACGAGTTGAATTACCCTACACATGACCTAGAGATGGTAGTTGTAATCTTTGCACTCAAGATGTGGAGGCACTACCTTTATGGGGTAAAATGTGAGATCTTCACAGATCATAAGAGCCTGCAGTACATCTTGAGTCAGAGAGAGTTGAACCTGAGGCAGAGAAGATGGGTAGAACTGCTTAGTGACTATGATTGCAAGATTCAGTACCATCCGGGTAAGGCGAATGTTGTGGCAGACGCCTTAAGCCGGAAATCACTTGGCAGCTTGTCCCATATTTCAGCAGAGAGAAGGCCAGTGGTAAGGCAATTCTTCGAGCTCAATAATGAAGGTCTACAGTTAGAGTTGTCTGGTACAGGGGCTTTGATAGCCCAAATGAGAGTAGCACCTGTGTTTCTGGAGCAGGTGGCTCAAAAACAGCATGAGGACCCAGAGTTAGTAAAGATTGCCAGGACTGTTCAGTCAGGCAAAAAAGATGAGTTCAGGTTTGACAGCAAGGGGATCCTCCGCTATGGGAATAGATTGTGTGTACCAGATGACGTGGGTCTGAAGGGAGATATTATGAGGGAGGCTCATAATACCAGATACAGTGTTCACCCTGTAGCCACCAAAATGTATCAGGATCTGAAAAGAGTATATTGGTGGCCAGCTATGAAGAGAGAAGTGGCACAGTTCGTGTCAGCCTGCGAAATATGTCAGAGGGTGAAACTAGAACATCAGAAGCCGGCTGGAATGCTTAACCCACTACCTATTCCAGAGTGGAAATGGGAGAATATAGCTATGGACTTCGTGGTGGGGTTACCGGCAACGTCCAACAGATTAGACTCCATATGGGTGATTGTGGACAGACTGACCAAATCTGCTCACTTCATTCCTGTCAGGAGTAACTACTCTGTGGACAAGTTGGCGCAGGTGTATGTAGATGAGGTTGTCAGGTTGCATGGGGTTCCTGTTTCTATAGTGTCTAATAGAGGGCCCCAGTTCACCTCCAGGTTTTGGCGGAGTCTGCAGAATGCTATGGGTACCAGGATGGATTTTAGCACTGCTTTCCATCCACAAACGGACGGACAATCAGAGAGGACCATCCAAACAATAGAGGATATGCTCAGAATGTGTGCTGGATTTTGGCGGTTCTTGGAGGCAGCATCTACCTTTGGTGGAGTTTGCCTACAATAACAGCCATCATGCTAGCATAGGGATGGCCCCATATGAGGCTTTGTATGGAAGGAAGTGCAGGTCACTTGTTTGCTGGGAAGAAGTTGGGGAAAAGGCCTTGGCAGGGCCTGAGCTAGTAGAGATCACTAGCAGAGTGGTGCCCATAATCAGAGAAAGGATCAAGACTGCTGCAAGCAGGCAAAAGAGTTATGCAGATATCCGCAGAAGGCAAGTAGAGTTTCAGGAGGGGGATTTGGTATTGCTCAAGGTGTCTCCAATGAAAGGGGTGATTCGGTTCGGGAAGAAAGGTAAGCTAGCTCTGTGGTACATTGGACCCTTTGAGATCTTGCAGAAGATCGGAAATGTATCGTATAAGCTGGATTTACCTGCTTCAATGGAGAGAATCCATCCGGTTTTCCATATTTTCATGTTAAGAAAGTTCGTGTTAGATCCGAGCAAGGTTCTTAGTGAGCCTGATATGGAGATCCAAGAAGATCTCACCTATGTTGAGCAGCCAGTGCGGATCATAGACACCCAGATCAGAAAGCTAAGAAACAAGGAAATCCCGATGGTGAAAGTCCTTTGGAATCACCACAACATAGAGGAGTGTACCTGGGAGACACGGGAGTCCATGCTCCAGCAATATCCTCATCTCTTTTAAAGTAAGTGTTATGTGTTTTATGTGAATGTTTATGTTTTACGCCATGCCATGTTTGTTTGGTGAACATTCGGGGATGAATGTTCTTAAGGGGGGAAGAATGTAATACCCGGCTAGACTTCGGTATCAGAATTCCTACCGTCCGATGGAATCTCGGATGTCGAAAACCTCTAGAAGGGTAAAATCATGTTTTTATAAGATGTTTTAATGTATTTTATGGTTTTAAGCAAGAAAGAAATTAAGTTTTGAAAGAAAATAACCTTGAGAGGAAGACTCAGGTTCGGCCGCCGAACCTCAAGTTCGGCTGCAGAACATGCAGGAGCTTCGGGTGCGCTTTAGGCCCCCGAAGGCATGAGTGAGGGAAGTCCAGGTTCGGCTACCGAACCTTATGTTCGGCCGCTGAACATGGCATGCATGCAGAGTCACGTTAGGCCCCCGAAAGTGGCCTGGCCAGCCACCTATAAAGGGGTCCCCATATCCGAACGGGTGAGCTTTTCTCCCCGTTTTTGGCCAAGGTGAGTTCTCTACTGTCCCTCATTGATTTTGAGCTTCTTCCTTCGAATCTTCATGATTTTCTTATGAGTTTTTACTTGGTTTGAATTTATTTGAGCAAAAGAACAAGTTTGGAAGATTGGAGACCAAAGAGTTTATTTCTCCCCATCTCCAAGCTAGGATCGTCTTTCCTCTCGATCTTCAAGAGGTAAGCTTAGATCCAACCTTCCTTGTATGTTTTAAACAAGTTTTATGAAGATCTTTGGGGTAGAAGTGCATGTTTAGGTCATTGTTGAGTTTATGGGTTTATGTTATGCTTATGAGCAATGTGGGTTGTTTGATGTGCTTTGGTTGGGGTTTAAGTTAGTTTGAGACCCCTATGTGCTTGTTGGCTTGAGTTGCTTGTTGTAGACTAGGTAATTGCATGATGGTTTGGATTGGGAGGCATTTGTGCATGAAAGAGGCTGAGTTATGCCCTTTGGTAGAACTCAGGTTCGGCAGCCGAAGGAACTTTCGGCCGCCGAACCTGCCTGTGGAGGCCAACTTTTGGCTGCCGAACCCTGCCCCCGAAAGTGGACTTTCGGATCTGGAAGGGAGTTTCGACCACCGAAGGTGCCGCCGAACATGCATGAGTTTCGTTTCTGGAGGGAACCTTCGGCCGCCGAAAGTGCCGCCGAAGGTGCATGACTTTCGGCTCTGGAGGGACTTTCGGCCGTCGAACCTGCCGCCGAAAGTGCCCTGTTCAGCCTTCCTTTGCATGATTTATGTGATTGTTTTATGGTGTTTTAGGGGGTTTTTGGGGAGTATTTTAGAGTCATGTTCATGGATGTTTGGTCCCTCATTTGAGTCCACCTGTGTAGGTTCGGACCCGAGGAACCGAGGACCTCAGCAGTGAGATAGCTGCTTCAGAGTCATTAGAGCTTCTGCCAGAGGTGAGTGGAATAACTCTTTATGTTTCAAAGCAACAAAGTAAATTTTAAGCATGACACATGCATCACGTATGCCATGAGATATACTAGGTTGTTTGCATTAGAATTCACGAATATGTTGCATTGCATAACTTGATGATGATGTGGATGGATGTTGAATGATCCTTTAGTCTTCGTATGTTATGGTATGATGATGATACGGTATGGAAGACCAGTGAGGCCCATTCTACGCCCCTGGCACTATGTTAAGAGAAAGACCAGTGAGGCCCATTCTACGCCCCTGGCAATATGGAATGTTATGCTATGTTATGTTATGTTAAGAGAAAGACCAGTGAGGCCCATTCTACGCCCCTGGCATGATTGGACTATGTAGAGGACTATTGGTGACAAGTCCATCATTGATGTGATTTGTTTGTGATGTGTTGCATTTCATGAAAGCATGAAAATTAAATTGAATGTTTTATTATTCTGCTCACTGGGCTTTATAGCTCACCCCTCTCCCTTAACCCCCAGATTTGCAGGTACAGGGTAGACCAAGAGGTCAGCAGGAGTAGAGTCATGTTATATGTAATAGCTAGATGTGGACATGAATATGATGTAATGTAAAAAGTATAGTATAGAAATGTAATGTATCGAAGCTTATGGAAGTTTAGAGCTGTGCTTGACCATAGTATGTTGTTAATCCCTTTCTAGTACATGATCTTAAATATTTAATGATGATTATGCAAACCAAGCTTAATGTATGTTATGATACCCCTTTGGAGTATTTGATGAGGACTCCAGTGAGAGGTTTTATGTTATGATTTGTGCATGTACAGGTTAAGCTTGGTGAAGGAATGAATGAATGAGCAAATGAGAAAGTTTTAAATTTTTATGAAATTGTTGATCATGTATGGGATTAAACAGGTATTCAGGATGTATGTTAGGCTTGCTATGGGTCCCGGCGGCCTTAAGCCGACCTGGATCCTAGCGCCGGTAGCGGTCCGATTTTCGGGTCGTTAAACTGTCAGTCCTCATAGCCAAGAATGCTTTGAGGCCCAAGGACTTTCATCACCTGAACAAGGTTGTATTACCCGGCTAGACTCCGGTATCGGAATTCCTACCGTCCGGTGGAATCTCGGATGTCGAAAACCTCTAGAAGGGTAAAATCATGTTTTTATAAAATGTTTTGAAGTATTTTATGATTTTAAGTAAAAAGGAAGTTGAGTTTTAAATGAAAATAGCCTTGGAGGAAGATCCAGGTTCGGCCGCCGAACGTGCATGCGTTTCGGAAGTGCTTTAGGCCCCGAAAGCATAAGTGAGGGAAGTCCAGGTTCGGCAGCCGAACATGGCATGCATGCGGAGGCACGTTAGGCCCCCGAAAGTGGTCTGGCCAGCCACCTATAAAGGGGTCCCCATGTCCGAACGGGTGAGCTTTTCTCCCCGTTTTCGGCCAAGGTGAGTTCTCTGCCGTCCCTCATCGATTTTGAGCTTCTTCCTTCAAATCTCCATGATTTTCTTATGAGTTTTCACTTGGTTTGAAGATCTTTGAGCAAAAGAGCAAGTTTGGAAGCTTGGAGACCAAAGAGTGGATTTCTCCCTACCTCTAAGCTAGGATCGTCTTTCCTCTCGATCTTCAAGAGGTAAGCTTAGATCCAATCTTTCTTGCATGTTTTAAACAAGTTTTATGAAGATCTATGGGGTAGAAATGCATGTTAGGTTTTTGTTATGTTTATGGGTTTATGTATGTTTATGAACAATGTGGGTTGTTTGATGTGTTGTAGTTGGGGTTTAGGATAGTTTGAAGCCCCTAGGAGCTTGTATGCTTGAGTATGCATGTTGTAGAATAGGAAAATGCATGATTGAATGAGTTGGGAGGCATTTGTGCATGTTGGAGCCGGGTTTCTGCCCTTTGGGAGAAACCAGGTTCGGCAGCCAAAGGGACTTTCGGCCGCCGAAGGTGCCGCCGAACATGCATGAGTTTCGTCTCTGGAGGGAACCTTCGGCCGCCGAAAGTGCCGCCGAAGGTGCATGACTTTCGGCTCTGGAGGGACTTTCGGCCGCCGAACCTGCCGCCGAAAGTGCCTTGTTCAGCCCTCCTTTGCATGAATTCCTTGATTGTTTTAAGGTGTTTTAGGGGGTTTTTGGGGGATGTTTTTAGAGTTATGTTTATGTATGTTAGGTCCCTCATTTGAGTCCACCTGTGTAGGTTCGGACCCGAGGAACCGAGGACCCCAGCAGTGAGTTCAGCTGCTTCGGTGTTTGTCAGAGTCAGCCAGAGGTGAGTGGAACTAAACTTAATCTTTTAAATTGAGAAATTAAATGTGTATATCATGTTTCATGCATCATGATTATGCAATAGGATGATTGCATTAGATTTCATGAATATGTTGCATCGCATTCTTTGATGTTAATGTGGGTGAATGTTGGATGACCCAATTAGTCCCTGAGGAAAGACCAGGACCCCATTCTATGGCCTGGCACGAAAATGAAAGACCAGGACCCCATTCTACGGCCTGGCACGGATATGGGACTCGAAGACCAGGTGCCCAGAGGAGGCCCTGGGGCAATGGTACGTAATGTATGATATGACAGGAAGACCAGGACCCCATGCTACGGCCTAGCACGAAATGATGCTGGGACTATTTGGTGATAAGTTCACCCAACCCTTGATGTGAATTGTCTGAGTTCTGATGCATTTCATATGAGCACGTTTGTTAACATGTTTTTTATGGTTCTACTCACTAGGCTTGTTAGCTCACCCCTCTCCCTTAACCCCCAGGTTTGCAGGTACAGGATAGAGCAGGAGGTCGGATAGAGTAAAGTCTTAGTCATGTAATAGCTCGTAGTGGACATGATGGATATTGTAATGTAATGTTGAGTTATGTAATGTAATGATGATATTGAAGTTTAGAAGTGTGCTTGACCATAGTATGTTGTAAATCCCTTTTTAGATACATGATCTTAAATGTTTATGGATGTTTATGTTTAACCAAACTTAATGCATGATTATGTCACCCCATTGGAGCATTGATGAGGACTCCAAGGTGGGGTTAATGTTAATGTCTATGTTAATGCATGCACAGGTTGAGTTTGGTTCATGAATGAAAAAGAAAAGTTCAATTTTATGTATGTTGTTGATCATGTATGGGATTAAGCAGGTTTACAGGATGTATGTCAGGCTTGCTACGGGTCCCGGTGGCCTTAAGCCGATCTGGATCCTAGCGCCGGTAGCGGTCCGATTTCCGGGTCGTTACAGAGTGTTATTAGAGCCCTAGGTTCATATGGTCGGACCTAGAGTGTCGGGATCATAGATGTTGTAGAAGGTCAAGCACAATAGGAAGATCATGTCCACTAGGATAGGATGTAGAGTCCTGTCTTGATTGATGATGTGTAATGCCATGATAATATGCATGTGCATTAATGATATGCTATGTATGTGATGCGGGTTCATGTGTTTCCACATGAACCATTTGATGCTAATATTTATGTGATGTGTGTTGTTTTTCAGTAAACAGGATGAGAGGAACTCGTCGATCTGCACGATTGACTGGAGTACCACCGGAGGATGAGGGCATGAGTGCCCATCCCCCTGCATTGCCAAGGGCAATGTCTAGCAGGTCTAGCAGGGAAAGAGCAGTAAGAGACCCTAGAAGGTCTTTGGATATGGGTAGAAGCAGATCAGTGAGGGGAACCGTGCAAGGGGATATGTCAGAGGATGTGGGGGATCAGATGGATGTGGATCAGAGGAGGGATGGCAGTCTCAGAGTAAGTATGTCAGAAGAGGGCATGGGAGAATCCCAAGGAGGCACTCAGGCCTCGGGATTTGTTCAGCCACCTTACTACCCACCCTTTTCACAAAATCCCGGGTATTCGATGGGAGGTACATCGGATTACCCTAGCTTTAATCCTTATCCCACACACATGCCATACCCATCTTACTATCCACCATACCCACAGTACCCACAGTACCCACCCCCACCCTACCATCCAGGTACAGCAAACCCTACCCTAGGGGATGCTACACCTCCTCCTCCACCAGCAGCACCTGCTGTCCCAGCAACCCAAGACCCTAAACCTAGCTCATCTGGAGGAAGCAAGGTCAAGATGACCGACTACATTAAGCTGGGTGCTCCCTAGTTTGAAACCGGTGATGACCCGTTTGTGTACCTTGAGAGGGTCAGAACGATTGCAGATGAGATAGGAGCTGATGACAGTAGAGCCATTCAGATGGCTGGGTTCACACTGAAATGTAAGAAAGCCCGAGAGTGGTTTAAGAGCTATGTGAGCCCGAGGGTGGACAGCCTATCATGGGAGGAGTTTGCAAATGAGTTTGCAGGATGGGCTTTCCCTGACAGTTCAAGAGAGTTGAAGATGATTGAGTTCGAAAAGCTGAGGCAGACGGATGAGATGAGTGTGGATGAGTTCACAGACAGGTTTTTGGAGCTGTTGCCGTTTGTTGGGCAGAATTTGGATACAGATCAAAAGAAGTCAAGGAGGTATATCATGAAGCTCCATTCCAGGTATTCCTCCTTGATTCAGTCAGCAGAGAGGGAGAGTTTCCATGCCATAGAGGATATGGCTCGGAGGATGGAGGCTAGTGCTATCATCGAAGGGAAAGTCAAACAGTCAATGGCACAGTCTTCTAGTTCTAAAACCCCAGGTGGGGGAAGGTTAGATCCCTCTACCTTGAGTGCAGCAGCTTCAGGCAGTAAGAGATGGAGTAAAGCTAAGTCTAAGAAGAACAAGTTCTGAAGTAAGATCAAGTCAGGTCTGGGATTAGGGAGTGGCTCAAGCTCTGGTGCAGATAATGCAGTATGCAAGAAATGTGGGAAACCGCACAAGGGGGTATGTCTGGTTGGGACGTCAGCCTGCTTCAGATGTGGGCAGGAGGGACACATAGCACGGGAGTGTCCTAGGCCAGCTTTTGGGGTACAGTCTCAGCGGACAGCTTCAGGCAGTCTGGCTCAGCCAGTAGCTCCAGCCGCAACTCAGGCTAGTGGCAGAGGCAGAGGGAGAGGGGCAGCCTCTTCTTCAGCGGGTTTCAGGGTTGAAGGTCCATCAGCTCCGACACGGATCTTCACTATGACTCAGCAGGAGGCAAACACATCCAACACCGTGGTGTCAGGTAATCTCATCATTGGCTGTTCAGATGTGTATGCATTAATGGACCCTGGTGCATCTCATTCTTTCATTGCTCCAAGGGCCGTCGAGAGGTTGGGATTGATGGTCTCTGGCTTAGAGTGTCCCCTATGGGTCAGTGGACCCAAGTGTGACCCGTCAGTGGCAGAGTCAGTCTGCCAGTGTAGTCCAGTTTTTGTGGAGGGAAGATGCCTGTCCGCCGACCTTGTGGTTCTAGATTTGACAGATTTTGACGTCATTCTAGGGATGGATTGGCTATCTACCCATGGTGCTACCTTGGATTGCAGAGACAAGGTAGTCAGGTTCAGATGTCAGGATGGGTCAGAAGTTGTCTTCAGAGGAGAC
Organism: Manihot esculenta; assembly: GCF_001659605.2. Taxonomy (NCBI): domain Eukaryota; kingdom Viridiplantae; phylum Streptophyta; class Magnoliopsida; order Malpighiales; family Euphorbiaceae; genus Manihot; species Manihot esculenta. The sequence goes on from NC_035170.2 coordinate 11,097,700, forward strand.
AGGAGGGGTACACCTAGAGGTTTGATATCAGCCCTACAGGCTCGTAGGCTCCTCAGGAGGGGTTGTCAGGGTTTTCTAGCTCATGTGAGAGAGCTGGATAGTCATGTCAGAGAACCCGCCTCGGTGCCAGTGGTCAGAGAGTTTTTAGATGTGTTCCCAGACGAACTGCCAGGTTTACCACCTGCTAGGGAGATAGAGTTCGAGATAGAATTGATGCCTGGAACCAGACCCATCTCTATCCCTCCCTACAGGATGGCACCAGCAGAATTGAAGGAGCTTAAGGAGCAGTTGCAAGAGCTGGTAGACAAGGGCTTCATCCGACCAAGTACCTCACCTTGGGGTGCGCCAGTTTTGTTTGTGAGGAAGAAAGATGGATCCCTCAGACTTTGTATCGACTACAGGCAGTTGAACAAGGTCACTACCAAGAATAAGTACCCGTTGCCAAGGATCGACGATCTATTCGACCAGCTAGCAGGAGTAGGTTGTTTCTCCAAGATAGATATGAGATCAGGGTACCATCAGCTGAGGATAAGGGAAGAGGATATACCGAAGACAGCATTCAGGACCAGATATGGGCATTATGAGTTCCTTGTAATGCCGTTCGGGTTAACCAATGCCCCTGCAGCATTCATGGATCTCATGAACAGAGTTTTCAGTCAATACCTGGATCACTTTGTTATTGTCTTCATAGATGATATCTTAGTGTATTTCAGGAATGCAAAGGAGCATGCCCATCATCTGAGGTTAGTTCTGCAAACCTTGAGGGAACATGGCTTGTATGCCAAGTTCTCCAAGTGTGAGTTCTGGCTGAGGAGCATTTCATTCTTGGGGCATGTGGTGTCAGAAAATGGAATCGAGGTAGACCCCAAGAAAGTGGAAGCTGTAGCTAACTGGCCTAGACCCACCACAGTGACAGAGATCAAGAGTTTCTTGGGTTTGGCAGGTTACCACAGGAGGTTCGTTCAGAACTTCTCTAGAATTGCAGCTCCCATGACCAGATTAACGAAGAAGAACCAGAGATTCGTGTGGACCGACCAGTGTGAAGAGAGCTTTGAGGAGCTAAAGAAGAGGTTGACTTCAGCACCAGTGTTAGCTCTGCCATCTAGTAATGAAGACTTCTCAGTCTTTTGCGATGCATCCCGTGTGGGACTGGGTTGTGTGCTAATGCAGAATGAAAGGGTGATTGCTTATGCTTCTAGACAGTTAAAGAAGCATGAGTTGAATTACCCTACACATGACCTAGAGATGGCAGCAGTAATCTTTGCACTCAAGATGTGGAGGCACTACCTTTATGGGGTAAAATGTGAGATCTTCACCGATCATAAGAGCCTGCAGTACATCTTGAGTCAGAGAGATCTGAATCTGAGGCAGAGAAGATGGGTAGAACTGCTTAGTGACTATGATTGCAAGATCCAATACCATCCGGGTAAGGCGAATGTTGTGGCAGACGCCTTAAGCCGGAAATCACTTGGCAGTTTGTCCCATATTTCAGCAGAGAGGAGGCCAGTGGTGAGGCAGTTCTTCGAGCTCATAAATGAAGGTCTACAGTTGGAGTTGTCTGGTACAGGTGCTTTGATTGCTCAGATGAGAGTGGCACTCGTGTTTTTTGAGCAGGTGGCTCAGAAACAGCATGAGGACCCAGAGTTAGTGAAGATTGCCAGGACTGTTCAGTCAGGCAAGGATAGGGAGTTCAGATTCGACAGCAAAGGGATCCTCCGCTATGGGAGCAGACTTTGTGTACCAGATGACATAGGGCTAAAAAGAGACATTATGAGGGAGGCTCATAATGCCAGATACAACGTTCACCCTGGAACCACCAAGATGTATCAAGATCTGAAGAAGGTTTATTGGTGGCCAGCTATGAAGGGAGAAGTGGCACAGTTCATGTCAGCCTGCGAAGTGTGTCAGAGGGTGAAGCTGGAACATCAGAAGCCGGCTGGAATGCTTAACCCGCTACCTATTCCAGAGTGGAAATGGGAGAATATAGCTATGGACTTCGTGGTGGGGTTACCGGCAACGTCCAACAGATTGGACTCCATATGGGTGATTGTGGACAGACTCACCAAATCTGCTCACTTCATCCCCGTCAGGAGTGGCTATTCTGTGGACAAGTTGGCGCAGGTGTATGTTGATGAGATCGTCAGGCTGCATGGGGTCCCTGTTTCAATAGTGTCCGATAGAGGACCCCAGTTCACCTCCAGGTTTTGGCGGAGTCTGCAGAATGCCATGGGTACCAGGTTGGATTTTAGTACTGCTTTCCATCCACAGACGGACGGACAGTCAGAGAGGACCATCCAGACAATAGAGGATATGCTCATAATGTGTGTGCTGGACTTTGGCGGTTCTTGGAGGCAGCATCTACCTTTGGTGGAGTTTGCCTACAATAACAGCCATCATACTAGTATCGGGATGGCTCCATATGAAGCTTTGTATGGAAGGAAGTGCAGATCACCTGTTTGCTGGGAAGAAGTTGGAGAAAAGGCCTTGGCAGGGCCTGAGCTAGTGGAGATCACCAGCAGGGTGGTACCCATAATCAGAGAAAGGATCAAGACTGCTGCAAGCAGACAGAAGAGTTATGCAGATGTTTGCAGAAGGCAAGTAGAGTTTCAAGAGGGGGATTTGGTATTGCTCAAAGTGTCTCCAATGAAAGGGGTGATTTGGTTCGGGAAGAACGGTAAGCTGGCTCCACGGTACATCGGACCCTTTGAAGTCTTGCAAAAGATTGGGAATGTATTGTACAAGCTAGACTTGCCTGCTTCAATGGAGAGAATCCATCCGGTTTTCCATGTTTCTATGTTGAGAAAGTTCGTGTCAGATCCGGGCAAGGTTCTTAGTGAGCCTGATGTGGAGATCCAAGAGGATCTCACCTATGTTGAGCAGCCGGTACGGATCCTAGACACCCAGATCAGGAAGCTAAGGAACAAGGAAATCCCGATGGTGAAAGTCCTTTGGAATCACCACAATATTGAAGAGTGCACTTGGGAGACACGGGAGTCCATGCTCCGGCAATATCCCCATCTCTTTTGAGGTTAGTCTCTATGTGTTTTATGTGTAGGTTGTGTTGTTTGCTATGCATGTGCTAGTTGAGGAACATTCGGGGACGAATGTTCTTAAGGGGGGGAGAATGTAATACCCGGCTAGACTCAGGTACCGGAATTCCTACCGTCCGGTGGAATCTCGGATGTCGGAGACCTCTAGAAGGGTAAAATCATGTTTTTGTAAAATGTTTTCATGTTTTTAATGGTTTTAAGTATGAATTAAATGAGTTTTAGCATGAAAAGTCCTTGGAGGAAAACCCAGGTTCGGCCGCCGAAAGTCAAGTTCGGCCGCCGAACATGCATGCGTTTTGGAGGCACGTTAGGCCCCCGAAAGCATGAGTTAGGGAAGTTCAGGTTCGGCCGCCGAAAGTCAAGTTCGGCCGCCGAACATTGCATGGATGCGGAGGCACATTCGGCCCCCGAACGTGGCCTGGCCAGCCACCTATAAAAGGGGCACTTAGCCGAAATGGGCGAGTTTTCTCCCACTTTCGGCCACAGCAAGCTTCCGACCTTCCCTTTGCAACTCTAGTGTTCTTCCTCCAAATCTTTTCCATTTTTCTTGAGTTTTAAACTCACATTGCAAGTTTTGAGCGTTTAAAGCAAGTTTTGGAGCTTTGGGAACTCAGGAGTTCATTTTTGTGGATCTCCAAGTTTAGGTCGTCTCCCTCTCGATCTTCAAGAGGTAAGAGCCGATCTTAAGCTCCTTATGTGTTTTAAATAAGTTTTATGCAAGATCTATGGGTAGAAATGCATGTTAGGTTATATGTTGAGTTATGGGTTAATGTTTATGTTTATGCACAGGTTGAGTTTGGTTGATGTTCATGGAATGAAAAGTTTTAATTTTTGTGCATGTTGTTGATCATGTATGGGATTATATAGGTTTGCAGGATGTATGTTTGGCTTGCTACGGGTCCCGGCGGCCTTAAGTCGACCCGGATCCTAGCGCCGGTAGCGGTCCGATTTTCGGGTCGTTACACTAACTATTACATACATAAGACTTCATTACTCTTCTTGAATTCTCTGTCTAACCCGTACCTGCAAACCTGGGGAATTTGGGAGAGGGGTGAGCTACTAGAGCCCAGTGAGCAGAATCATAAAGCATTTAAAACACATGCTATCATGGAATGCATCACATCGCAACTAATCATATCAAGGATGACCTTGTCACCATTTAGCCCTCTACATATTCCAATCATGCCAGGGGCGTAGTGCAGGCCACACCTGGTCTTTCTCTTATACATAACATAACATACATAATCCATGGTGCCGGGGGCGTAGTGCAGGCCACGTCCGGTCTTTCTCTTACATAGTGCCAGGGGCGTAGTGCAGGCCACACCTGGACTTCCATACCATATCATCATGTCATAACATATGAGGGCTAATGGATCATTCAACATTCATCCACATCAACAACATATTATGCAATGCAACATATTCGTGATTTCTAATGCAAACAACCTAAAATATCTCATGGCATCCGTGATGCATGAACATGCTCAAAACTGATTTATTTACTTGAAACATAAGGAGTTATTCTACTCACCTTTGGCTAGCTCTGACACTGACTGAAGCAGTTGACTCACTGCTGAGGTCCTCGGTTCCTCGGGTCCGAACCTACACAGGTGGACTCAAATGAGGGACCAAACAACTACAACATAACTCTAAAAACATCCTCCAAAACCCCCCTAAAACATCTCAAAACATCCATGCAAGAACATGCAAAGGAAGGCTGGACAGGGCACTTTCGGCGGCAGGTTCGGCGGCCGAAAGTCCCTCCAGAGCCGAAAGTCAGGCAGGTTCGATGGCACCTTCGGCGGCTGAAACTCCTAGACAGAGACGAAACTCATGCATGTTCGGCGGCACTTTCGGCGGCCGAAACTCCCAGACAGGGACGAAAGTCTCCTTTCGGGGGCAAGCTTCGGCAGCCGAAGGCTGCCTCCACAAGAGGGTTCGGCGGCCGAAAGTTCCTTCGGCTGCCGAACCTGGTTTCTCCCAGAATGGCAGAAACTCAGCTCCCTTATGCATTTATGCCTCCCATCTCATCCAAACATGCATAAACCTATTCTACAACACTCATACACAAGCATACAAGCTCCTAGGGGCATCAACTAACTAAAACCCCATCTACAACACATCAAACATACATTAGCAAGCCACATTGTTCAAAATCACATCAAAAACCCATAAACTCAACATAAGCTACACATGCATTTTCTACCCCATGAACTTGCATAAAACTTGTTTAAAACATAATGTAAGCTAGAGATCGACTCTTACCTCTTGAAGATCGAGAGTAGAGGCGATCTAACTTAGAGTTGGGAGAGATTTGAGTTCTTGAACCTCAAAACTCCAAAACTTGCTCAAAACTTGGAAATCTTCAAAACAAGATGAAAACTAGTGAAAAACTTGAAAGATCTGAAGGAAAAGACTCAAGATTGGTGAGGGACGGCGGAGAGCTCACCTTGGCCGACAATGGGGAGAAAAACTCGCCCGTTTTCGGCTAAGGGACCCTTTTATAGTGGCTGGCCAGGCCACGTTCGGGGGCCGAATGTTCCTCCGCATGCATGCCATGTTCGGCGGCCGAACTTGAGGTTCGGCGGCCGAACCTGGACTTCCCTCACTTATGCTTTCGGGGGCCTAAAGCACACCCGCAATGCATGCATGTTCGGCAGCCGAACCTGAGTTTTCCTCCAAAGTTGTTTTTATTCAAAAACTCATTTCCTCTTTACTTAAAATCATCAAAAACATTAAAACATTTCTGTAACGACCCGAAAATTGGACCGCTACCGGCGCTAGGATCCGGGTCGACTTAAGGCCGCCGGGACCCGTAGCAAGCCTAACATGTAACCTGTAAACCTGTTTAATCCCATACATGATCAACAATCATACATAAAAATTTAAAACTTGTCCTCATACGTACTGTCATCAACTAACTCAACCTGTGCATACCCTGAACATATACATAACATAGTCCCTCTGTGGGATCTCATCATGCCTTAAAGGCAAAACAGCCTGTGTTGAGTTAGTTTACATAAACATCATAACATAAGATCATGTATAGACAAAAGGGATTAATAATACATTATGGTCAAGCACAACTCTATCCTCAATAACCTCATTACATAACATTCTGAATATTTTTACATTTCATCAATTGTCATGTCCACAAACTAACTATTACATACATAAGACATACTTCAAAACTCTGGCTAACCTTCTGATCTACCCTGTACCTGCACATCTGGGGTTAGGGGAGAGGGGTGAGCTACAAAGCCCAGTGAGCAGAATAGTATAAAACATTATATTAAAATTTTATGCTTTCATGGAATGCAACACATCACAACAAATCACATCTCGGATGGTATTGTCACCTATAGTCCTCTACATAGGTCCAACTGTGCCGGGACGTAGAATGGGTCAACCGGTCTTTCCCTTATCATAACATATCATATGGACCAACTGTGCCAGGGACGTAGAATGGGTACAACCTGGACTTTCTCTTACATCGTGCCAGGGACGTAGAATGGGTACAACCTGGACTTCCATACCATAACATGCCATAACATCAATCATATCATATGAGGACTAAAGGATCATCCAATAACCAATCCACATCAACATTAACATCATAAATGCAATGCAACATATTCGTGAATACTAATGCAAGCAACCTATTATATCTCATGGCATTCATGATGCATGGATCATGCTCAAAATTCATATTTCATTTATTTAAAACTTAAGGTTTATTCCACTCACCTCTGGCTAGCTCTGACAAACTCTGTAGCAGCTGGCTCACTGCTGGGGTCCTCGGTTCCTCGGGTCCGAACCTACACAGGTGGACTCCAATGAGGGACCAAACATACATAAACATAACTCTAATATACTCCCCAAAAACCCCCCTAAAACATCATGAAACAATCACATAACAACATGCAAGAAATGGCTGGACAGGGCACTTTCGGCGGCAGGTTCGGCGGCCGAAAGTCCCTCCAGAGCCGAAAGTCAGGCAGGTTCGGCGGCACCTTCGGCGGCCGAAACTCCCAGACAGAGACGAAACTCATGCATGTTCGGCGGCACCTTCGGCGGCCGAAAGTCCCAGACAGAGACGAAAGTCTCCCTTCGGGGGCAACTTCGGCAGCCGAAAGGCCTGCCTCACCAGCCATGTTCGGCGGCCGAAAGTGCCTTCGGCTGCCGAACCTGGTTTCTGCCGAAGGGCAGAAACTTGGCTCCCAAATGCATTTTCGCCTCCAAACTCACCAATCATGCATATACCTCAGTTAAAACATGCATACAAGTTCCTAGGGGCCTCAAAACATCAAATACCCCAACTACAACACTTCAAACACACAAAAACAACATACATTGTCCAAGACATCAAGGTTAACCCATAACTCCACATATAACCTAACATGCATTTCTACCCATCGATCTAGCATAAAACTTATTGAAAACACATAAGGAGCTTAAGATCGGCTCTTACCTCTTGAAGATCGAGAGGGAGACGACCTAAACTTGGAGATCCACGAAAATGAGCTCCTGAGTTCCCAAAGCTCCAAAACTTGGTTTAAACGTTCAAAACTTGCAATGTGAGTTTAAAACTCAAGAAAAATAGTGGGGATTTGGAGGAAGAACACTAGGTTTGCAAAGGGAAAGTCGGAAGCTTGCTGTGGCCGAAAATGGGAGAAAGCTCGCCCATTTCGGCTAAGTGCCCCTTATATAGTGGCTGGCCAGGCCACGTTCGGGGGCCGAATGTGCCTCCGCATCCATGCAAATGTTCGGCGGCCGAACTTGACTTTCGGCGGCCGAACCTGAACTTCCCTAACTCATGCTTTCGGGGGCCTAACGTGCCTCCAAAACGCATGCATGTTCGGCGGCCGAACTTGACTTTCGGCGGCCGAACCTGGGTTTTCCTCCAATGCTATTTTTATGCAAAAACTCATTTAGTTTCATACTTTAAAACATTAGACATGAAAACATTTTATAAAACATGCCTCTACCCTTCTAGAGGTCTCCGACATCCGAGATTCCACCGGACGGTAGGAATTCCGATACCGGAGTCTAGCCGGGTATTACAATTTCATGAAAACATGGTTTTACCCTTCTAGAGGTCTCCGACATCCGAGATTCCACCGGATGGTCGGAATTCCGATACCGGAGTCTAGCCGGGTATTACATTCTCCCCCCCTTAAGAACATTCGTCCCCGAATGTTCCTCAACTAACACATAGCATGGCATACACATATCCAACATGCAAAGCACATAAAACTCACAGGGAACTAACCTCAGAAAAGATAAGGGTATTGCTGGAGCATGGACTCCCGTGTCTCCCAGGTGCACTCTTCCATATTGTGGTGGTTCCATAGGACTTTCACCATCGGGATTTCCTTGTTTCTTAGCTTTCTGATCTGGGTGTCTATGATCCACACTGGCTGCTCAACATAAGTGAGATCCTCTTGGATCTCCACATTAGGCTCACTAAGAACCTTGCCCGGATCTGACACAAATTTCCTCAACATTGAAACATGGAAAACCGGATGGATTCTTGCCATTGAAGCAGGCAAATCTAGCTTGTACGGCACATTCCCAATCTTCTGCAAGATTTCAAAGGGTCCGATGTATCGTGGGGCTAGTTTACCCTTCTTCCCAAAGCGAACCACTTCTTTCATTGGAGACACCTTGAGCAATACCAGATCCCCCTCCTGAAACTCTACTTGTCTTCTGCGGATGTCTGCATAACTCTTCTGTCTGCTTGCAGCAGTCTTGATTCTCTCTCTGATTATGGGTACCACTCTGCTGGTGATCTCTACTAGCTCAGGCCCTGCCAAGGTCTTTTCTCCAACTTGCTCCCAGCAAACAGGTGACCTGCACTTCCTCCCATATAAAGCTTCATATGGAGCCATCCCGATGCTAGCATGATGGTTGTTATTGTAGGCAAACTCCACCAAAGGTAGATGCTGCCTCCAAGAACCGCCAAAGTCCAGCACACACATTCTAAGCATATCCTCTATGGTCTGGATGGTCCTTTCTGATTGTCCGTCCGTCTGTGGATGGAAAGCAGTGCTAAAATCCAACCTGGTACCCATGGCATTCTGCAGACTCCGCCAAAACCTGGAGGTGAACTGGGGCCCTCTATCAGACACTATTGAAACAGGAACCCCATGCAGCCTGACGATCTCATCAACATATACCTGCGCCAACTTGTCCACAGAATAGCCACTCCTGACAGGGATGAAGTGAGCAGATTTGGTGAGTCTGTCCATAATCACCCATATGGAGTCCAATCTGTTGGACGTCGCCGGTAACCCCACTACGAAGTCCATAGCTATATTCTCCCATTTCCACTCTGGAATAGGTAGCGGGTTAAGCATTCCAGCCGGCTTCTGATGTTCCAGCTTCACCCTCTGACACACTTCGCAGGCTGACACAAACTGTGCCACTTCTTTCTTCATAGCTGGACACCAATAAACTTTTCTCAGATCTTGATACATCTTGGTGGCTCCGGGGTGAACGTTGTATCTTGCATTATGAGCCTCTCTCATAATGTCTCCTTTTAGCCCTATGTCATCTGGTACACATAGTCTGCTCCCATAGCGGAGGATCCCTTTGTTGTCAAATCTGAACTCACTATCTTTGTCTGACTGAACAGTCCTGGCAACCTTCACTAACTCTGGGTCCTCATGCTGTTTCTGAGCCACCTGCTCCAGAAACACGGGTGTCACTCTCATCTGGGCTACCAAAGCACCTGTACCAGACAACTCTAACTGTAGACCTTCCTCAATGAGCTTGTAAAAATCCTTCACCACTGGTCTCCTCTCTGCCGTGATGTGGGATAGACTGCCTAGTGACTTCCGGCTTAGGGCGTCTGCCACGATGTTTGCCTTACCCGGATGATACTGAATCTTGCAATCATAGTCACTCAGTAGCTCTACCCATCTCCTCTGTCTCAAATTCAAATCTCTTTGACTCAGGATGTACTGCAGGCTCTTATGATCTGTAAAGATCTCACATTTTATCCCATAGAGGTAGTGCCTCCACATCTTGAGTGCAAAGATTATTGCTGCCATCTCTAGGTCATGCGTGGGGTAATTTAACTCGTGCTTCTTCAGCTGTCTAGAAGCATAAGCAATTACCCTTTCATTCTGCCTCAATACACAACCCAGTCCCACACGGGACGCATCACAAAAGACTGTAAAGTCTTCCTCACTAGATGGTAGAGTTAACACTGGTGCTGAAGTCAACCTCTTCTTAAGCTCTTCAAAACTCTCTTCGCACTGGTCGGTCCACACAAACTTTTGATTCTTCCTGGTTAACCTGGTCAGAGGAGCTGCTATTTTCGAAAAGTCCTGAACGAACCTCCTGTAGTAACCTGCCAAACCCAAGAAACTCCTGATCTCCGTCACTGAAGTGGGTCTAGGCCAGTTAGCCACAGTTTCTGTCTTCTTGGGGTCCACCTCTATTCCATTTTCTGACACAACATGCCCCAAGAATGAAATGCTCCTCAGCCAGAACTCACACTTGGAGAACTTGGCATATAAGCCATGTCCCCTCAAGGTCTGCAGAACTAACCTCAGATGATGGGCATGCTCCTCTGCATTCCTGGAATACACTAAGATATCATCTATGAAGACAATAACGAAGTGATCCAGGTATTGGCTAAACACTCTGTTCATGAGATCCATGAATGCTGCAGGGGCGTTGGTTAACCCGAACGGCATTACAAGGAACTCAAAATGCCCATATCTGGTCCTGAAAGCTGTCTTTGGCACATCATCTTCTCTGATCCTCAACTGATGGTACCCCGATCTCAGATCTATTTTGGAGAAACAACCCGCTCCTGCTAGCTGGTCGAATAGATCGTCGATCCTTGGCAATGGGTACTTATTCTTGGTAGTGACTTTGTTCAACTGCCTGTAGTCGATACAAAGTCTAAGGGATCCATCCTTCTTTCTGACAAACAAGACTGGAGCAACCCAAGGTGAGGTACTCGGTCGGATGAAGCCCTTGTCTACCAGCTCTTGCAACTGTTCTTTCAACTCTTTCAATTCTGCTGGTGCCATCCTGTAAGGAGGGATAGAGATCGGTCGGGTTCCAGGCATCAGTTCTATCTCGAACTCTATCTCCCTAGCAGGTGGTAAACCTGGCAGCTCGTCTAGGAACACATCCAAAAATTCTCTGACCACCGGCACCGAGGCGGGCTCTCTAACCTGACTGCTAAGCTCTCTCACATGAGCCAAATACCCCTGACATCCCTTCCTAAGCAACCTACGAGCCTAAAGAGCTGATATCAGAGCTCTAGGTGTACCCCTCCTGTCTCCTCTGAAGACTACCTCTGACCCATCCTGACCTCTGAACCTGACTACCTTGTCCCTGCAGTCCAAGGTAGCACCATGGGTAGATAACCGGTCCATCCCTAGAATGACGTCAAAATCTGTCAAGTCTAGAACCACAAGGTCGGCGGACAAGCATCTTCCCTCAACAAACACAGGACTACACTGGCAGACTGACTCTGCCACTGATGTATCACACTTGGGTCCACTGACCCAGAGAGGACACTCTAACTCAGAGATCATCAACCCTAACCTCTGGACGGCTCTCGGTGCAATAAAAGAATGAGATGTGCCCGGGTCCATCAAGGCATACACATCTGAACAACCAATGACTAAGTTACCTGCCACCACGGTGTTAGATGCATCTGCCTCCTGCTGTGTCATTGTGAAGATCCGTGCTGGAGCTGATCGACCTTCACCTCTGAAACCCGCCGAAGAAGAGGCTGCCCCTCTCCCTCTGCCTCTGCCACTGACCTGAGTCGTGGTTGGAGCTCCTGACTGCACTACACTACCTGAAGCTGTCTGCTGGGACTGTACCATCGGGGCTGCTCTTGGACATTCTCGAGACATATGCCCCTCCTGACCACATCTGTAACAGGTTGTCGTCCCAAACCGACATACTCCCCTGTGTGGCTTACCACACCTTGCACAGACTGCATTATCCGCACCAGAGCTTGAGCCACTCCCTAGTCCCAGACTGGACTTAACCTTGTTCCAGAACTTGTTCTTCTTAGATTTCCTGGGACCTCTGTCCCACTTCTTGCTACCTGAAACTGCTGCACTCATTGAAGAAGAGCCTGGGGTCTTAGAACCAGAAGGCTGTGCCACTGACTATTTAACTGTCCCCTGAACGATGGCACTGGCCTCCATTTTCCGGGCCATATCCACTATGGCATGGAAGCTCTCCCTATCTGCTGACTGGATCAAGGAGGAATATCTGTAGTGGAGTTTCATGATATACCTCCTTGACCTTTTCTGGTCTGAGTCAAGGTTTTGCCCTGCAAATGGCAACAGCTCCAAGAATCTGTCTGTGAACTCCTCTACACCCATCTCATTAGTCTGCCTCAACTGCTCAAACTCTATCATCTTCAGCTCCCTTGAACTATCTGGGAAAGCCCATCCTGCAAACTCGTTTGCAAACTCCTCCCAAGACATGCTATCCACTTTCGGATTCACATAATTCTTGAACCACTCTCGTGCCTTCTTGCACTTAAGTGTGAACCCAGCCATCTGAATGGCTCTACTATCATCAGCCCCAATCTCATCTGTGATCACCTTGACCCTCTCAAGATACACAAACGGGTCATCCCCTTTTTCATACTGGGGAGCACCCAACTTCATGTAGTCGGTCATCTTGACCTTGCTCCTACTGGTTGAGCTAGGTCTAGAAGGTTGAGCAACTGGGGCTGCTGGTTCTGCTGGAGGAGGAGGAGGTGCAGCATCCTCTGGGGTAGGGTTTTCTGGATTTGGATAGTAAGGTGAGGTGGATAAATTGGGTACTGTGGGTATGGTGGATAATAAGGTGGGTATGGCATCTGTGTGGGATAAGGGCTAAAGCTATGGTAATCCGATGTGCCTCCCATCGAATACCCAGGGTTTTGTGAGAAGGGTGGGTAGTAAGGTGGCTGAACAAATCCCGAGGCCTGAGTGCCTCCTTGGGATTCTCCATTCCTTCTTCTGACATACTAACTCCCAGACTGCCATCCCTCCTCTGCTCTACATCCATATCATCCCCCATGTCTTCTGACATTCCTCCCTGAACTGTTCCCCTCACTGATCTGCTCCTACCCAAATCCAGAGAGCTTCTAGGGTCTCTTACTGCTCTTTCCCTGCTAGACCTGCTTGACATTGCCCTAGGCAATGCTGGAGGACGGGCTCTCGTGCCCTCATCCTCAGGTGGTACTCCAGTCAATCTTGCTGATCGACGAGTTCCTCTCATCCTGTTTTCTGAAAAACAGTCCACATCACATAAACATTAGCATCATATGGCTCATGTGGGCACACATGAACCCGCATCACATACATCACATATCATAGCATATCATTAATGCACATGCATATTATCATGACATTTCACATCATCATGTAAGACAAGACTCCACATCCTATCCTAGTGGACATGATCTTCCTATTGTGCTTGACCTTCTATAACACCTATGAGCCCGACACTCTAGGTCCGACCATATGAACCTAGGGCTCTGATACCATTCTGTAACGACCCGAAAATCGGACTGCTACCGGCGCTAGAATCCAGATCGGCTTAAGGCCGCCGGGACCCGTAGCAAGCCTGACATGTAACCTGTACACCTGTTTAATCCCATACATGATCAACAATCATACATAAAAATTTAAAACTTTTCTTTCATACATTCTATCATACACCAAACTCAACCTGTGCATGCACTGAACATAGCCATAATCATAAACTTGACCCCTCTGTGGGATCTCATCAATGCCCCCAATGGGTGGCATAACAAGTGTTGAGTTGGCTAAATATAGTCATCAATAAACATTAAGATCATGTATCAAAAAGGGATTACAATATACTATGGTCAAGCACACTTCTAACCTTAATATCGTTACATTACATATCTATACATCATTATACAATCTGTCATGTCCCCATTCTAACTATTACATACATAAGACTTCATTACTCTTCTTGACTTCTCTGTCTAACCCGTACCTCCAAACCTGGGGAATTTGGGAGAGGGGTGAGCTACTAGAGCCCAGTGAGCAGAATCATAAAGCATTTAAAACACATGCTATCATGGAATGCATCACATCGCAACTAATCATATCAAGGATGAACTTGTCACCATTTAGCCCTCTACATATTCCAATCATGCCAGGGGCATAGTGCAGGCCACACCTGATCTTTCTCTTATACATAACATAACATACATAATCCATGGTGCCGGGGGCGTAGTGCAGGCCACGTCCAGTCTTTCTCTTACATAGTGCCAGGGGCGTAGTGCAGGCCACACCTGGACTTCCATACCATATCATCATGTCATAACATATGAGGGCTAATGGATCATTCAACATTCATCCACATCAACAACATATTATGCAATGCAACATATTCGTGATTTCTAATGCAAACAACCTAAAATATCTCATGGCATCCGTGATGCATGAACATGCTCAAAACTGATTTATTTACTTGAAACATAAGGAGTTATTCTACTCACCTCTGGCTAGCTCTGACACTGACTGAAGCAGTTGACTCACTGGTGAGGTCCTCGGTTCCTCGGGTCTGAACCTACACAGGTGGACTCAAATGAGGGACCAAACAACTAGAACATAACTCTAAAAACATCCCCCAAAAACCCCCTAAAACATCTCAAAACATCCATGCAAGAACATGCAAAGAAAGGCTGGACATGGCACTTTCGGCGGCCGAAAGTCCCTCCAGAGCCGAAAGTCAGGCAGGTTCGGCGGCACCTTCGGCGGCCGAAACTCCCAGACAGAGACAAAACTCATGCATGTTCGGCGGCACTTTCGGCGGCCGAAACTCCCAGACAGAGATGAAAGTCTCCTTTCGGGGGCAAGCTTCGGCAGCCGAAGGCTGCCTCCACAAGAGGGTTCGGCGGCCGAAAGTTCCTTCGGCTGCCGAACCTGGTTTCTCCCAGAATGGCAGAAACTCAGCTCCCTTATGCATTTATGCCTCCCATCTCATCCAAACATGCATAAACCTATTCTACAACACTCATACACAAGCATACAAGCTCCTAAGGGCATCAACTAACTAAAACCCCATCTACAACACATCAAACATACATTAGCAAGCCACATTGTTCAAAATCACATCAAAAACCCATAAACTCAACATAAGCTACACATGCATTTTCTACCCCATGAACTTGCATAAAACTTGTTTAAAACATAATGTAAGCTAGAGATCGACTCCTACCTCTTGAAGATCGAGAGTAGAGGCGATCTAACTTGGAGTTGGGAGAGATTTGAGTTCTTGAACCTCAAAGCTCCAAAACTTGCTCAAAACTTGGAAATCTTCAAAACAAGATGAAAACTAGTGAAAAACTTGAAAGATCTGAAGGAAAAGACTCAAGATTGGTGAGGGACGGCGGAGAGCTCACCTTGGCATACAATGGGGAGAAAAACTCGCCCGCTTTCGGCTAAGGGACCCTTTTATAGTGGCTGGCCAGGCCACGTTGGGGGGCCGAATGTGCCTCCGCATGCATGCCATGTTCGGCGGCCGAACCTGGACTTCCCTCACTTATGCTTTCGGGGGCCTAAAGCACACCCGCAACGCATGCATGTTCGGCGGCCGAACCTGAGTTTTCCTCCAAAGTTGTTTTTATTCAAAAACTCATTTCCTCTTTACTTAAAATCATCAAAAACATTAAAACATTTCATGAAAACATGGTTTTACCCTTCTAGAGGTCTCCGACATCCGAGATTCCACCGGACGGTCGGAATTCCGATACCGGAGTCTAGCCGGGTATTACACATGCTTTATTCAAGTCAATAAAATCCATGCACATCCTTCATTTCCCATTGGCCTTCTTTACCAGTACTATATTGGCGAGCCATGTAGAATACTGGACCTCCTTTGTTAATCATGTACTTAACAACTTATTAACCCCCTCCTTAATCATCTGCTGCCTCTTTTCTTGCTTTGTCGATAGACAAGTTATAGGTGATAAGAGTCGGGTCCACTCCCGTTACATCTTTTAGAGACCAAGCAAAAATGGTCACTCTAACTAGACCTCCTCCACTGGGTCAGCTGGCTTTGGTTTTTTCTGGGAATCAGGCTTCTTTAGCAAGTTAATAGGCATCGTCGCTTTCTTGAGGCTTTTTGTGGAGCGTCTGTAACATTCTTAGGTCTACTTCTAATTGCCTTAGACTATCGCTAATCCTCCTGGAGTTGATAACTTAAGACACATAACACCCATGTTAATATCTATACCGTGACAGTTTAGAACTGGGCAACCAAGTATCATATTGTATGCAAGCGTGATATCTACTATCGCAAACTCCATATATAGCTCCCACTTATGCTTTTCATCACCCAGCACAAGGGGCAGGTTGATGGTGCCTAGTACTGCCACAGTCTTATCTACTAATCCCACTAACAAATAGGAGACTTTAACAATGTTATTTTTATCCAAGCCTAATTTATTAAAAACATTTAAGGTGAGGAGATTAACGGAACTACCTGTATCCACCAAGACCCACCTCACTTCATACCTGTTTAGAAGGATGTTGACGACCAGGGGGTCATTTTGAAAAAATCATATCGCCTTGTATACAGTTCTGAATATTACTTCTTGTTTGGTTCATGGTTCCTGTTCAATTGACAAGAAGTATTCTACGACGAGTTTGTTTTTCCTTTTACCATAGCTGGGTCCTCTTACAATTACATGTATAACCCCTACAGTTCATTGTCAGGGGGTAGTTTCAAGAGTTGTTACCTCGGGTTGGAGCCTACTCTCTTCTCTATTCTTTTTGGCAAACTTTGAGAGTGTGTCGTCCCTTATTAACCTTTCGATCTTCTCTTTCAGCTGTCAGCATTCCTCCATTTTATGTCCATGGTCTTCCTGAAAGCAGCAGTACTTAATCTTGTCTCGCATTTCGGCTCTCTCGGGATTGAGCTTGGGAGGCCACCTGACCTCCTTGTTATTTTTCCTGATCTACATTAGAATACGTATCCGTGAGTCATTAATGGAGTATAATTCTTACACCTACTTTGGTTATCTCTCATTCGAGAGACTGGATAACTTCTGTGGTCTCCTTCATATTCCTCGCCTCACTAGCTTTTGGTTTGGCTTTTGGCTCGCCCTTTTGTCCTCTGTCAATGCTTGGACTTTGTCATCCAGCCTGATATACTTCTAGGCTTTGTCCATCAGCTTTTAGTACGTAGCGGTTGGGTTCTTGATTAAGGAATCCATGAGCTTGACATTGCGTGTTTCTTTCTTCAATGCTTCACATGCTATCTTATGGTTTAATTCCTCCACCTATATTGTTTCTGCATTCAACCATGAGGTAAATCTCTTTAAAGACTCGACCTCTTTTTGGTGGATCTTCCACAAGTCAGAGGAGAGCTTTTTAGGAGGTATACAAGTAATAAACCTGAATTTAAATAACATAGCAAATTGCGTAAAGTTCTGAATTAAATCTGGGATCAGATGTTGGTATCATTCTGAGCCAAATCTGTTAGTATTGATGGAAACACTAGGCACAACACAAAGTTGTTGACATCCTAAAGTTGAATGGTCGTCCTAAAGATTGTCAGGTGACTTTTGGGATCTTTTGCTCTATTATATTTATCCAAGCTAGGCAGCTTGAACTTGGTTAGGAAAGTTTTTGCTAGGATCTCTTTTGATAGGGGCAAGGTATCGTCCAGGCCATAGTCCTCTTCCTGCTCCTTCTAGTACCTTTGAACAGTCCGTACCAGCTTTCAGTCAACGTTCTTTGGAGCATCGTCTGATGTCCCTTCTTCCTTTAACCCGACCTTCCCTTTAGACTGAGTCTGGATCACCTCTATTTGAGTCCTGAGGGTGTCAATGGAAGCTTCCTCCCTTCCTTTGGGAGCCATGAATGACTCCTTCCCCTGAGTTTTGTATTGCTTGAGAGTAGTCTGCAATCTTTTGATGTATTGGAGCATCTGCTCATTGTTCAAATTATTGAAATTTGCTTTATTGACCATAGAGGGTGTGTTGTGTCTATTGCCAGGAGTAGAAGAAATGATAGCGCCCTCATCGGTAGCAATCTTAGCAGCAGCTTGTGTACTGCCGGTCATTTCGAGAGAGAGAAAAAAAAAGATTTCTTTTTAAAAGAAATAGGATAAGAGGCCGGTTTCAATCCAAATAAATCCAAGAGAATTTAATGGAATTTTCAGCAATGGAACCAAATGATGTTGTCGAAATTGAGTCGTGCTGTGATTGGTCAATGCTATAAGAAAGAGAATGTGAGGTGGTTGATGCCTATAGCAGCCATTCCGACACTCAAATTAGTAAACTGAAGAATAAGACGAGTATAAGAAATTATTTAGAACTCAATAGTAATTGTATAAGAGAATGTGTACTTTCGTCTTTGTGTATTGTAGAAGATGGAGTTAATTCATTTCCTATAAATCTGGCGGGTGCTGGCTAATTGGTAACAGATTCCACCGGCTAATTGATCGAAAATCCCGTAATTACATGGGTAACGAAAATCTGTTGGATTGCACTTGCTAAAGGTAATTTTATGTGAAAACTCGACCTATTCAGGTAAGAGCGAGTCTTGATGAAAAATAAGGTGGTATGGTGTCCAAATTTTTCTTTCTATGAATAAGACTATATATCGATTTATCAAAACCTTACAACGTGATTTTAAGAAGAAGAAGAAGAAGAAGAAGAAGGACCACAACGAACAAATAAGGACCACAACGAACAAATAATTTACACAAATTCGACCCAAATAAGGACCACAGCGAACAAATAAGGACCACAAATTCGACCCAAATAAACGAACAAATAAGGACCACAAACAAATAATTTACACAAACCCAAATAAACGAACAAATAAGGACCACAACGAACAAATAATTTACACAAATTCGACCCAAATAATTAGGAAAATTGAAAACACAAAAGCTATAGCGATAAATGGACCATTTCCATTAAGTACTTTGGGATACTAATTATTTATTAGAAAAAAATATATATATAGCGGTTAAATATTAATTATTAATCATACTAATATATAAAATCTATATAATCAATAAATAAAACAACATTATTGTACATAAAATGGTTATATGATAAAATTTCTCTTTTTAAGACAAGCTTAGTTCTCTTACTCTATACGTTATAACAATTTGCAAATATGAGCCAAATGGTTCTCCTGCCCAAACTTATTTAGCAATTGATTTAGAGTTTAGCTGAAAGTTGATGATATTGCTTGCAAGTTCCTACCAAAAATTTTATAATGATTAATTTACGCCTGTTAGCATTCATAACACATTTATTTAGGTGAATTAGTATTAGGTCCCCACATTTTATTCAAGTATTTTTGTAAAATGATATTCTACAATCTTTTTATTTTAAGATTCTATTTGTTTATAAAAAATAATTTATATTTAAAAAATATTTTTAAAAAAAATATTTTTCATACATTTTTTTTAATAAGATAACATATTCTCCATTATTTAATATTAATAAATTTAAATATAGATACCTTAATAAAATATTTAAAGCGTAGAAATAACATTCTCTTTTGAGAAAATAAAATTATTTATTTTAAATGATTTAATTTTTCTTTGATTAGAAAAATATTTTTTATTAATTAAATTTTTGAATATTTTAAATATTAAAAAATATGAAAAATATTTTCTTATAAAATATTTTTCATGAAATAAGCCTAGCCTAAGTTTATCAAAAAGAGTTAATCAATTTACTTCAACTTTCCTTAGAAAAATCAAATAGAATGGTTAATAGCCTGTTTTACAGTAGGATTAACCATTTTATGTGTTTCAAGTTTATTTAATGGATATTTTAATGTTTATTTCCAAAATTACAATGGTAAAAATGTTCATTTTATTTAATATTTTAATGTAAAAAAATAAAAAATGCTTAATAAAAATTTGCATTTATTAGCTTGATTAATAATAAATAATAAGGAAAGGGTTTCAAAATTACAAAATTAAATAATATAAATAGTTATAACTATCTGAATTAAGCATACAAGTTAATTGGTTTAACATTTTGTTTGATATAATAATTACTAAGTTTATTTTTAAAAATATAAAATACCTTAACTAAATTTAAAAATAAGAAATAAATAATTAATTTTGATAAAGTAAAAATAATTAATAATAATTTATTTCATACAAAATTATTATATATTATAAAAAAATTTATTAATTAATCCATCAATTTTAAAATATATATTAAAATATTTTAAAATTTTAAAATTTATAAATTAATTTTTCATTTATTTTATCTATTAAGTATTTTACTGTTGAATTTCTATGATTTAAAAGAACTCACTAATTAATCTTTCAATCTATAAAAAAAATTTTAATTAGTCCTTTAATTTTATAAAGTCTACTAATCAGTCTCTATGTATTGAGATTATTTTAGATTTTTTATAATACTTAATAATTAAAATTAATAAAAAAATTAATTAATATATTTTTTAAAATTTTAAAAATATTATAATATATTTTTTAAAATTAAAAAATTAATTAAATATGAATTTCTCTTTGTCCTATTTATTTCAACAAACCATTTACAATTTTTTATTTTATTTTATGATACTAATTAATTTATTAGCTATTAGTTATTTTAATAATAATTAACTATTTTAATAATTTAAATTTTCAAAATATTAAATACCAATTTAAAACATTATTACCCAACATGGATTTGGTCTATGAGCATTGAGCTCAATTATATATATATATTGGACAAGCAGGTTTGGAATCTTTATATAATTTTGAACCCTTATGGGATTAGGTAAAAATTTTAAAAATTAATTTTTAGCTGTGCTGAAAAAATTTTAAATTTGAATTTAATTTTAAATTAATTCTAATTAATGTATTTTAAAAAATGTTAATAATAATTTCACTTATAACATGCGGATTAAATAATAAGCAAAAAGCTTGAAATTAATTATTAACGTGTTAGTTCTATGAGAAAACAAGTTTGTACAATAAAAATTTATCTTTAAAGGAGATTTTTAGTTGTTTCAAAAAGCTCCTGTATAGAAAATGCAATTACTTTAATTTCGTTTCTAATATTTTCGATGCTAAAAATTTTCAGTTGAAATTTGCGTTCGTTCATACAACGAAAAATGTTGACTTCTAGATTTGTTCGTAGATTTGTGTGAAGGAGGAGATGAAATTGGATTCATGAAGCTTTTTTAGATTTGACATCTGGTGGGGGGTTTTGTTTTGATTTTGATGTTTGATTTTAAATAAAAATAAATTAATTTCTACTGTATAATATATTAAACAAAATAATATTTTATTATAAAAATATTTTATTAACTAATACTAATTTGACTTTAAATAAAAGGTAAAATTATTATTTGATTTTTTAGATATTAAAAAATTATTAGTTAATTTTTTTTATTAATTTTAATAGTTAAATATTATAGAAAAGTTTAAAATACTTATTTTTTATTAAATTAATTAATTAGTAATTTTTTTATATTTAAAAAATTAAATAATAAAATATTTAATAAATAAAAAGATGAATTAATGGAGTTTTTAAAATTTAAGAAATGTACTTTTTAAAACTGAATAAAAAGTTTTATATTTATTTAATCTAAAAAATTAAAACCAACTTATTTAGATATTATAAAAATTAAAGTGCTTATTTTGAGTTTATATTAAAACTTAATTTCTGAATTTCTAATTATCATTATAAATAATGTATTTTCTGAGTTTCCATTTATTTTACAGAAAATATTTTTCAGAATAATATATTTTACATATTTTCTAAATATATTTTTTAAATATAAATTATTTTTCATAAATAAATGGAATTAAAAATTTATTTATTTATAGAAAATAATTTATATTCTAAAAAAAATTAATTAAATAATTTATTTTTTATTATTTAATTTTAATTTAAAAAATAGATTTTATTAATAAATTTATATATAAAAAAATTAATAAAAATGTCAAAGCATAGAAAATAATTTTCTCGAGAAAGTCATTCTCCTTAAAATTATTCACTGTTTTTAATCAGATAAATATTTTATATTAATTAAATTATTTAAATATCTCAAATATTAAAAAAGTCAAAAAAAAAATTTCGGAAAAAAAACGTACCTTAAGAATTAAATTTGAGTTCTGCTTTTGATAGTATATATATATATTCAAATCAAATGAGGCTGCTATATAGCTAAAAACAATAGCAGCAGGGAAAACATGTGGAATCAAATATGATAAACGTGTGGGATCCAAATGAAAATAGATGGTAGCTAGATTCTGGTCCAACATTACATGTTATCATCCCCGCATCAACGTTGGGTTATTCTTGTCATTTTCATTTTTATTCATAGGACAATGAATCACAGTTGTCTTTTTCTTATCAAATAAATAATTTAAATAACTGTATCTGTTAGAAAAATCATTTGGTTTTCTATAAAGAATGATAAATTGATTTATAATCTTTTTGAATAATTTTTTGAAAAGGTAAGATTTTAGATCACAACGGACTCATTTCAGTCCCAAAAAATCTAGTATGTAAATTTTTTCAAATAGAAAATAAATTATTTATATTTTAAATATATTCATAAATGAAATATCCATTTATGATATAAATAAATTTGATATTCATTTATATTTTTTATTTGTATAATCTCTCTTATTTATAAATAAAACTTCACATATAAATGATAATTTATTTATAATTACAAACGACTCATTTGTTTGTAATTTTATTTATAACAGACCGTTAATATCTTTATAAATGTGTTTGTGATACAAACACATTTAATATAAATTTATATTTTTCGTTTGTATGTTGACCTTTATTTATAAATAGAATTTCACATATAAATAAATAATATATTTGTAAATCCATTTGTGATTGAAAATGACTAGTCTATTTATAATCTATTTGTATTATAAATGCTTAAATCATTTATAATTTTATTTGTAATACAAATAGTTAATCTATTTATAAAATTTATTTGTGAATCAAACGATTAATAATAATATATACCCTTGAAGATTTTTCTACTAATAAGGAAGCTTAATAATAATATGTACTCATACAAAATCTTAATGATAATTTTTAAATGTGCCGAAAAAATTTAAATTTGAATTTAATTTTAAATTATTTCTAATTAATGTATCTAAAATAGGAAATTAACAACAATTTCACTGATGACATGCAGATTAATAATAAGCAGAAAGTTTAAAATTTATTTTTTACATGTTAATTCTACAAGAAAATAAGCTTTTGCAATAAAAATTTATCTTTAAAGATGATTTTTTATCGTGGTAAATGCAACTACTTTAATTCCATTGTAATATTTTCGGTGCTAAAAATTTTCTACTGAACATGCAAGGAAAAATGTTGGTCGCTAAGTTTATATACGCAATTCACATGGAAAATGATTAAATACTGGAGAAAAAATTTATATATGAATTTTATGTTTTTTTTTTTTTTTACATAAAATTTGACTTGGACAGAGAGTAGAACTAAAATTTTAATTCAGATATGAATTTACAAGCATTTCACACGGACCTATTGGTCATCCTCCAATGGTAAATCTGGTTTATATCTTGATTTCTAGATTTGTCCGTAGAAAAACGTGATGGAAAATAATATAGATTTGCGGATGCACGAGGGAGATGACTTTGGGTTCGTGAAGCTTTTTTAGATTTGAGATCTGGAGGGGGGTTTTGTTTTGATTTTGATGTTTTATTTTTTTTTTTTCTGTTTTCATTTAGATTTTAATTTTAAATAAAAATAAACTAAATTTTACTGTATAATATATTAAACAAAATAATATTTTATTAACTAATACTAATTTGACTTTAAATGAAAGATAAAACTATTATTTGATTTATGTGATATTAAAAATTTATTAGTTAGTTTTTTTATATTTTAAATAATATATTAAAATATTTATGAGTTTTTGAAAAATATATTAATAAGTTTTTTTTATTAACTTTAATAGTTAAATATTACATAAAAATTTAAAATATTTTTAATACGAAAAAATAAATTAGTAGGTTTTTATCAAATTAATAAATTAATTTATAAAAAATTAAATAATAAAATATTTAATAAATAAAAGGATGAATTAATAGAGTTTTTAAAATTTTAAAAATGAATAAAAGTTTTGTATTTATTTGGTCTAAAATAGTAAAACCAACTTATTTAGACATTATAAAAATTAAAGTGATTATTTTGAATTTATTTTCAAAAATTAATTTCTAGATTTCTAATTATCATTTTAAATAATGTGTTCACTCACCCATTTGTTTTATAGAAAATATTTTTTAGAATAACATGTTTTGTATATTTTTTAAATATATTTTTTAAATATAAATTATTTTTTACAAGTAATTAAAATTAAAACTTCACTTATTTACAAAAAATAATTTATATTTAAAAAATATTTTTTAGTGAAATAATTTATTTTTATTATTTAATTTTAATTTAAAAAATGAAATTTATTAATAAATCTATATATAAAAATATTAATAAGAATATAAAATTGTAAAAAATAACTTTTCTTTTGTGAAGAGAAAGTTATTCCCCATAAAATTATCCATTTTTTTTATCAAATAAATATTTTTTATTAATTAAATTTTTTAAATATTAAAAACAAAAAAAAAATATTTTTTCTAAAATAATCTGACCTTGAGAATTAAATTTGAGTTTTGCTTTTGATTATATATATATATAATCAAAAGAAAATATTCAAATCAAATGAGGCTGCTATAAAGGTAAAAACAATAGGGCAAGGAAAAACATGTGGAATCAAATATCACAAACTTGTACTTAGAGGTGGTGATAAGTGCATCCGAATAAATTTAAAAAATCTCAGGTTCAATTCCCCACACCCCATTTCAAAAAAAAAAATATCACAAACCTGTGAGATCCAAATGGAAATAGATGTAGCTAGGTTCTGGTCTAACATAATATGTTATCATCCCACATCAACGTTGGGTTATCTTCGTCATTTTTATTTATAGGACAATAAATCACAATTGTCTATTTATCAATTAAATTCTATATTTCTATTTTTATTTTAATTAAATTTTAATATTAAAACTTTTTACTAGAAACTAATAAAATTATCATATCATATCATAATTTATGGCGACTTTATTTAATATATCAGTAGAATTTAAAATACCATTATTTAAAATTTAATTGATAAATTTTTAAAATTTAATTATAAAATTTTTAAATGTTTAAATTTTTTAGTTGTTTCTCTAAAAATTGAAATTTATAATATTAAAAAATAATTTATATTATTATTATTATAAATTTTTTAGTTTTATTAATGATTCAGTATAATTTTTTTAAAAAAAAAAATTAAAGTAACTAAATAATACATATTATTAAAAATTAGAAGTACTAAAAATATAAAAAATTTAACTTATTAATTTTTAAGATCCTTTAATTTTCTCTAATAACTATTTATATATAATATATTAAAAAAATCATATTTTTATATTAATAATTGAAAAAAATAAAATGATACTATGCCAACTTTTGTCAGAATTTATTTTTAAATTTTTAAAAATAAATTTATTTAATTCAGACCCTATTAAAAGAAAGCTGACAAAAAATATTTCAATTAATAAAAATATTATAAAAGTATTTAATTATTTTAATTACTCACAAATTTAATTTTAAATATATCTAAATAAATTTGAAATATCTCAAATTTTATTTTTTTAATTTTTAATTTTCATTTTAAAAAAATTAATTATTTATTAATAAATATGTTACTAGTTTTATCTAATTACATATAAAAAAATAAAAATATTATTTATTATAAATAATTATGTTATAAATATTTTATTATTAAAACATGTAAAAAATAATTAATAAAAAATTTATATTAAAAATAAAATAACTTTACACTGCAATTAGATTTGTAACGCTGCACTTCAAAATTTTATAATATAATATATTATAAAAAATTAAAAATATTTTTATAATAAAAATTATGTTATAAATATATTATTAAAATTAATATAATACAATAGAATACAATATAAATATATTATTATAATAATAATTTTTAAAAAAAAGTACATGTGCCTGTCCCACTTCTGTAGCACGGCAGACACATGATTTTTAAAAAAAAGATAAAAGGAAAATTATGTGCTAGCAGAATTCTCTGCTGGCCTTGGTGTGCGGCGGTTCTCGACGGGCGGCAGGTCACTCTTTTATGGAATTAAACTCCTATTTCATAAATAAGTTTTTCACTCTCTTTTTTCTAATTATTTTTATTTTCAACCCCAATCCCTAAAAAGTCTCATTTTCCATGTCCACATATTAATATGTTATGGCCTGTGTAGCATCAGTACTCTTCTATGATTGAAATCTATGAGAGAAAAATAACTCTATCAATCATAATAATAGAAAAGATATTATTTAATGATATTAATTATTTTGATAGTATTTAGTTAAAAAATATATAAAAAAATAATTATAAAAATTTTCTTTCTAATATCCATGGCTGTCCGCAGCACAGGCGCAGCTTAGGTGGCATCAGGTCGCTGAGCGGCTGAATAACAGTATGGACTGCAGCGCTTCCAGTAGGGTGGTTGGGATAATGTGTTGATTCTAAAATCTGAAAGTAAATATGGTTGGACAAAATTAACCTTAAAAAACTTTTTCCAGCATTTTCTATTCGATAAAGTCATTTAAGATGAGCAGGCCAATATTTCATCTAATTGAGTATATTACATAATTAACTATTAAAAAATATTGTGAATTGTCACTAGTAAATAAATTTAGAAAATAAAAATTTAATAAATAAAAATATAATTCAATAAAATTTTTTTTGAATATTATAACACTCTACATCATTAAAATTTATTATTCCCCTAATAATTTTAACTATTAAATATTTATTATTTAATTCATATAATACAAAAAAATTAATTAAGTTAATTTTTAAATTTTAAAAATATATTAAAATATTTATAAAATTTTAAAAATTAAATTTATTAATAAATTTTTTTATATATTCATAAACTTATTTTGATAAGTAGTGTATCTAAATAAATTTAATAGATCTCAAATTCTAATTCTCCTATCTTCAATTTTCATTTTAAATAAAAAAATCTCTTTATATTTAAAAAAAATTAAAATTAATAAAATAATTAATTAATTAAATTTTAAAATTACTATAAAAAATATAAAATAATAAATATAGAAAATATAAAATTACTTAGAAAATAAAAATATAAATAAATTTCAATGATAAATATTTTGTCGTATGTAAATTATCTAATTATTTATATACATTAGTAAAAAAAAGAACAAGAAAACATGATTGCACGAGGTCCCATGAATAATGGGACAGCTACAATCACGTGTTGGGTTCCATAAAGTAATGGGTTGAGCCACTTTACTGGCTTCCCGACTAGAGTAGCGTGACGAATCGAAAAAATTAATTAAATTAAATTAATTTAAAATTTTAATATAATTTTTTTTATTTATTACAATTAAATTCGATTTTATTTAATTTTAATTTTAAAAATTTTAATTATTATAATTTAATTTAATTTTAATTAAAAAAATTTAAAAATTCAAACAGATTAATAATAATATATTATTTTTGATAATATATAAAAATTAAATTATAATTAAAATTAAAATATTAAAAATAAAATATAAAAAATAAAAAATTTAATCAAAATTTAATCAATGAAATCGAATTGAATTATTAAATAGATTTGATTTGTTTTTATTTTTATATAAAATTAATTTAATTTAATTTTTATAAATATATAAATATATAAATTTTAATTATTTAATTTAATTTAATTTTTAAATGAAGTGATCAAATACTTCCCTATTTCCAATTGCTATAATTTCTTTCAAGTAATTTTGGGTGAAGTAATCTTAATTTAATTTGGATGGATAGTGGGGATGCGCATTAGCGTTCAACATTCGATCGGTTCGGTTTAAAATTAAACGGAATTGAATAAATTAAAAATTGAAATTTTAGTATTTATAAAAATCGAACCGAATCGATTTTGGTTGGAAACCGAATCGAATCGAACCGGTCTGATTCGGTTCGATTCGGTTTGATTTGATCAGTTTTGATTTTTAATAATTTTTTATTTTTTACACTTTATTTTTAATTTTTTAAAATTTAATTAAAATATTTTAATTTTAATATAATTTAATTTCTCCATATTATTAAAAATAACATATTATTATCACTAATCGGTTCGATTCGATTTTTTCAATTTTTTCTGATCAAAACCAAATCGAACTGAAATAACTGAAATTTCTAAAATTAAAAATCGAACTGAACCGAATTGAATAAAAAACCGAACTGAATTTTAAAATTAATTCAATTCGATCAATTTTTTCGATTTGAACCGAATGCCTATTAAATTGAATTTGGTATGAAAAATATTTTTTTAATTTAAATTATTTAAGAAAAATAATTTTTTGTATTATTAATATATTTTTATTTTAAAATTAAAATTAAATAATAAATAAATTATTTTATTAAAAATATATTTCATTTTAATAAAAAAATATTTTTTAAATCTAAATTTTATATTTTTTAAAAATAAATAGAGTTTAAAAATGCATCAAATCAAACTTTCATTTAAATTAAATTTCAATTTCAGTTTCTCATAAAAAACGAAACCAACATCATAACTAAATTATAATTAACTGAAGAATCGATTTAATATTTATTTTTAAATGTATATATAAATTACTAGTAGTAAACACGTGTTGCGATTCTAATTGTGTTTATCAAATAGAAAGTGATGGGAGCATCCTACTTTTCTCTATATATAGACAAGAATGAAGAGAGAGTGAGAGGATGCGAATGACATTAGAAGGCATGGAGAACAACCAAACTAAGCAATTGGAGAACATCCTTCACATTAATGGAGGAGATGGCTTTCAAAGTTATGCTCGCAACTCTTCCCTGCAGGTCTCTCTCTCCCTTCATTTTTATTTTTTTTAATTTTGTATATAATTTATCTAATTATAGATTCAATAAACCACTCATTCTAACAATTAATTTAATTTTATAAGTGGCTCTAAATATAGTATTAAATCTGTAGCACACGTCTTATGTGAAATCAGTTGAATTTGAAGTATAAAAAAATATATATATCTCACTAATGAGTTGGTTCGACATTTTTATCTTTTAAGTGAGTTTGATAATTTGATTTTTAAGTATGGAATAAATACTCGATGGGAACACTTTATTCCTCAATGGATTGACCCGGTACAAATAGGATTTAATCTAATTTAGTGGGTCTGAACTGGCTTACAACGCTTACTACAAAAGTAATTTCTGGCCGAGTCATCACTATAAGGTAATTCGGCTTTCCAACCAACCTCTTGTATCTCTCTGGATTATCATAAGGGTCTCTGTCATCCTTTATAAGACATATATTAGGAATCATTGGTGTGCTATATGGTTTAGCTCCCATATTTCCAATTAATGTAAGCAAGTCAAAGACATACTTCCTTTTAGACAAAAAAACTCCCCTTTTACTCCTCAAGACTTCGACTCTTAAAAAATACTTAAGCTGACCTAAGTGTTTGGTATGAAAACTCACATACAAGTAGTTTTTGAGAGAAGAGATTCATGTACTATCATTCCCTGTAATGACAATATCATCAACATATACAAAAAGGAGAATAATACCACTATTTGAATTTCTATAGAAGACTGAATGGTCACACTTGCTTTTTTCCAATCCAAATTTTTGAACAACTTCACTAAACTTGCCAAACCATGCATGAGGACTCTGCTTTAAACTATAAAAAGATTTCTTCAAATGGCAGACTTTTTCATACTCCCCCTGAGCAACAAACCCTAGTAGTTGCTCCATATACACCTCCTCTTAAAGGTCACCATGTAAAAATACATTCTTGATATCTAATTGGTATAAAGGCCAATGCTGAGAAGCAGCTTGGGAGATGAACAAGCAAACTGAGGCAATTTTTGCCACAAGAGAAAAAGTGTCAGAATAGTCAACACCATAGGTTTGGGCATAACCTTTGGCGGCAAGACAAGCCTTAAGCCTCGCTATGGAACCATCTAGATTGACTTTGATGGCAAAAACTCATTTACAGCCCACAACCTTCTTGCCAGAGGGTAAATCAATTAGTTTTCAAGTATGATTTTCATTTAGAGTCTTAATCTCTTCAAACATTGCATCATGCCATCCAGAATGAGCCAAGGCCTCTTTAACTGTCTTAGGCAAATAAATGAAATCTAAAAAGACAATTAAGAATATAGAAGAAGGAGACTGGTGATCATAAGATAGAAAGTTAGCAACAAAATAGGTAAATTTACACTGTCATTTACCTTTATGAAGACTAATGGGGAGGTCAAGGTCACTCGTTGGTGGATCCGATGGCGAAGAAGATTCTGGTACAGGACATGTATCATCAGGTATTGGTCTCCGAGAGTAAACTTGAACAATTAACGATTTAACAGTAGGCTATGTGCTAGGAGGAATGTTACTATTAGATTGT
Source organism: Manihot esculenta (assembly GCF_001659605.2). Taxonomy (NCBI): domain Eukaryota; kingdom Viridiplantae; phylum Streptophyta; class Magnoliopsida; order Malpighiales; family Euphorbiaceae; genus Manihot; species Manihot esculenta. Next base: position 11,128,255 of record NC_035170.2, read on the forward strand.
ACAGCAGAAGGCATACTCGAAGAGGTCTTACCATCAGATATGATTCTATAAATGAGCCACTCATCGTCCTCCTATTGATCAAGAGAGGTTTGTGCAACAGAATAAAAAGGAATTTGCTTGGAAAAGGCTACATCTGTTGAGACCAGATATTTGTTGAGGTCTGGAGAGTAACACCGATACCCCTTCTAAAGGCGAGAATATCCCAAAAAAACACACTTCAAAGCTTTAGGATCAAGTTTACTCATATGAAGTCTGACATCCCGAACATAGCAAGTGCTGCCAAACAGTTGTGGTTTGAGAGGAAATAATAGCTTCTTAGGAAAGAGGACATTATAAAGAGTATTACCATTTAATACTGTGGAGGGCATGTTATTAATGAGAAAGCATACAGTAGAGGCAGCATCGGCCCAAAATTGCTTAAGAACTTGCATTTGAAACAACAGAGCTCGAGCAGTCTCAAGGAGATGACGATTCTTCATTTCAGCTATCCCATTTTGAGCGGGTGTATCAATACATGACGATTGGTGAAGAATATCATGTTGAGTCATATAAGCCTGGAATGATTCTGACATATATTTTTAGCATTGTCACTCCGCAAAATTTGCATAGAAACATTAATTTGAGTTTTGATTTCAGCATAAAAGGCAGAAAAATGAGAAAATACTTCCGAACGATGCTTCATAAAATAAATCCAAGTTATTATAGAGTAATTGTAATACCCGGCGAGAGTCCGGCATTGGAATTCCTGTCGTCCGGTGGAATCCAGGATGTCGAAATCCTCTAGAAGGGTTAGATTTATATTTTTCTAAAATGTTTTGGTATGTTTCATAGTTTTAAAGCATAAGGAAAATGAGATTTTGAGTGAAAAGAACCAAGACAGAAAAGCCAGGTTCGGCCGCCGAAGTTGAGGTTCGGCCGCCGAACATGCATGGCTTTCGGTTTCACGATAGGCCGCCGAAGGTGGTCTGGCCAGCCACCTATAAAAGGCCCTCAGTCGGTTGAAAGGATAAGCCTCGTCGATTCCTTTCAATTTCTGAGGTGAGACTCTGTCCTTCTTGAGTATTTTACATGGTTTTATCACATCTTGCAAAGGTTTGATTCGTTTTTATGTTATTTTGAAGGTTTTAAGCTAAAAACTCAAAGTTGTGTATTTTGGAGAGTTTGAAAGAGAGTTGCTCCAAAACTTCACGTTAGGATCGTTCATCTTTTTGGTTTCAAGAGGTAAGTGAAGATCCTGAGCCTGTTTTTATGTTTTCTGAAGGTTTTATGAGGTTTTGGGGGAGAGTTGCATGAATAGGGTTATTTTGGATGTTTTGATGCTTTTGTGAGAACAACTTGTATATGTGTTATTTGTTTTGTGTGTTTGGGGTTTTTAGGTAGGTTTTGACCCCTTTGAGCATATACTTGGGTGTATGCATGTTAAGGAGTTGAGGTGGTTAAGTTTGAGGCAGATTGGAGCATTTTGGCGAGAGGCAGAGCAAGTTTCTGCCTTGCTGATGAACTCAGGTTCGGCTGCCGAAGGTACATTCGGCCGCCGAACCCATGAGGAGGTGGCTTCGGCTGCCCAAGCTTGCCCCCGAGCTTTTGGACTTTCGGCTCTGGAGGGGAGTTTCGGCCGCCGAAGGTGCCGTCGAAGGATAGAGACTTTCGTCTCTGGAGTGCCTTTCAACCCCCGAAACTTGCCCCCGAAAGGGTTCGGCTGCCGAAAGTAGAGTTTCGGCCGCCGAAGGTGCATGAGTTTCGTCTCTTGAGAGGACTTTCGGCCTCCGAACCTGCCGCCGAAAATGTTCTGTCCAGCCTTCCTTTGCATGCTTTGCATGGCTGTTTGAGTGAGTTTAAGGGGAGTATTGGGGAGGTTACTAGAGTTGGTCTTGAGTTAGTTTGGTCCCTCATTTGAGTTTATCTGTGCTTACACAGACCAGAGGAACCAGAGAGAGCAGCAGTGAGTACTGCTCCAGAGATTACAGAGCCTGCAGAGTCAGTCCAGCTAGCCAGAGGTGAGTGGAACTAAACTTAATTCTTTTAATATAGAAATGGAATGTTTTTAGCATATTTCATGCATCATGGTATGCAGTAGGTTGATTGCATTAGCATCCACGAATATGTTGCATTGCATAGTTCTTTATTGATGTGGGTGAATGCTGAATGATCCAATAGTCACTGAGATAAGTCCAGGAGCCTCTGACTACGCCCTGGCAGGTATAAAAGTCCAGGAGCCTTTGACTACGCCCTGGCAGGTATAGTGACTGAGATAAGTCCAGGAGCCTCTGACTACGCCCTGGCAGGTATAAAAGTCCAGGAGCCTTTGACTACGCCCTGGCAGGTATAGTGAAGTCCAGGAGCCTTTGACTACGCCCTGGCAATGGTAAGTACAGGTGTTATATACACATATACATATATGAGACAGAAAATCCAGGTGCCTTTGACTACGCCCTGGTATGAGATACTGGGACTATTTGGTGACAGGTTTACCCTTGATGTGAATTGTCTGTGATATGATGCAAAACTCATGGCATTTCATAACATCAAACAGATAGGACTCAATACCCTTGGACATGATTTCCTATTGTGCTTGACCATTTCTAACCTCTATGAGCCCGACACTGTCTCTATAGGTCTGATCATGTGAACCTAGGGCTTTGATACCAATCTGTAACGACCCCAATATGGACCGTCACCGGCGCTAGGATTCAGGTCGGCTAATGTAATACTCGGCGAGAGTCCGGCATCGAAATTCCTGTCGTCCGGTGGAATCCAGGATGTCGGAATCCTCTAGAAGGGTTAGATTTATGTTTTTCTAAAATGTTTTGGTATGTTTCATAGTTTTAAAGCATAAGGAAATGAGGTTTTGAGTGAAAAGAACCAAGGCAGAAAAGCCAGGTTCGGCCGCCGAACATGCATGGCTTTCGGTTTCACGATAGGCCGCCGAAGGTGGTCTGGCCAGCCACCTATAAAAGGCCCTCAGTCAGTTGAAAGGATAAGCCTCGCCGATTCCTTTCAATTTCTGAGGTGAGACTCTGTCCTTCTTGAGTATTGCTCTCGATGGGTTAACTCATACCTGTTAAGCCTGGTTTTTCACATACTCTATAAAACGTATATATATACAGGGATACAGATACAGAGTACAGAGTACAGAGTACAGAGTACAGAGATAGTGCATGCACAGGTTAAGCCTTGGTACAGAGAAAAGAGTTTTTATTTTCACAGAAAATGTATGATCATGTATGAGATTTACAGGTACACAGAGAGTATAGCAGGCTTGCTACGGGTTCTGGCGGCCTTAAGCCGACCTGAATCTTAGCGCCGGTGACGGTCCATATTGGGGTCGTTACAGTAATCATCCACAAAAGTGATAAAATATCTAAATCCAGTCTTAGATCCAACCAGACATGGGCCCTAAACATCTGAATGAACTAATTCAAAAGCAGACTCAGCTCGTTTATTGACTCTAGGACTTACAAGAGTTTCAATGATATTTTGTAAAATGACATGACTTACATTCCAGTAAAGATACCTCATGAAATTGAGAGCATAACTTCTTCAAAATGGTAAAGAAAGATGTCCCAACCGACAATGTATTTCAAATGGAGATATGGCACTGAAGCAGGCAATAGACTGAGGCACTCATGTATCCAAAATGTAGAGACCCCCAAATACATGTCCTTTACCAATAATTTGCTTCGTCACAAGATCCTAAATGAGACAATAATCAGAAAAAAAAAAGAAAACACAATAATTTAGGTTTGTAGTAAGTTTACTCACAAAGATTAAATTAAAGGCAAGATTAGGTAAACTTAGCACAGATGATAGAGTAATAGAAAGAGTAGGTTTAACAGTCCCAGAACTCTCAACATTATAGGTTGACCCATTAGCTATAATAACAGGAGAAGGTGTCTTATGAGATCGAAAGGTAGTAAAAATATGAGGATTATCTGTCATGTGATCCGTGATACCAAAATCAATGATCCATTTATACAAAAAGCAAATAAGACACGTTTTACCTGTTTCAGCCGCTATTGAAGACGTTGGGAAAATTTTAATAATATGTGTCTTACTATTAGAAATCATTTCAACCAAAACCCTATACTCCTATACCTTCAAACGAATTAAAGGAAGATAACAAAATCTAACATAGTAAACGGTAATCCAGTGGAGGCGTGAACAATATTAAAAACGCCTCACCCCAACACCCAAACGGCAAACACACCACAGATCTGACAAGAGAGCTGTAAAACGACTCCGGCGACCTCCCTAGGTGGGCGGTGAGAGACAAATATTACTCTAAATGGGTAACCCAAAAAAAACAGGAGCATTAAGTCTCCAAAAAAAATTTTTAAAACTCGACGGAAGAGAAAAAATTAAATCTCTACGGGAATGGCTCTAATACCATGTAATAAAATAAAAAATAATTAGATAATTTCTATATATTTCTCCAATAAGCGTATATATATATAGATTATAAGACTTTATTAAGGCAACTCCTAAGAATTCTCTATTAATCAATTAGCCTATAATTATATAATTTCCTATGATTATGTACAGCTCTAACATTCCTTAAATTTTAATATCTAACTCAAATTCGACGTATTTAAAATATATCAAAATTAGATTTTGATCCCGAATTCAATTAGTATTAAACTCATTTATAATTTAAAGGAACCAAATTTAAACTTATCTAATTTATATCTAATAGAATTAGTTTAGGATAGTTTTCTTTATAAATAATCTGAGGGTTTTTTAGAAAATAAAATGTTAAAAAGACAAATATAAATATCTAATCGAATTAAATTGAAATTTTAATTTAATTTAATTTAAGTGAATTTAAAATTAATATTTTTATAAAAAATATTATTTTTCGCTCAAGTTTAGTTTGTTAAACCTTGGTTGACATTGAATTTATGTTGAAGTTATTATAAATTTAAGTTGAATATTAATAAGTTTAGACTTTGTTTAATAAACAAAAAGCGTGGAACTCAAATTTTACTAATTTTAAATTTGAGTAGAATATTAATAAAAATAAATTTAATTTGTTTAACGATCGAGTTTGATGAGTGAAATATTTTTATTAATTTATATTTAAATCGTGTGAAATATTTCAACTAATAAAAGTATTATAAAAGTATTTAATTATTTATTAATAAATATGTTACTAGTTTTATCTAATTACATATAAAAAAATAAAAATATTATTTATTATACATAATTATGTTATAAATATTTTGTTATTAAAACATGTAAGAAATCATTAATAAAAAATTTATATTGGAAAATAAAATAACTTTACACTGCAATTAGATTTGTAACGCTGCACTTCGAAATTTTATATAAATTATTATATTATTATTATAAAATTATAATTTATATTATTTAATTTTAGTATTATAAAATTAATATATTAAAAATAATAAAATGTATTATTATAATATAATATAATATATTATAAAAAATTAAAAATATTTTTATAATAAAAATTATGTTAAAAATATATTATTAAAATTAATATAATATAAATATATTATTATAATAATAATTAAAAAAAAATACATGTGCTGCCCCACTGCTGTAGCACGGCAGGCACATGATTTTACAAAAAAATAACAAAAATTTGATAAATAAAAAATATAATTCAATAAAAAAAAAATTTGAATGCTATTACACTCGTTGCATCATTTAAGATTTATTATCCTATTAGTAATTTTAACTATTAAATATTTATTATTTAATTCATGAGACGATAAATGTTTTTTTTTTAAATGGATGATACAAAAAATTTTATTAGTTAATTTTTAAATTTTAAAAAATAAATCTATTAACTAGTTTTTATATTTAAAAAATTAAAATTAATAGAATAATTAATTAATGAAAGTTTAAAATTACTATAAAAAATATAAAATAATAAATATAGAAAATATAAAATTACTATAGAAAATAAAAATATAAATAAATTTCAATGATATATATTTTGTCGTATGTAAATTATCTAATTATTTATATATATTAGTAAAAAACAAAGAAGAAAACATGATTGCACCAGGTCCCATAAAATAATGGGACAGCTGCAATCACATGTTGGGTTCCATAAAATAATGGGTTGAGCCACCGCCACACTTTACTGGCTTCCCGATTAGAGTAGAGTGACTAGCATTGTGTTGGAATTGAAAAAATTGATTAAATTAAATTAATTTAAAATTTTAATTTAATTTTTTATTTATTTTAATTAAATTTGAATTTATTTAATTTTAATTTTAAAAGTTTTAATTATTATGATTTAATTTAATTTTAATTAAAAAAATAAAAAATTCTAATAATAATATATTATTTTATTAAAAACTGCACCGTTTTTAGTTATTGACTGTGTATACATATATTTGAAATTGTGTCATTTTTTTTTATGTTCTTTCCATTGCAATAGGGTTGTGATTGGCACAAGATGTGCACATGTACTTATCTGCTATATAAGGAAGCAAGATGCTTCTAGACCTGGATTGTAATGTCATTTTCTTTTTGAAATAAGAGTTCAAAGTTCTTTTCACTCTCTCTTGTACATGGTATCAGAGCCTTGTTTTGGCTCACGACGGCGCGTCAATAGCTGTATGAGTAAGATCTAGAGGTTTTCTGAGAGATCTGATGGCGACGGAGCGAGGGAACAGTAGCAAGGAACAGAAAGCGACAGATGCACCGGAAAAATCACAAGGCGTGGCCCAAGGAATGGGAGATCCTTTGAGTCTCCAAACTTCTGATCATCTAGGTATGAGTCTAGTCTCAGCACCTCTTATAAGGTCAAACTTCAGATCATGGACCAGGGCGATTAAAATCGCCCTAGGTGCCAAGATGAAACTAGGGTTTATTGATTTTAGCATCAGAGTGGTCGTCTATAAGCTATTTATATACAAGTTACTAACTTGTATATAAATATATAATATTTTTTATACTTGAATACACATCAAAACTTTGTTTTTAAAGGACTTTCAATACAATTGTAATTATTCATTATTACTTACAGTTCATAAGGCACCTCAGGAAGCCTTAAAGTAACCTATATCCTGGTAATGCCTGCAAAGGAATACCATCATGAAAATAAGGAATATCTTTAATATAATAAGACAATAAGAAAGAAGATAGACAATTTAACACTCAAAGGAATCTTTTTTATTGTACTTGTAAGAAATATTATAAGTACAGAAAATTCATAGAGAATCTTTTTTATTCAAAGTTCACCCACCATCAAGTCTAATTTTTATGACTTCTTAGTCATAGAAATAACCACGAAGTTGTACTTGGTCTTTTCCTGTGACAAATGCTCGCCAACATTTCTAGAGTACCTTAAGAATAATTCATCAATTATGGCCTCTCCAAAATGGCTAACAAGCACGGATTCTGAGGCAGCTCTTACATGACAGGCCACATTTTTTCCACTTGTGTTCTTGTTGAAGGCATAATTCTGATTCTCATCATTGTCATTTGGATCCCAATTCAGTCTAATGTTATTTAGATTATTAATTTCAAAAGAACCCTCCTTTCCAATTATGTCTACCACTTCTCCACTGAAAGGAGTATAGTAAGGCATGTTGAAGGAATCCACATTGGCCTCTTCAATAAGTCCCTGAAAATAGGTGAATAATTATCATTAGAAATATGAAAATTTACTATTTAGTCCATTTATTTTAACAAAACTAATTTCCTTCTCCTTCTATAAGTATGTATTATTTTTCAATCACTCTTTAGTCTATCTAGTTATTTCTAGTGTCAGCTTGAATTTCGTCCGGTTTTTATAATCAGAAAATATAACTATTTAAATTAGTAGCAGGATTAAAAAGAATATAAAATAAAAATATAATAAATTAACTAATTAATATAATTTTTAAAATAATATAATATATATATATATATGTACGAAAAAGGAAAAAGATGAAAGAACTAACTTCTCTTGATATCTCAAGAAGAGATTGAGCCAATAGATACCAGAACTGGATGCAATCATTGCAGGCTGGATCAGAAGTGCTTCTTCCAAGTAAAGTTAAAATCATCTGACCTTTTGATTTGAGTTCCTTTGCTCGACAACATAGAAATAATGAAAAATCCTTTTGAAATTGATCCAAATATGCTTCAAACACATTCTTTGGGCTTGTCTTTGATATGTAGATATTTCCTTTGTTATTCTCAATTCCTTCTAGAACCTGTAGATTTATTATTCTTTATTAATCAAATTCTTGTGACTTTACTCCATAATGAATTAATTTCATATAAAATATAAATTGAAATAATATATATATATATATATATAACTATTAAAGGTGTTTAATTATTCTAACCAAAATGTTACTAGCATTTTAGATAATACTAACAATAATGTATTTACACTAACTGCATCATATATATTACTAGAAAGAGTACAATGAAAAAATTATGTATTTCTATTATATATTTTTTATAGAGATATCACATATATATATATATACAGAAGAGTATGAGGTAATTATGACAAGAATAATATTCGTTATAATTATGCTAAACAAATCTCCTATAATCATGCAAAGACTAATTTCTTATAATCATGTTAACATGAAAAGACTGATTTCCTATAATCATGCTAACATGCAAAGACTGATTTCCTATAATCATACTAATACCCCCTCAAACTCAAGGTGGTAGCGCAGGTGCCTACTTGAGTTTGCATCAGAGATCTTAGAAGCTACCTAGAAGATGCGGTTTGGTGACAATATCTGCAGTTTGGCTAGCAGATAAGACAGGAATCAAATATATGGTGCCGTGAGCAACATGATGACGTACCAAATGACAATCAATTTCGATGTGTTTGGTACGCTCATGAAAGATATCATTATGAGAAATTTGTATGGCACTTCTATTGTCAAAATGAAGTATGGTGGCAGAAGAATGAGTAACACCCATATCAGTTAATAGCCACCGTAACCAAAATAGTTCAGATGTAGCATCAACAAGAGCACGATATTCAGATTTAGTGCTACAACGGGCAACAACAGTTTGTTTTTTTCTACACTAAGAGATAAGAGAATCTCCCAAGAAGAAACAATAACCAGTTGTAGAGCGATGATCAGTCGGATCGCCGGCCCAATCAGCATTAGAGTAGCCAGATAATACCAAGGAGGAGATAGCAGAGAAGTGTAAACCAAGAAAAAGAGTTCCTTTGAAATAACGAAGGATTCAAAGCACCGAAGAGAAATGAGTTGAACGAGGAGCAGACATAAATTGACTGACTAGATGAACAGCATATGAAATATCAGGTCAAGTAACCGTGAGATAAACAAGACTCCCAACAAGCCGAGTAGAACGATGGAGAGTAGTGGTAGGAGGAGATGCAGGCACAAGTACAGAATCAACAACTGGTGCAGGTTCAACAGGAGCAGGTGGGGTGGGCTGGTATCAGAATCACCTGCATCAAAACTGTTTGAGTAATGCCTCAAGATCACTCATGGTGATGGCAGATTTCTCCATTTGTTCCTTGATTGCAAAGGAATAGAGATGAAGAGTGTGTGAAATACGTGGAGAGTCAGGTTGCTTGGTGGAAAACTAATCAGAATTACAGAGAGAGAAAAGACCCCAAAAACTAAAAATCGAAGCCTTGCGGCTCTGATACTATATTAACAGAAAGAGTACAGATAATAATGAGAAAATTGTGTATTTCTATTATATATATTTTATAGAGATATTACATGTATATATACATATGAATATGAGCTAATTATGAAAAGAATAATAATCGTTATAATTATGCTAAACAAATCTCCTATAATCATGTAGAGACTGATTTTCTATAATCATGCTAACAATATATAACTTTTTATTTTTAATTATTAAATATAAACTTCTTACTCATTTATTGTTTAATATAATTAAATATTAAATAAATAATAAATATTAACTAAATCATAATAATTCATAAATTTTTGTATATTACTATATATATTTTATTTTATTTTATTTTTGTTGTACTTTGTTAAATATTGTTATTATTTCCATATTATAATTATTGCAAACTGTCATTGTTAAGTATAATTTAAATATTTTTTAGTTAAAATATTTGTCTAATATTGGTATTTAAAATAAAATAATATAAATAACATAATCAATAAAAAAATATAAATGAACTAGTTTAGTTCCCTATCTTTTTTAAAATTTTTCTTTGACTACATATATAATTTGTTAAAGGTTAGAAATTAACATAACTATAAATTAAAATATATTGGAGGATATATAGTTTAACAACAATTAAAATGAGCAGAATGAGCAAATCCATCCTAATAATAATAATAATAATAATAATAATAATAAATATTCCGTAAAATTATAATAAATAAATAATATACTGAATAGATAAGATTTAAGATTAAAATTCAAATTTTGAAATTTTTGTGTTAAACCAATTAATATGTTTTTTAATGAAACAAAGAGGAAAATAAAGAAAGAAAGATAGAAAAAAAAAAAAGAAATATTTTTTTATTTTTTTAATTTGAAAAATTATAATAAAAGGTAAAATGGAGTTTTATAGTAATAAAATCAAACTTGTTGAAGTTTTTTGAAAAAAAAATTAGAGTTGAATTATCAAACTGAAAATACAATCATAACTAATTAGCTGTATTTTCCATATATATATATCGTGTGGGTAATAATCTATTTTATGATAAATTAATATAAAAAAATATTTAAGCAAATATAAAAATACAATATGAAATGAAGTAATTATAAGTAAAATAAGGATAATGATAATGAAAGCATTATGAAATTAACATTATAATACTTGAATTCCGTGTGTTTTATAGAAAATATTTTATTAAAAATTATTTTGTAATAAAATAACTTAAATTTTTCATTGATTGTAATGTTAGAAAATAAGGACTTTTAATACAATTTTTCTATAGAAATTCATAGATTGTTTGGATTTGGATCAAGTACCCAGTTTGGAAAGTTTAGAAAAGTATGAATTTAGATTTCAATCAAATCCAAGATAAATATGAAAACTTAAAATTAAGACTGTAAGATAAATAATCAAAGTTTCTTATTGACAAAATTTTTCCAAGTACTTGATTCAGAAATTGTAGGTGAAAATGCTTACCTGAGAAAGCCAATGTACACTGCAAGATGCATGGACAAAATCTAAGGTTTCACTAGGAAATAATCTCCCATAAAATGTTCCTGGCATGCCAGATATGAAACAAGTTTCCATTTCCAAGTCTGTCTGTTTCTTGAGCTTCTCATAAAATTGAGGCAGTGATTTAAAAACATTGTTAAAATCATTACCAGGAAGATCATTGAGAAACACTAGGTGCTCAGGAGAAGTTTGCCCTTTTTCTTTGCACTGAGTAAATATTGTGTTAATGATTACTGACATGGCTTCTAAGGCATTAGGTCCTGAGGAGCAACCCATGTCCGCAATGGAAAATTTCTCAGACAAGGATTTTGCATAGAAAGCCTTCACTGTCTCCTCTAACATTGGTCTTCACTGTCTCCTCTAGCATTGGTCTTACCTTATTCATTATCAATCTCTGTAATAAAAAAAATAAATAAAATAAAATTACAGAGATCTTAATATATTTACATATACTGTAGATTTAATGAATATATAAATCTTTTATGCTAAAAAATAATGAGATGAGAATATGATCATATACTGATTTCCGTAAGAGATTTTTGAAAAAATGAACGTAAAATTTTTCTTTTATAAATAAATTGTAAAATGTCAATCACTATTTTAATTTTTATTTATCACTAAGATAATCAACCGTTCTCATCTTTTAATTAAAAAAAAAATTTAGCAGCAAACTTAAATATGTTATTAAGTTCATTGTTAATCTGCGTATTTTAAATACCTATATATTATATTTTCTTTTATTATTTTATTCATTCAATTATTTACTTCTTTCTCCAATAATTTTTTTTTCATTTTATTTTTTCTTTAATTATTTATTTTTTCTCTTAATTTCTTATTTTTTAATCTTTTTTTCTCATAAATTTCTTTCCTTTTTCTTTTTCTTTCTATTATTTCCTCTTTTTTTTCGCATATTCACTTCTTTTCCTATCATTTTATTCCATTCTCTTATTTTCTTCCCTTTTTTCTTATTTTCTCTTTCTTTTTTCATTTTCTCTCATTTTTTCCATTTCTTCTCAATTCCTCATTTTCTTCCCCTTTTTCTTTATTTTTTCTATTTTTTATCATTTTCTTTTATTTTTTTTTTCAACTTTTGCTATTAAATTTTATTATAATTAATTTTCATAAATTAAAATAATTTAACACTATAAAATTAATATTTAATTATAATATTTTAACATAAGTTTTTTATAATTATTTAAAATTAACTATAAAATTCAACTATGTTACCAAATTTAATAATGATTTAATACGGATTTAAAATTCAGTAAAGACTGATTTAATTTTTTTTTTAATTTTATTAAATTAATAGCTGATTTCATTAAATTTGCTTGGTAATACTATTAATAGTGAGCAGCATTAGGTTTAAATTATAAAATTAACCGAACTGAATTAATTAAAAATTTTAATTTGATTTTTTATTCATTTTAATTTGATTTTTAATTTTAAAAATTTAAGTTATTTCAATTCAGTTTTGTTTTGATCAGAAAAAAATAAGAATATATTATTTTCGATAATATAGAGAGATTAGATTATAATCAAAATTAAAATATTTCAATTAAATTTTAGAATATCAAAAATAAAGTGTAAAAAATAAAAAATCTATTAAAAAATTAAACCAGTCAAATCGAATCAAACTGAATCAGATCGATTTGATTCGGTTCGAATTTTTTTCTAAAATAAATTCAGTTTAATTTTTATAAATACTAAAATTTTGATTTTCAGTTTATTAAGTTAGTTTCAATTTTAAATTCAACCAACAGAATGTTCACTCCTAATTATCGTTATCGAACACAATCTAGAATATCTCCATTATGCTTATAATCTGGGATCATTGACCTGTTAGCTAGCAATATCTGTTATTAAGTAGCTGGCTACATCATCATCGATAAAAAAATATTATATTTATATTCATCTTCTTATCGTGTAAAAGAAAAAGGATAACAGAGACAAATGTATGCTATTCTTTTACACTATTCGAGTTCTAAACATTTCATTATATTCATTCTACTCTCCGGTATATTAACTTGAGTATCGAAATAACTGTCGTAAGCACCCATCACTTTCCGTTTTCTTTCTTACAAGTTTAGTCAATCACAACACAATAATTTTTTTCAGCCGCATCACTTACAAGGTTAACCATCACAATTTTAAGAGCATAAATGAATTAAACTATTCATGAGCTATTCAAATCTCAACTTAATAAAAGTTTGATTCATTTCTATTTATTTTTTAAATGAGACAAACTTAAATTTAATTTTTAGAATTGTATAATAAATAAGTGAATGTTGAACTCAATAATATTGAACTCGTTCACTCATTTAATAAATAAATTAAATATTTAACTCATCTACTTTTAATGATTACAATATTCTTCGTTTATAATGTAATATTTCGAAACCAAAACTCATTAAGATCATAGATAAAAAAATAAATTAATATTGCTTATAACCTATTTGAATATAAATTAATAAAAATATTTGACTCGTTTAAACTCGATCATTAAATAAACTAAATTTAAATTTATTAATATTTAATTCAAATTTAAAATTAATAAAATTTTAGTACTCCTTGACCCTATTTATTAAATAAACTAAGTCTAAACTTAATAATATTCGATTTAAGTTTGTAATAAGTTCAACATAGATTCAATCTCGACAAAGGTTTAACAAACTAAACTTGAGCTGTCTAAAGTCTATTTCAACTCCATTCATTACACCATGTTATAGTATTAACCAGGTGATGAAGCACCTTACCTTTCTCCTACTACAATTTGGCCCAAAACTAAGGTTGTATTAATTGTTTCATGAAAAATATTTCAAAAAAAGTTTAATATTTTTGAATATTTAGAGTATTAAAAAATTAATTAATAAAATATATTTTACTTATAAAAAATAAATAATTTTAAAAAAATGACATCCTCTTTTTTTTTTTTTAAAAAAAGTTATCTTTTTACACTTTGAGCATTTTACAAACATTTATATATAAATTTATTTATATATTTTATTTTTTAAATTAGAATTAAATAACAAAAAATAAATTATTTTGTTAGAAAATATTTTATACCAAAAATATTTTTCATGAAAAATAATATTTTTCACAAAAATATTGATTTTAAATTCACTTAAATTAAATTAAATTAAAATTTCAATTTAATTCGATTAGATATTTATATTTGCCTTTTTAACATTTTATTTTCTAAAAAACCCTCAGATTATTTATAAAGAAAACTATCCTAAACTAATTCTATTAGATATAATTTAGATAAATTTAAATTCGGTTCATTTAAATTATAAATGAGTTTAATACTAATTGAATTCGGGATCAAAATTTAATTTTGATATATTTTAAATAAGTTGAATTTGAGTTGAGATATTAAAATTTGTGGGATGTTAGAACTGTACATAATTATAGGCTAATTGATTGATAGAGTATTCTTAGGACTTGTCTTAATAAGGTCTTGTAATTTATATATATATACACTTACTGGAGAAATATACGGAAATTATCCAATTATTTATTATTTTATTACATGGTATTAGAGCTATTTCCGTAAAGATTTAATTTTTTTCTCTCTTGTCGAGTTTGAAATTTTTTTTGGAGACTTAGAACTCCTGTTCTCATGGGTTACCCATTTAGGGTAATATTTGTCTCTTACCACCCACCTAAGGAGGTCGCCAGAGTCGTCTTACAGGCTTCTTGTTAAATTTGTGGTGTGTTTGCCATTTGGGTGTTGAGTTGAGGTGTTTTTAATACAGTACACACCAGGTACTGTCCACTGGGTTACTGTTTACTGGGTTAGATTTTGTTATCTTCCTTTAATTCGTTTAAAGGTATAGGAGTATAGGGTTTTGGTTGAAATGATTTCTGATAGTAAGACCCATATTATTAAAATTATCCTAATGTCTTCAGTAGCGGCTGAGACAGGTAAAACGTGTCTTATTTGCTCTTCATATAAATGGGTCATTGATTTTGGTATCACGGATCACATGATAGGTAATCCTCTTATTTTTACTAGCTTTCGATCTCATAAAGCACCTTCTCATGTTATTATAGCTGATGGGTCAACCTATAATGTTGAGAGTTTTAGAACTGTTAAACCTACTCTTTCTATTACCCTATCATCTGTGCTAAGTTTACTTAATCTTGATTTTAATTTAATCTCCGTAAGTAAACTTACCAAAGACCTAAATTATTGTGTTTCCTTTTTTCTTGATCATTGTCTCATTCAGAAACTTGTGATAAAGCATATTATTGGTAAATGGCATGTATATGGGGGTCTCTACATTTTGGATACATGAGTGACTCGTTCTGTTGCCTGCTCCAGTTTCGTGTCTTCGTTTGAAGCACATTATCGGTTGGGACACCCTTCTTTACCGATTTTGAAGAAGTTATGCCCTCAATTTCATAAGATATCTTTACTGGAATGTGAGTCATGTCATTTTGCAAAATATCATCGAAACTCTTGTAAGTCCTAGAGTCAATAAACGAGCTGAATCTGCTTTTGAATTAGTTCATTCAGATGTTTAGGGCCTATGTCCAGTTGGATCTAATACTGGATTCAAATATTTTATCACTTTTGTGGATGATTACTCTAGAATGACTTGGATTTATTTTATGAAGTATCGTTCAGAAGTATTTTTTTCATTTTTCTGCCTTTTATGCTGAAATCAAGACTCAATTTAATATTTATTTGCAAATTTTGCATAGTGACAATGCTAAAGAATATATGTCAAAATCATTCCATGCTTATATGACTCAACATGATATTCTTCACCAATCGTTATATATTGATACACCCACTCAAAATGGGGTAGCTGAAACGAAGAATCGACATCTCCTTAAGACTGCTCGAGCTCTGTTGTTTCAAATTCAAGTTCTTAAGCAATTTTGGGCCAATGCTGTCTCTACTGCATGCTTTCTCATTAATCGCATGCCCTCCACAGTACTAAACGGTAATACTCCTTATAATGTCATCTTTCCTAAGAAGCTATTATTTCCTCTCAAACCGCAACTGTTTGACAGCACTTGCTATGTTTGGGATGTCAGACCTCATGTAAATAAACTTGATCCTAAAGCTTTGAAGTGTATTTTTTGGGATATTCTCGTCTTCAGAAAGGGTATAGGTGTTACTCTCCAGACCTCAACAAATATCTGGTCTCAACAGATGTAGCCTTTTCCAAGCAAATTCCTTTTTATACTGTCGTACAAACCTCTCCTGATCAAGATGAGGACGATGAGTGGCTCATCTATAGAATCATATCTAATGGTGGGACCTCTTCGAGTGTGCCTTTTATTGTAATAGTAACATTCCTCCTAATACTCAGCCTACTTTTAAATCGTCAATTGTTCAAGTTTATTCTCGGAGACCAATACCTGATGATACATGTCCTGCACCAGAATCTTCTTCGCCATCGGACCCACTACCGAGTGACCTTGACCTCCCCATTAGTCTTTGTAAAGGTAAACGACAGTGTAAATCTACCTATTATGTTGCAACCTTTCTATCTTATGATCACATGTCTCCTTCTTCTACCTTCTTAATTGTCTCTCTAGATTTCATTTATTTGCCTAAGACAGTTAAAAAGGCCCTAACTCATTCTGAATGGCGTGATGCAATGTTTGAAGAGATCAAGGCTCTAGATGAAAATCATACTTGGAAACTAATTGATTTACCCTCTGGCAAGAAGGCTGTGGGCTGTAAATGCATTTTTGCCATCAAAATCAATCCAAATGGTTCCATAGCGAGGCTTACTTGCCACCAAAGGTTATGCCCAAACCTATGGTGTTAACTATTCTAACACTTTTTCTCCTGTGGCAAAAATGACCTCAGTTCGCTTGTTCATCTCCCAAGCTGCTTCTCAGCATTGTCCTTTACACCAGTTAGATATCAAGAATGCATTTTTATATGGTGGCCTCCAAGAGGAGATATATATGGAGCAACCACCAGGGTTTGTTGCTTAGGGAAAGTATGGAAAAGTCTGCCATTTTAAGAAATCTTTGTATAGTTTAAAGCAGAGTCCCCGTACATGGTTTGGCAAGTTCAGTAAAGTTGTTCAAAAATTTAGATTGGAAAAAAGCAAGTGTGACCATTCAGTCTTCTATAGAAATTCAAATACTAGTATTATTTTACTTTTTGTATATGTTGATGATATTGTCATTACAGGGAATGATAGTACAGGGATCTATTCTCTCAAAAACTACTTGCATGTGAGTTTTCATACCAAAGACTTAGGTCAGCTTAAGTATTTCTTAGGAGTCGAAGTCTTGAGGAGTAAAGGGGAATTTTTCTGTCTCAAAGGAAGTATGTCCTTGACTTGCTTACAGAAACTAGAAAGATGGGAGCTAAACCATGTAGCACACCAATGATTCCTAATATATGTCTTATAAAGGATGACAGAGACCCTTATGCTAATCCAGAGAGGTACATGAGGTTGGTTGGAAAGCTTAATTACCTTATGGTGATGACTCAGCCAGATATTGCTTTTGCAGTAAGCATTATAAGCCAGTTCATGTCTGCACCTACAGTGAAACATTGGCTGCTCTAGAATAAATTCTATGTTATCTAAAAGGGATACTTTGACTCGGTATACTCTACAGTGATATGGACATACTGCACTTGAGTGTTTTTTTTATGCTGACTGGGGGATCTAAAAGTGATAGAAGGTCGACTATAGGCTACTGTGTATTTGTTGGAGAAAATCTAGTGTCTTAGAAAAGTAAGAAGCAAAATGTGGTATCCAAATCCAGTGCCGAGTCAGAATACAGAATCATGACTTAATCCACTTGTGAGATTCTGTGGATAAATCATCTGCTTAAGGAAGTTGGTATGGATGTTGCGTCACCCGCGAAACTTTGGTGTGATAATCAGGCTACTTTTTACATTGTTTCCAATCTAGTATACCACGAACGGACTAAGCATATTGAAGTTGATTGTCATTTCATTCGTGAGAATATTCAAAAAAATTTAATCTCCACCAGTTATGTGAAGACAGGAGAGCAATTTGGTGATCTATTTGCCAAAACTTTAAATGGGTCTCGAATAGAATATCTTTCTAATAAGTTGAACATGATAAATATCTATGATGCAACTTGAGGGGGAGTGTTATAGTGGGAATATAATCTGTACATAATTATAGGAGAATACATAATTATAGGCTAATTGAATGATATAAGATTTTTAAGAATTGGTTTAACAAGACTTTGTAATTTGTATATATACACACTTATTTCAATGGAGAAATATACAAAAATTAATCAATTATTTTTTATCTTATTACAAGGAAAAATAAAAAGATAAAATGAATATGAACTTGTAATTTGAAAAAATAATTTAAATCTGACAAATGAACCGCAGATTTGGAGCTAATTGATTGAGTTGCATTTCAAGTAGTTGTCAATCTTATTACAAGCTCAACTTTTTTGATCAAAAAAATTTTTTTACATAACTAAAGATATTTTCGGACCCATTAAATTGAGATTAAATCCTATTTGTACCGGATCAATCCACTGAGAGATAAAGTATTCCCATCAAGTATTTATTCCATACCTAAAAATCGAATTATCAATCTCACTTAATGGAGAAAAATATCTAATCAACTCATTATTGAGATATATGTTTTTTTTTCATAATTCAAATTCAACTGACTTCACATAAGGCGTGTGGTGCAGATTTAATCTTATATTTAGAGCCACTTATAAAATTAAATTAATTCTTAGAATGAGTGGTTTATTGAATATATAATTAGATGTATATACAAAATTAAAAGAAATAAAAATGAAGGGAGAGAGAGACCTGGAGGGAAGAGTTGCGAGCATAACTTTGAAAGCCATCTCCTCCATTAACGTGAAGGATGTACTCCAACTGCTTAGTTTGGTTGTTCTCCATGCCTTCTAATGCCATTCGCATCCTCTCACTCTCTCTTCATTCTTGCCTATATATAGAGAAAAGTAGGATGCTCCCATCACTTTCTATTTGATAAACACAATTAGAATCGCAACACGTGTTTGCTAATAGTAATTTATATATACATTTAAAAATAAATATTAAATTGTTTCGATTTTTATAAACAACTGAAATTAAAATTTAATTTAAATGAAAATTTGATTTGATACGGTTTAATTTTTAAACTCTATTTTTAAAATATATAAAATTTATATGTAAAAAATATTTTTTTAATAAAATAATTTATTTATTATTTAATTTTAATTTTAAAATAAAAATATATTAATAATATAAAAAATTATTTTTCTTAAATAATTTAAATTAAAAAAATATTTTTCATACCAAATTCGATTTAATAGGCATGCGCATCCCTACTATCCATCCAAATTAAATTAAGATTACTTCGCCCAAAATTACTTGAAAGAAATTATAGCAATCGGAAATAGGGAAGTATTTGATCACTTCGGTTAAAAATTAAATTAAATTAAATTAATTAAAAATTAAAATTTTAATATTTATAAAAGTTAAATTAAATTAATTTTATACAAAAATTAAAACAAATTAAATCTATTTAATTCAATTCAATTCGATTAATTAAATTTTTAATAAATTTTTTATTTTTTATATTTTATTTTTAATATTTTAAAATTTAATTAAAATATTTTAATTTTAATTATAGTTTAATTTTTATATATTATTAAAAATATGTACAAGAGAGAGTGAAAAGAACTTTGAACTCTTATTTCAGAAAGAAAATGACGTTACAATCCAGGTCTAGAAGCATCCTGCTTCCTTATATAGCAGATAAGTACATGTGCACATCTTGTGCCAATCACAGCCCTATTACAATGGAAAGAACATAAAAGAAAACGACACAGTTTCAAACATATGTATACACACTCAATAACTAAAAACTGTGCAGTTTTCAACACCCCCTCCTCAAGTTGAAGCTGGTAAAGGCAGTAAATTCAACTTGCCAGTAAGACTGTCATGGCGAGATACAGGCAATGCCTTTGTAAAGATGTCTGCCAATTGTTCTTGAGTGGGGAGATGACTAGGTAGAATAAAGCCTTGTTGGAGTTGGTCCCGGACAAGATGACAATCTATTTCAATATGCTTCGTGCGCTCATGAAATACTGGGTTAGCTGCAATGTGCATTGCTGCCTTGCTGTCACAATGCAGTGGAATGGGCAACTGGATGGCAACCTGCAAATCCTGCAAAACATAGCTAATCCAAAGCAACTCACAGACAGTGTTAGCCATTGCACGATATTCAGTCTCAGCTGAAGACTTAGAAACAATGGTTTGTTTCTTCGTCTTTCAAGATATGAGGCAAGGACCCAAGTATATGCAATATCCAAATAAAGACTTCCTTGAATAAGTACAGGCAGCCCAATCAGAGTCACAATAGGCATTCAAGCATAAATCATTGCTCACAGGGTAATGAAGCCCCTGATAAAGGGTGCCCTTGAGGTAATGAAGCACATGTAGAGCAGCCTCCCAATGAGGCTTTCGGGGCATGCTCATAAATTGACTTAAATGTTGCACGGCATAGCATATATCAGGCCTTGTAAGATTAATATAAAGAAGCCTCCCAAGGAGCCTTCGGTACATGTCAGGCTCATCAAGAATTTCTCCTGAATCAGGCGTTAAATGTAACCCTTGAGGTAAAGGACAAGAGACTGGTTTACAGTAAAACATCCTAGCATCCTTTAACACATCCGAAATGTACTTAGTTTGGCTGAGAATAGTTGCTTGAGAAGATCTAGCAATCTCCAACCCCAAAAAGTACTTCATAGGTCCCAAATCTTTGATAGTGAATTTTGAGTCTAATGCAAGCTTGCATTTATTTATAGCATCAATAGAGTTTCCAGTCAAAATGACATCATCAACATACATAAGTAGAATCAGAATCAAATTGCCAGTGTGTTATGTAAAGAGGCAGTGGTCATGAGGAGATTGAACAAAGCCTAAATTTTTGAGAAAATTAGTAAACTCAATGTTCCATTGCCTGGAGGCTTGTTTAAGCCCATATAAGGATCTTTTGAGCAAGCAAACCTGCCCTGGTTGGGCTTTGTGATAGCCCTGAGGTGGTGTCATGTACACCTCTTCATTTAGATACCCATGAAGGAAGGCATTATTAATATCCAATTGAAATATTGGCCACTGTTTAGAGGTGGCCATAACAATTAGAATTCTCACTGTGGTAAGTTTTGCCACAGGTGAAAACCTATCTTTATAGTCCAGCCCTTCTATTTGATTGTAGCCTTTGGCTACCAATCGGGCTTTATATCTTTCTACGTCTCCATTGAGTTTAAATTTAACTTTGTAAACCCATTTGCATCCTATTGCCCTTTTATTCTTAGGCAAAGTGGTGAGTACCCAAGTATTATTGGTTTCCAAGGCCTGAAGCTCTTGCTTCATAGCCTCAATCCAATGGGTATCTTTGGATGCTTGAGAATATGTGCAAGGTTCAAAAACCTTATTGACATTGCAAATATAAGACTTATATGAAGGATGAAAGGACATAGAAGATGTGTACAAAGAATTTACATAGTCCTGCATCCAAACAGGAGTCTGTCTGTGTCTTTGAGTCCTTCTAACAGGGGGACTTTTCTGAAGGTCATCATTGATATGACCAGATCTATAAGGAATAGGATTTGGAGAATCACATTCAATCACAGGTATAGGAACCACAGAATCCTCTATTTCACTTGACCCTTGGAATGGAAAGGTATTTTCATGGAAAATTACATCCCTACTGATAAAAAAGGATTTATCAGCAATGTTATACAATTTATACGCTTTATGAGTACTGGCATACCCCATCATTATGGCTTTAATTGCTCTCTCTTGAAATTTATCTTTATGTGTACCCACAGTAGTTGCATAGCACAAGCAACCAAATTTTCTCAAGTGAGAATAGTTAGGTAAAGTGCCATATAGTCTTTCATAAGAGGTCCAATTAAAATCCTCCATAGGCATTCTGTTAATTAAGTAGGTGGCAATTAAGATGCATTCTGCCCAGAATTGGGTAGGGACTTGGGATTGCATTTTCAAGGCTCTAGCAGTGTCAAGTATGTGTCTGTATTTTCTTTCACAACTCCATTCTGCTGGGGGGTGTATGGGCAGAATTTCTGGTGTATAATTCCCTTACTAGCAAGAAGAGAGTTATAAGCATGACTTAAAAATTCCCTCCCATTATCAGTTCTAATGATCTTAATGGTGGTGTTGAATTGATTCTCTACCATATGAATAAATTATTCAATAAGACCAAAAGTTTGGCCTTTTAAGTGCATCATAAAGGTCCATACGGCCCTACTGTAATCATCGACAATGGTGAGGAACCAGTGATTGAGGTGATCTTATAAGGGCCCCATATATCAATATGGATCAATTCAAAAGGTCTTGAAGCTAGAGTATGACTTCTAGGGAAGGGTAATCTAGCTTGCTTAGCAAGAGGGCAGATGGGGCAGCAAGTCATAGCATTATCACTGATGTTTATGCCTTTGAGATGTTTGAGTTTGTTAACAAATGCATGCCCTAGTCTATCATGTATGTCATTCATGTTCACAGTACAATTGTATATCCTTTCACACTGCATAGAGATGGTTTTATTTGAATCAGATATAGGAATCATAGCATTTACAAGGTTGTGAAGATTAGCATCTAAATTCATGATCTGAATTAGGCAATGTCTAATCTCAGTTTGACAGAAACTCATCTTATTCAGTCTGAACAGACCTCTTTGTTTCTTTCCTATGGCCACCACCTTCTTATTCAGAGGGTCCTGTATGATGCAGTAATGATGGCATATTACAATACAATATCCATGACTATTCATCAATTGACTAATGGATACCAGATTGTATTGAAAGTGAGGAATATATAGAATATCATTCAGAAGTAATTTTTCAAAGAGGTTTAGCCTTCCAGATTGGGTGACCTGTGTTGTGTTCCCATCTAGAAAGCAAACAGATATGTGCTTGTGTAGTGTTTGTAAAGTGATGAACAAACTGCTGTTTGAGCACATGTGATTGGTGGCTCCAGTGTCTAAGATCCAACTATCATCAGTGTCCAATTGTGCATAACAGGTTTTATGAAGGTTAGGATTACCTGCAAAGTCCATGAAATGTGACTCAGGTTCAAGGCATGTCCCTAGAGCTAGGCTCCCTTTCCCTTTGACAAGTTGAGAAACTTCTTGCTTTAGGGAGGTCAGCATGGATGTCAATTCATTTATCTTACTTGATGTATCAGTGTAATCAAGAGGACTGTCCTCTTCAGGCTTACTTTGTTCTATAGCAGCCATAATTCTTGTGTTTCCATATCCTTTTACACCTTGTGTGCCACTTTTGTTCTTTGACTTAAACCAATCAGGGTACCCAATCAGTCTAAAACACCCCTCCCGAGTGTGCCCATTCATATTACAGAAGGTACAATGTCCCTTCTTGTTGTCAGGCTTTCTTGGTCTGGCCTGACTTTGAGTGTAGGTTTTGTTCAATAACACAAGGGATTCAGAGTTGTCAGTCATGGCTCCCAAAATCTCCCTCTGAGATTCAAATTTCACCACCATTGAGTATGCCTTATTCACTGTCGGTAAGGGATCCATTCCCAATACTTGATTCCTTATAGACCCAAAAGGCTCGTTCAGTCCCATCAGAAACTGCATGAGTCTGTTTCTGTTGGTTATTTTTGCTATAGCCCTAGAGGCTCCACATGTACAGGTAGGGAGGGTCTCCATACAGCCTAACTCATCCCAAAGTCTCTTTAGCTTAGTAAAGTAGACAGCAACAGGGGCATTCTCTTGAGACATAAGAGAAATTTTTCTGTGTAATTCATATATCATAGGGCCATTGCATTCTCCAAACCTTTCACATATTTCTAACCAGAGATCTCTGGCTGAAGTAGTGTATATAAAACCATCCACCAGTTCCTTGGAGATGGAGTTAAGGATCCAAGATGTGACCATGAAGTCACATCTCTTCCATTGTTCATAACCCTCAGATTCTTTGCTAGGTGCCGAAACTGTTCTTTACTTAAAAAGGGGATATTTGGCTATAAATAGCCTTTATTTTGTAGGTAAAGGATAAGAGGTTAAGAAGTTAATAAGTAAAAATTTAATATTTTTCTCCATAATGAGAATTTATTCTTAAAATTTTAGTTTTCCTCCATTGTTTAGTAACTTATCAAGATTTAATTTTTTGGCGTTCTAATATGAGTTTTCTCACTCTATACTTGTAACGACCCGGAAATCGGACCACTACCGGCGCTAGGATCCAGATCGACTTAAGGTCGCGGGATCTGTAGCAAGCCTATTATACATCCTGTACATCTGATAAAATCTCATACATGATCATACATTTTCATAAAATCTTTAGACTTTCACATATACCAAGCTTGACCTGTGCATGTACTATACTGTAAACATAAAACCCCTTACTGGAGCTCTCATCAAATGCTCCAATTGGGTCAACATCTCATACATCAAGCTTGGTTCAACATACCATAACATTAAAACATTTACATTTAGATCATGTACAACAGAGATTTACAATAAACACTAGAACCAAGCACAACACTAATCCTCATTTCATTACTTTACATTACATCATTTTACATTTCATTACATTACATACCATTTCATCATGTCCACAACTATTCTATTACATAGACACCTCTTTTACTCTTGACGACTTCCCGGTCTATCCTGAACCTGCAAACCTGGGAGTTAGGGGAAAGGGGTGAGCTACTAGAGCTCAGTTGTAATACCCGGCTAGACTCCGGTATCGGAATTCCTACCCTCCGGTGGAATCTCGGATGTCGGAAGCCTCTAGTAGGGTAGAATCATGTTTTCATAAAATGTTTTAAGGTATTTCATGGTTTTAAGTATAATGGAAATGAGTTTTTGCATAAAAACAACCTTGAAGGAAAACTCAGGTTCGGCCGCCGAACCTCAAGTTTGGCCGCCGAACATGCATGCCTTCGGGAGCGCCTTTAGGCCCCTGAAAGCATAAGTGAGGAAAGTTCAGGTTCGGCCGTCGAACCTCAAGTTCGGCCGCCGAACATGGCATGCATGCGGAGGCACGTTCGGCCCCCGAACGTGGCCTGGCCAGCCACTATAAAAGGGTCCCTTAGTCGAAAACGGGCCAGCTTTTTCCCCATTTCCGGCCAAGGTGAGTTCTCCGCCACCCCTCACCGATCTTGAGTCTTTTCCTTCAGATCTTTCGAGTTTTTCACTAGTTTTCATCTTGTTTTGAAGATTTCCGAGTTTTGAGCAAGTTTTGGAGTTTTTAGGTTTAAGAACTCAAATCTCTTCCAACTCCAAGTTAGATCGCCTCCACCCTCGATCTTCAAGAGGTAAGAGTCGATCTCTAGCTTACTTTATGTTTTAAGCAAGTTTTATGCAAGTTCATGGGGTAGAAAATGCATGTGTAGCTTATGTTGAGCTTATGGGTTTTTTATGTGATTTTGAACAATGTGGCTTGCAAATGTATGTTTGACGTGTTTTAGATGGGGTTTTAGTTAGTTGATGCCCCTAGGAACTTGTATGCTTGTGTATGAGTGTTGTAGAATAGGTTTATGCATGTTTGGTTGAGATTGGAGGCATAAATGCATAAGGGAGCTGAGTTTCTGCCATTCTGGGAGAAACCAGGTTCGGCAGCCGAAGGAACTTTCGGTCGCCGAATGTGCTTGTGGAGGCAGCCTTCGGCTGCTGAAGCTTGCCCCCGAAAGGAGACTTTCGTCTCTGTCTGGGAGTTTCGGCCGCCGAAAGTGCCGCCGAACATGCATGAGTTTCGCCTCTGTCTGGGAGTTTCGGCCGCCGAAGGTGCCGCCGAACCTGCCTGACTTTCGGCTCTGGAGGGACTTTCGGCCGCCGAACCTGCCGCCGAAAGTGCCCTGTCCAGCCCTTTCTTGCATGTTTTTCTATGATTATTCTATGATGTTTTAGGGGGGTTTTTAGGGAATAGTTTAGAGTTATGTTCATGTATGTTTGGTCCCTCATTTGAGTCCACCTGTGTAGGTTCGGACCCGAGGAACCGAGGACCCCAGCAGTGAGTCTGTTGCCCCAGTGTCCGGTCAGAGCTATCCAAAGGTGAGTGGAATAAACCTTTATATTTTTAAGCAAATTAATCGTATAGTTTTGAACATGTTCATGCATCATGAATGCCATGTGATGTTTTAGGTTGTTTGCATTAGAATCCACGAATATGTTGTATTGCACATTTTAATGTTGATGTGGATGAATGTTGGATGATCCATAGCCCTCGATCTATGATATGACGATGTGATATGTACGGTACGGAATGTAAGACCAGTGGGACCCATTCTACGTTCGCTGGCACTATGTAAGGGAAAGACCAGGACCCATTCTACGTTCTGGCACAGTTGGACCATGTAGAGGGCTATTGGTGACAGGTTCATCCTTGATGTGATTAGCTGTGATGTGATGCATTCCATGTTATCATATGTTTTTAAATGTTTTATTATTCTGCTCACTGGGCTCTAGTAGCTCACCCCTCTCCCAAATTTCCCCAGGATTGCAGGTACAGGGTAGACCAGGAGGTTTACAAGAGTAATGAAATCTGGTATATGTAATAGATAGTGTGGACATGATAAATGTATTGATGTTATGTAAAAGTACAGTTTCAGTCATGTAATGATATTGAGGACTAGAGATTGTGCTTGACTTTATGTATGAGGTATCCCTTTTAAAGCATGATCTTAGATCTTTTTATGATGTTCATGTAAGCCAACTCATCTTATGATGTATCGCCCATTGGGGCATTGATGAGATCCCACAGAGGGGTCATGATTATGATTATGAGTATGTTCAGTGCATGCGCAGGTTGAGTTTGGCTTATGAGTGAAAGAAAAGTTTTAAATTTTTATGTATGTTGTTGATCATGTATGGGATTAAACAGGTTTTCAGGTTGTATGTCAGGCTTGCTACGGGTCTTGGCGGCCTTAAGCCGACCCGGATCCTAGCGCCGATAGCGGTCCGATTTTCGGGTCGTTACATCAGTGAGCAGAATAATAAAACAGTTTATAAACATATGCCATCATGAAATGCATCACATTACAAACAATTCACATCACGGATGGATTTGTCACTAATAGCACTCTACACATTCCTATGGTGCCAGGGGCATAGAATGGGCTTCACTGGTCTTTCTCTTAACATAACATAACATAACATTCCAATGTGCCAGGGGCGTAGAATGGGCCTCACTGGTCTTTCTCTTACATCGTGCCAGGGGCGTAGAATGGGCCTCACTGGACTTCATACCGTATCATCGTCATCATATCATATCGAGGGCTTATGGGTCATCCAACATCCATCCATATCAACATCATAATATGCAATGCAACATATTCATGAATTCTAATGCAAAACAACCTAATATATATCATGGCAATCGTGATGCATGAACATGCTCAAAATTTATTTATTTTAAAACATAAAGATCCATTCTACTCACCTCAGGCTGACTCTGAACAGACTTTGTAGCAGCTAGCTCACTACTGACCTCCTCGGTCTCTCAAGTCCGATCCTACACAGGTGGACTCAAATGAGGGACCAAACATACACTAACATAACTCTAAACATCTCCCCAAAAATCCCCTAAAACATTATAAAACAATCATAGAGAACATGCAAAGGAAGGCTGAACAGGGCACTTTCGGCGGCAGGTTCGGCAGCCGAAAGTCCCTCCAGAGCCGAAACTCAGCCACTTTCGGCGGCAGGTTCGGCGGCCGAAAGTGCTTCCAGAGCCGAAACTCACTAACCTTCGGGGGCAGGTTCGGCGGCCGAAACTCCCCTCAAGAGCCGAAAGTCCAAACTTTCGAGGGCAGGGTTTGGCAGCCAAACTGCCTCCACAAGCAGGTTCGGTGGCCGAAAGTGGCTTCGGCGGCCGAACCTGGGCTCTTCCAAAGGGCAGAACCCGGTTCTGCCTTGCCAATCCAGCCACTCTCAACAACCCAACAAGCATCAAAACTATACTAAAACATGCATAAACACATATTCAAGCATTTAGAGGCTTAAAACTAGCCTATACCCCAACAATCATCACATTAAGCATGCATTTACCATAAAGGGTACATAAACTCTAACATTTTAGATCTATCCTAAACATGCATCATATACCCTTAAAACCCCTCAAAACTTACTTAAAACATAAGAGAGGGTGAGGATCTACTCTTACCTCTTGAAGATCGAGAGGAGAGGCAATCCAAACTTGGACATATGGAGGAAATGGGCTCCGGGGTCTCCAAGTTTCCAAACTTCGATCTTTGCTCAAAAATCTTCAAAACCAAGTTAAAACTCATAAAAAACATGAATGATTTGAAGGAAAACATCAAAAATAACCATGGAAGGGCATGGACTCACCTTTGCCCGAAAATGGAGAAGAAAACTCGCCCATTTTCGGACATAGGGCCTTTTATAGGTGGCTGGCCAGACCACCTTCGGAGGCCAAAGGTGCTTCCACAACTCCATCACGTTCGGCGGCCGAACTTGACATTCGGCGGCAGCAAAAGGGAGCCACCTTCGGCGGCCGAACATGAGGTTCGGCTGCCGAACCTGGCATTTCCCTTCAAAACTTTCTTTTCTTTCAAAACTCAATTTTCTTTCTTAATCAAACCATAAAAACACGAAAAAACATTTTAGAAAACCTTTATTTTACCCTTCTAGAAGATTTCGACATCCAAGAAATTCCGGATTCCAACGGAGATTCCGCCGGAAGGTAGGAATTCCGGTGCCGGGGTCTAGCCGGGTATTACAATGCTTACTTAAATGATCAAAAATTTCTTGCCGCGTTCTCAAGTTGGAATCGGTTGATTATCTTCGTTTATAATCATATTAGTTGCTTAGGGGTGTGGTAGAACAAACTCTAGAAATTATCTAAGCATCGTTAATTGTCAAGGGTGTGTTTAGAGTTTTTTATCACGAGTTGTTCTTGGATTCCACATCCGTCAT
The DNA here is from genome assembly GCF_001659605.2 of Manihot esculenta. NCBI lineage: Eukaryota > Viridiplantae > Streptophyta > Magnoliopsida > Malpighiales > Euphorbiaceae > Manihot > Manihot esculenta. The sequence goes on from NC_035170.2 coordinate 11,157,301, forward strand.
TTAAGTAGAAACTATTTAATATACAACCTTATTTTACAAACCATTGAAAGATTTAGTAAGAAAAATAAGAGAGTTGAGAAATAAAAAGATTTTCTTGGTTAAAGTGTTATTGAGAAATCACAATATAAAAGAAGTTATTTGAGAAAGTGAAGATGTGATGAAATAACAGTATCCACACTTGTCCAGAGTAGGTAAAAATTCGATAATAAAATTTCTTAAGATGGGAAGATTTGTCACATTTTGAAACCCAAAGCTAATGACACCACTAATTTTGAGTTAAACTTTTAGACAGTTAGAGTAAGTGACATTAAGAAAGGTGTTAGCTTATTTCGAACTACTTAAGGGAGGCGCTAGCTTATTTTAAGTTACTTGATATACAAATAACTTATAGATAGATCATTAAAAGTTGTGTTTAGATATCTATTTTAAATTATAGTTAAATATGTTAAGATAGAGTTAAAGTAAAAATAATCTTTAATAATATTTTAATATTTTCAAATCCTAATAACTGATCTATAGAAGGTTCAAATAAAGAAAATGGATATCTAAAAATAAAGCGGACAATGTAATAAACAAATTAAAATTAAGTCACTTTCGAGAGGTGCTTAGAGGTTTTTGACATGCTAACTTGAGTGGTTGTTAAATTCAACCGCTATAATTTTCAATCTTTTAAAGGTGAATAAAAAAGTTCTAAATTTATTTCATTCTAATCCTTAATAATACAATACTATTAGTTTAAAATTTGCCAATCAAATAATATGTAATTAGTAACTAAAGCAACTTGATAAATAATAAAAAATATACAGATGAATAAATATTATTAAATTTAAATTCCTTTACATAATAATAATAATAATAATAATAATAATAATAATAATAATAATAATAATAGTAATAAAAAATAATGTAAGTTCATTCTTTAAAATCTCCACTATTTAAAATGTTAAAATTATAAAATCAACAGAATTAAAATACAATTGCATAATAAAAATAATTCAATTTAGCAAATTATTAAATTCAAAGATAAAATTAAATTTTATTATTATTTAAATTCTCAATTAAATTAATATTAATAAAATAATACTTTAAATAAAATATTTTAGTTAAAATAAAAATTCAAGTTTTTACATGACGCTTCCATATGATATGTTATGTATGTTGTTTTGTATATGATTAACATTTTGTTTATCAGATGAAATTTGGTATCGATGGATTAAATACTTGTGAGACAATAATAAAAACTGTAAATGGATATCTAAGTGGTGAATTAAAAAAAAATTCAATATATTCATTTGTAGTGATGCAGCGTGAGCTTGTAAATATGTGCAATTGAGTAATTGGATTTCCTTGATGAATATTGCATTGGATGTTTACTTTCATAATTTGAGATGTTTATTTTTCTATTTAAAATTTTTGTATTGAAGTACTTTTCTATTGACAATTTATGGGGTTATAGCAAAAAAAAATTGATAATCTATTTAATGGTTTTTGTTTCTACTGAGTTCTTTTGTTTTGGATAACAGATATATAATTTGGTTGATTTCATTTTTGTCGATCTTCTTGGCCTATCTCATGCCTGACATATTCTAGTATTACCACAATGAAATCAAGTGATAATTTATATTTTATTTTATTTGCGGGATATTATTTTACTTGTAAATATATTTAGTTCTATGAACCTTTTATTTTTGTATTGGTATATATATTAAGTTTTGGGTGTATTTCTCTATTTAGCCTGTACTAATTTCTACTTAGATTATTCTTCTATTTTTTAATGAAATCATTCTACTAAGAAAATATTGACTTTTCATAAAAAAAAAAAAAAGAATGACTAAGAATGTGATCCAATTTTCTTATATAGTACATTCATTTTACTGAAAGTAAAGAATGGACATCTCAAGAAGTTGAATATAATTATGTAAGTATGTTCATTATCTTGGTATACCTTTTTGTATTTATAATTATTACTAAATGATGTATGCTATCAATTACTTTATAGAATCAAATGTATGAATTATTAGCAAAATCTACCGAAGATGATGTCTCACTAAGTGTTGATAATATTTGTGATCGTGTACTTGGTATTCGCTTTGATTGTACCAAAAGTTTAGGATATAGCCTAAAGCCATCATCGGTTAAGTATGATATATATACGAAAATTCCATAGCTTGAAGAGAAATTACAACAATCTCATGCAGAAAACATCTTGTTGAAAGAGAAATTAAAAGTTGTGATTAAAACTAGAGAGAAGCGAGATGTTATTTGTAATACCCGGCTAGACTCCGGCATCCGAATTCCTACCTTCCGGTGGAATCTTCGTTGGAATCCGGAATTCTCGGATGTTGGAGCCTTCTAGAAGGGTAAAATAAAGGTTTTCTAAAATGTTTTTGTATGTTTTTATGGTTTTAATGAAGAAAGAAATTGAGTTTTGAAAGAAAAAGCCATGGAGGAGAAACCCATGTTCGGCCGCCGAACCTCAAGTTCGGCTGCCGAACATGGGGAGCTTGCGAAAGCTCTTTTGGCCCCCGAAGGTGGTCTGGCCAGCCACCTATAAAAGGCCCCTTGTCCGAAAATGAGCGAGTTTTCTCTCTCTATTTTCGGACATAGGTGAGATTTCGCCCTCCTTTGGTTGATTTTGTGTTTTCCTTCAAATCCTTCAAGTTTTTTATGAGTTTTTTACTTTGTTTTGAAGATTTTAAGCTAAGATCAAAGTTTTGAAGCTTGGAGACTCCCGGAGCTCGATTTCTTCCCATCTCCAAGTTTGAGTCACGCCTACCCTCGATCTTCAAGATGTAAGTGTAAATCCATGCCTTTTATAATGTTTTAAGTAAGTTTTAAGAAGGGGTTAAGGGTTTTGATGCATGTATAGAGTAGATGTAAAATGTTAGGGTTTATGTTAGATTTATGACAAATGTGATGTTTGTTGGGGTATAGGCTAGTTTTATGCCCCTATATGTTTGAAAATGTGTTTATGCATGTTTTAGAATAGATGGATGTGTGTTGGGAAGTTTGGATGGCTGAATGTGTGATGGAAGAATCGGGTTCTGCCACCCAGGAGGATCCAGGTTCGGCCGCCAAAGCAAGGTTCGGCCGCCGAACCTGCCAGAGGAGGCAGTTTTGGCCGCCTAAGCTCGCCCCCGAAAGTTTGGACTTTCGGCTCTGGAAGGGAGTTTCGGCCGCCGAACCTGCCCCCGAAAGTGCCTGACTTTCGAATCTGTAGGGACCTTCGGCCGCCGAACCTGCCGCCGAAAGTCCCCTATCCAGCCTTCCTTTGTTAGTTTTCTATGCATGTTTTGATGATGTTTTAAGGGGTTTTTGGGGAGTTGTTTAGAGCCATGTTAGAGTATGTTTGGTCCCTCATTTGAGTTCACCTGTATAGGATCGGACCTGAGGAACTGAGGTGATCAGCAGTGAGATAGCTGCTTCAGAGTTAGTTCAGAGTCAGCCAGAGGTGAGTAGAACTGAACTATATTTTAAAGTAAATGAAATTTTTAGCACGTTCATGCATCACGAATGCCATGATATGTACTAGGTTATTTTGCATTAGAATTCACGAATATGATGCATTGCATAATATGATGTTGATGTGGATGGATATTGGATGACCCACTAGCCCTCGATATGATATGTTATGATATGGTATGAAAGTCCAGTGAGGCCCATTCTACGCCCCTGGCACGATGTGAAAGAAAGTCCAGTGAGGCCCATTCTACGCCCCTGGCACGATGTGAGAGAAAGTCCAGTGAGGCCCATGCTACGCCCCTGGCACAATTGAATATGTTATGTCACGTCATATTTAAGAGAAAGTCCAGTGAGACCCATGTTATGCCCCTAGCACAATTGGATAAGTAGAGGATTATTGGCGACAAATCTATCCTTGATGTGAATTGTTTGTGATGTGATGCATTTTATGAAAGCATATGTTATTAAATTGTTTTACCGTTCTGCTCACTGGGCTTTAGTAGCTCACCCCTTTCTCCTAACCCCCAGGTTTACAGGGTTAGAGATAGCAGGAAGTCAGCAAGGGTAATGGTTATGTCATGTAATAGAGTTGTAGTGGACATGTAATATAATGTAAAGTAATGTAATGAGGATTAGTATTGTGCTTGGCCCTAATGTTCTTTGTAAATCCTTTTTGGTACATGATCTTTATGAAATGTTTTATTGATGATATATGTTGAACCAGACTTGACATATAAGATGTGACCCAACTGGAGCATTTGATGAGGGCTCGAGTAAGGGATTTTATGTATACAGTTATGATATATGCACAGGTCAAACTTGGTATATGAAAAGTTTAAAATTTTTATGAAAATGTATGATCATGTATGAGATTTTATCAGATGTACAGGATATATGTTAGGCTTGCTATGGGTTCCGGCGACCTTAAGTTGATCTAAATCCTAGCACCGGTAGCGGTCCAATTTCCGAGTCGTTACACTATTTTAGCAAGACATGGTTGTATTTTGCATAGATTTTTTAATTCTGAATATGATATGAAAACTGAAGTTGATAATTGTTAATTGCAAATTTTAACGTGCTAAATAAGTAAAAATTTATAATATTAATTTTTTTAATATAATATATTTTTAATATGCAAGGAAGAGATAGATATATCAATAGAAAATTAAAGATTTCATTTAAGTCATTTTAATTTTGATCAAGTATAATTTCTTTAATTATTATTAATTTTTTTATCATCAACAATAAATTATATTTAATAATTTTAATTATATTATGATATTTCATATTACAGGTTTATAAATATTTTTTTTTACTTAGACTATACTCTTTGATGTAGACGAGATGGGCTGTAATACTTAGAATGGGAGGATCGACCCAAACACAATCACTGAGCGATAAAAAGTATTTTGATCATAACTTTTGTTATGGGTGTTAGAATCACTATTAAGATCCCAATTCCAAAAGATTATTCTGATATCTACATTTGTTACTTGTTTTTTGCTATATTTCGACCTGTAATGAGGCCTAAAAACATTGTTTAGGCCTTCAAAATGGCTTCCGAAAATTTTTATCAGTATTTTTGAATTTTTTTAAATTTTTTTTATACGCCTATTTAAAATAGACATCATATTTTATGAGACAACTTATTTTTTATTCAGAATTATACATTTTTCTCTAAATTTATCTAGAGTTTACTTTTTTTTTTTTTTTGTGCTGCATCACTTTTTTTGCATGTTCATCGTGAAATCAATATTTTTTTAAACAATATATATTTAAATATATGAATTAACTATTATTAGAAATGATCATATTAATGAAGATATTTAGTTTTTAATTCATGTTGATATAGATATTAGATATTTTATTGTCAGTTATATTTTAATTTAGATATTTACTTTTACATTTACTACAAAACTCTTTCTAATTAATGCAAATGATATTATTAATTTCACTCTTGATCTATATAAATATTGTTTAATTATGCATGTGTATGATTATATTTATGAAAGAAAGCATCAATTAAATTACAAGGATTTTTTAATACATTATTAATCAACATTACACTTAATTGAATTACTAATTAGAAAAATGTCACATAAAATTATAAATGTCACCAATTGAATTATTTTAGGAGGATTTTAAAATTGTTATTAAATATAAAATATTTAGCGATATTTTTCAAAATTATTTAGGAAAGATTCATTTAGAAATATTATAAATTATCTCAAAGAATTAGATTGAATTTGAGGCAAATAATTTCGTCACAATATAAATATCTTTAGGACAATTATATTATTGTTTATAAAAGCTATATTTAGGGATATTTTGAATCGTGTAATACATTACAAAGGTATGCTTATGGACGTATTAAATTGTCCAACTAAATGATATAATTAATCGAAACATATAGTTTTATTGGAAAAGAAATAGTTTTAGAGATAATTTTATTATTGTCTGTGAAACGTATAGATATAATTTTATTATTGTTTATGAAACGTATAAAAATGTCTTAAATTATTGCTAATAAAATATTTAATGTGTTTAAAGATAATTTTATTATTGTTATGTTTAAGAACATCCTAAATCATTGCTAATAGAATATTTAATGCGACAACATCGTTAATCAAGACATTTATTTTCATAGCAAAAATTGATAAACATTTAAAGAAGTTTTCTAAAAAAATCACCAAAATTATTAGACATTCTTAATGAAAGTTTTATTTTCATTGCTGATTAACATTTAACTTCAATGAGTAATGTTTTTAAATCATCCAAAAATACCGTGTTTATTGAAGTAAACTTTTGGCGATTGTCACTTGGTTTATAATCTTCATACTCCAACATTTGTAATTCATTTCATTGAATTTTTTAAATCTCTCCACATCTTGTTGCAACTTGCATAATAAGAACTCTATTGGAGAAGATTACTATCTAAAACTTGTGTAAAAATTTTTTTTTAAAAAAAAGAAAATAAAATACTCCCTCAAAGTCCCATAATTTGTATTAATTTTATTTTTTAACACATTTTAAGAAAAATAATTTTTTATTGATTTTTAATTAAAAATATTTTTTTATTAATTTTCCAATTAAATTCGGTTTAAAAATATTAAATTTTATTAAATATTAAAAATATATTAAATATTTATTTAAAAAAATAATAATTAATGAAATATTATTTTAAAAATAAAATGAAATTAAATACGACTATAATAGTTAATTCAATGTTACTATCATATAAAGAAGAAGAGATAATAATTTTGAGATAAAAAAATAAATAAAAATTATATAATATATAATAGATAACGAAAGGTGAAAGAGAAATAAAAGAATAAATAAAAATATTGGACAACTTTATTAGGCAATATATTTAAAAAAAAAAAACTATTTTTAAAATAGTAATTTTCTCTTTAGATGTAAAAGGTTGAATAAAAATTCTATCACCAGTAGGGGTGAGCATTTGGTTGGTTCGGTTCAAAATCAAATCGAATCGAATAAATCGAAAATTAAAATTTTAGTGTTTATGAAAATCGAACCGAACTTATTTTGATCAGAAACTGAATTGAACCGAACCGATCTGATTCGGTTCGATTCGATTCGATTTGATCGGTTTGAATTTTTAATAATTTTTTTATTTTTTACACTTTATTTTTAATATTTTAAAATTTAATTAAAATATTTTAATCTTAATATGATTTAATTTCTCTATGTTATTGAAAAAATATAGTATTATCATTAATCGATTTGATTCGATTTTTTCGGTTTTTTTTTTTATCAAAATCGAACTGAACCGAACTAATCGAAATTTCTGAAATTAAAAACCGAACCAAATCGAAATATATAAAAAACTGAACTAAATTTTTAAATCGATTCGATTCGGTCAATTTTTTCAATTTGAACCGAATACTGCTCACCTGCTCACCTCTAATCAGTAGGACATATTGCCTAACCAAGAAATTCTATCCACATTAAAATATAATGCATAGTTAACAGAGCTTGATTCGCTGTTACTTTAGCTTTTTTTTCTTTTTATGCTTTTATATATTTATTTTATCCTTAAAATAATTAAAAGAAAAACTACATTTATTAGTGGGATTATATTATATTGCACCGACGGTTATGATTGAGGTGTATTTTTCTTTTTTTAACACTAAAATTAAATTAAATTAAATTAGAAAATTTTTATGCAAATTTAATTTATTATGATTTAAAAAAAAAATAATCAATTTTATATAAAAATAATATTTGGTACGAGATTTATAAATTAGCATTGTTTACAATTAATATTATTATTTTAATATAAAATTAAATTATATACTCTATAACCAAAGTATATATCTGTTCTCTATAAAATCATAAAAGTATAATAATCTCAAGTATTGGCAAAATGGGCTGCACCTTATCAACAGCCACCATTAATAATTTAGTGTAATTTAATGTTGGTGGAAAGAAAGTGATGGGAGCAATATTATCCCTTTCCCTATATATATTCATATAAGAGTGGAATCAGAGTGAGCATTAGAAACCATGGAAAGCAACCAAACTAAGCAATTGGAGAACATCGTTCACGTTAATGGAGGAGATGGTATTCACAGTTATGCTCGTAACTCTTCCCTCCAGGTTTTTCTCTCTCTCACTCTTTCTGATCATTTTTTTTTCTGATAATATATATGGACATCCAATTATATATTAATCAATTTATCTAAACATTTAAAATTATTTATGGATATTTGATATAAATGGTTATGATGGTATTTTTTAAGTAAAAATCGAATATTTGATTCTAATATATAGATAATATCTGTATTAAACGAGTGTAAGTTGAACAGAATAAAACGTATTAATTAGTTTTAAATTTATTTTTTTTTAATTTTAATAAAAAAATTTTATTGATAAAATAATATGAAAATATTCATTTATTTTAAAAATTAATAATCATTAATTTATATAAAAATAAAGGATTTTTATTTAAATTAAAATAGCTTTAATAAAACTAACATTACATATGAAATTCAACTATTAGAATGAGACTTTTTCTTAAATTTATTTTCATAAAATATTTGATCAATTATTTTTAAAATTAATCAAGTTTTATATTAATATTTTTTAATTTATTTTACCATTATCTAATTAATTATTTTTTATATATCAATAATATAGTTTAAATGACTAATTATAAATTTTTAAACACCTATTTTGTACAAGGAGAATGTGTTTTTGAAATTCCAAATTTAAATTCAAATAATTAAATAAAGCATAAAAAATGTTGCCTTGTCTGGTTTGGTTCACTAAACCAAAGCATAAATATATGTTTTATTAAATTTTAAGAGAAAATATAATTTACCGTAAATATAATTTTTTTTATGCGATCTTAGCATTTATTAATAAAATTAAAAAAAATTATTTTGTTAATCGCATGAAAAATAACCGAATTTTTTTTTTATCATACATTGTATGACATGACTCCACTTGAAAAATGTATCGAATTATAAAATAATTTTTTATATTTTATTCTAAATTAAAGTTGAGTATTTTATTGAAATAAATTAAAATTGAGTTTTGGAAATGAAATAAATTTTAAAAGTGCGTAACTATAAATGAGAATTATTCAAAAGGATGCCCAATAAAAAAATTAGACATAAATTAATGGGAAATTAAGGCATGAGGTTCAACAACCAAACTCCACTTCTATTTCTCTTGATCATCCATATAATCCACAATATTAAATTAAACCAAATGAGATAGAATATCCCTTACTGCAACTTGCTAGAAAACAACACCATCCGGAAGCCATTTATAAAGGAAAAACTTCATCATATGCCCATCACCCATTAACGTTATCAATCATATCCTTCCAAACCTTTGCCACATTTTGTCAAAGACATTTCCATATAGTCCGAGAGATTGGGAAACATAATATCCAACACTCAGCTAATTCAAAATACTCCACCCAATCTTCAATAGGAAATCCTTATTTATTAAAAAGAGCCACATCCTGAAAGTTGAGACCTCCAGCACTTTTAGGTTATAATATCTTATCCCAAGCCACTAAAGTTATCTTAACTCCACTTTCAGTCCAGCCCTATAAAAATTTTATGACAACTTTTTCTAACCTCATGGCAAATAGCAACTAGAAAAGGAACTGTGTGCATCACAAAATTAGCCATAGTTGAGAGCATAGATTGAGCTAAGGTTATCTTGCCCGGCAAAGAAAGCTGAACAGAAATCCACCCTGATAACAGTTCTCATGTTCAACTTCAAGACAAAACATTAGGGTCTTTCAAAAGATGAAAATTTTGAATATATCTCAAAATCTTTTGTACGTTTTTTATAGCAATATATATATTTTCCTTTCGTATTTCTTTTTCGAATCTATTTATTGAAACTATTCAAATTTTTTTTCATATTTTATCCCTTTGTTGAATTCCCAGCTTATGCAATTCTGCTTTTTTCTTTTTTTTTTTCCTTTTGACTTTTTTACACTATTAATTGTTTTACTATTTAGTTCTTATAATATGAAAAAAGTCATTAATTAGTCCATTAATTTTATAAAAAGTCTACTAATTACTCTCTTTGTATTAAGAGCATTTTAGACTTTTTTATAATACTTAATAGATAAAATTAATGGAGGGACTAGTTAGTAGATTTTTTAAATGATAAGGATATTATAATATATTTTCAAAACTGAAAGATTAACTAATGCTGCATAAACTTTTTTTTAAAATAAGTCGTGAGCTGTCACCGTAAGATAGAGTCACGTGATAAGGTTATAAGCTGATAAGCAATCCCACCTAAAGAAAGGAAGGACAACCACCATGCTCGGAACTAAGAGAAAAGACTCAGCCTAAGGACAAGTAAACTTTAGGTTGGACAGACCTGCCCTCTCAAACATTAAGGCAAGTCTCCATAAGGAAGTTATTATCTAACAGCTACAACTTAGCAGATCCCCTTTGTGTCTGCGATCACGGAATTCCCGACCAATTAGCCAATGAAGGTCTCTTACTCATAGACCGACCACATCATCGCCGCATTATCAGGAAATACTATAATTAACCATTCTCTTATAGTATAAAAATCGATCATAGAAGTCAAGATACGCTATTCTCTCATACCAATACTCTAAATTCTAAGCAATTCCTTACTCCCGTCTTATTCTTCAGTTCATTGACTTGAGCGTCGAAGTGGCTGTTGCAAGCGCCAACCACCTCACTTTCTCCTTTTTGCAGGTCTAGCCAATCAAAGCACAACTTCAGTCTAGCCACATCATAATTTTAATTCCAGCAACATCATTGGTTCCTCTGCTGGGAGATCCATTAAATTCTCTGTTCATTTGAATTAAAATTAGTCTCTTATCTTTTTTTTTCTCTTAGAAAGAAATCTCTCTTTTATCTTTAATGGCCAATAATTCATGAGCTGCTATTAAGGCTGCTATTAATAAGGATGTTATCATTCCTTCAACTCCTAACAGTGGATAAAACTCGGCCTCTATGGTCAATGAAGCAGATTTCAACAATCTTAGCATTGAGCAAATACTCCAGTACGTCAAAAGGTTGCAGGTTATTTTCGAGCAATACAAAACTTGGGAAGAGGTGTCACTCGTGGCTCCCAAGGTAAGGGAAGAAGTCTCTGAAGATACCCCAAGGACTAGGACGGAGGCAGTCCAAACATGGTCTAAAAGGAAGGATAAGTTCGAGGAAGAAGAGCCATCAGATGATTCCTAAGGACGCTATCTGGAAATTGGAATGGGTTGCCCAAAGGTGCTAGGAAGGATGGCAAAAGGACAAAAGGATGGGTCAGAAGTAAGACCAAAATCCGGAGAAGCAAGGGTATGAGAGAGACCACAAAAGTTACTTGATTTCCCGAGGAAGGAATGGCTGAGGTGAGTATAAAAAATATACCCCATTAAGTGACTCACGAACGCATATCCTAATGCGGATTAGGAAAAATAACAAGAGGATCAGGTGGCCTCTCAGACTCAACTCCAATAAAGCCGAAAAATGAGATAGGACTAGGTACCGCTGTAATACCCGGCTAGAGTCCGGCATCGGAATTCCTGTAGTCTGATGGAATCTCGGGTGTCGGAACCCTCTAGAAGGGTCATACATATGTTTTCAAGAATGTTTCAGTATGTTTTCACAGAGTTTTAAGGTTTTCAAGGGTTAGAGAAGTGAGTTTTTGAAAGAGAAAAGCACTAAGGAAGAAATGCAAAGGTTCGGCCGCCGAAGGTCACTTTCGGCCGCCGAACTTGCATGGCTTTCGGATCTCACGTTTGGCCGCCGAAGGTGGACTGGCCACCCATCTTTAAAAGGGCCCTAGGTCGGTCAAATGGGTAAGTTTGCTTCCCATTTCTCCAGACCTAGGTGCGATCATGCTCTTCCTTAGCTTAGTTTTGTGTTTTTTCAAATCTTCCAAGGTTTTGATGAGTTTTTATGGATTTGTGAAGTTTGAAGCAAAAAGGAGCAAAGTTTGAAGTTTGGAGCTTTGAGTGAGGATTTGGCCATAACTCCACGTTAGAGGCTTCCAACCTCAAGTGTTCCAAGAGGTAAGGGCTAGATCCAAAGCTTTTACTATGTTTTTTAAAGGTTTTATGGAAGATTATGGGGTAGTACGCATGAGTAGGGTTCTAGGAGATTTTTAGAGTTCTTGATGTTCAAGCATGTTTATGTGTTAGATGTTGTGTTTGTTGGGGTTATAGGCTAGTTTTAGACCCCTTTGAGCATGTACAAGTGTATATGCATGTTGAGGAGTTGTGTGTGCATGTTGGGAGAGGGATAGGAGGAGGTGTGCATGAAGCAGAGCAGGTTTCTGCCCTTCGGGCGAAACCAGGTTCGGCCGCCGAAGGGAGGTTCGGCCGCCGAAAGCCTTGAGGAGGTGGCTTCGGCTGCCGAAGGCTGCTTCCGGAAGCTGGACTTTCGGCTCTGTCATGCACATTCGGCCGCCGAACCTGTCGCCGAAAGTGCCCTGTCCAGTTGGCTTTTGCATGTGTTATGTGATAGTTAGAGGGTCTTTTAGAGGGCTTTTGGGGGAGTTCTTAGAACTGTTATGGAGTGAGTTTGGTCCCTCATCTGAGTCCACTTGTGTAGGAACGGACCAGAGAAACCAGGGAGATCAGCAGTGAGCACTGCTCCGGAACCTGTAAAGTCAGTCTACAGTTAGCCAGAGGTGAGTGGGACTAACTATGCATATTTTAAATTCAAGAATGTTTTAGCATGATTCATGCATCATAATTGCCATAATGTTAGGATGGTTAAAATAAAAGATAATAATGGATGAGCATGAGATATTAGGTTGTTGCATTAGTATTCACGAAGGTGTTGCATTGCATAATTTGATGAGTATGCAGATGAATGTTGGATGATCCTTTAGCCCTCAGTTTGGTATGCTATGACATGATATGAATTAAGTAAAGAGTCAAGCATGATAAGTGTGAGCAGGGAGGCCTAACCGCCCCTGTTAGTAAAGTTAGATAGCCAGGAGGCCTCATCGCCCTGGCAAAACGTTTTCAGAAAACAGTCAGAGAAGGCCTAATCGCCCTGACAAAACCTTTTCAGAAAATTAAGTCCTGGAGGAGGCCTAATCGCCCCAGGCACTGTGCTTAGTTAAGTACTATATGTGAGTCAGTTATGTGGAGGGCTATAGGTGACAACTTCTTCCTTGATGTTTATGGTTGTGATGTGCTGCATGGCATAAAGACATCTGTTTTATAAACTGGTTTATATAGCTCCTGCTCACTGGGCTATAGAAGCTCACCCCTCTCCCCTATCCCCAGTTGTGCAGGTTCAGAGTACAGAGAGACGTAAGAAGAGTACAGGAAGAACGTAAAGAGATGTATGTAAGAGATAGTATGGACATGTAAATGTAAGAGATACGGAAATGTACAGTGTATAGATGGTGCTTGATTGATAAGAGTTGTATCCCTTTAAGTTTGTACATGATCTTATGTAAATGATTTATGTTTATGTATGAAAAGCCCGGCTTAACATAGTATGAGTTAGAGCTGCCTTGAGCTAAGATGAGAGCTCTGGCAAGTTTTTATAGTAAAGAGATAGAGTATGCACAGGTTAAGCCGTGGAGAAAGAAAAGGTTTAAATGTTTACAGAAAATGTATGATCATGTATGGGATTTCACAGAGACACAGAGTTCACAGTAGGCTTACTACGGGTCTAGGCGGCCTTAAGCCGATCTGGATCCTAGTGCCGGTAGCAGTTCGGTTTCCGGGCTGTTACAGAGTGGTATCAGAGCAGTTAGGTTCACATGGTCGGACCTAGATGGTTAGAGATGGGTTCAGAGAGGTTATAGTGAGTCAAGCACCATAGGAAGACATGTCCATAAGGATAGGATGTTAGTCCTATCTGTCTTATGATGTGGAGTGCCATGAGTCATGCATGTGCATTCTTTTTATGTGATGAATGTTAGATGTTCATGTGTTTCACAGTGAAGATGAGAGGAACGCGTCGATCTGCAAGATTGACTGAAGTACCACCAGGAAGTGAGGGTACAACGGCTCGTCCTCCCGCATTGCCAAGGGCAAGGAGACACAGGTTAAGTAGGGAGGGAACGTCACAAGACCCTAGAAGGTCTTCTGATGAGAGCAGAAGGGGAGTAGCTAGAGGAGGCAGATCAGAAGAAGTTCGAGAGGTTAGGGATGTTGATCGGAGTAGAGATGAGAGTATGGGTATAGGAGGGACAGAAGAAGGTATGGGGGAGTCTCAGGGAGGTGCACAGGGCCCAGGGTATCCGATGGGAGGTACGTCGGATTACTCCAGTTTTGCCCCATCTTCACCCTACCTGCCATATATGCCCTATCCTCCATTCTATCCACCATATCACATGTATCCACCCCCACCACATCAGCCAAGTACAGCATACCCTGAACCAAGAGAAACAGTACCTCCACCACCACCAGAACCAGTAGCCCCTGTTGTTGAAACACAACAGCAGCCCAGCTCATCCAAGGGAGATAAGGTGAAGATGACTGACTACTTGAAGTTGGACGCTCCGAAATTCAATACAGGAGATGATCCCTTTGAGTATCTCAGTGCAGTAAGGATGATAACGAGTGAGTTGGGAGCTGATGAGGGCAGAGCCATCGAAATGGCAGGGTTCACATTAAAATGTAAGAAAGCTAGAGAATGGTTTAAGCACTATGTGGCCCCTAGGTTAGACAGTATGACATGGGAAGAGTTTGCCAATGAATTTGCCGGGTGGGCTTTTCCTGATAGTGCCAGAGAAAGGAAGCTGGTGGAATTTGAACAGCTCTTCCGTCAGTTAGTGGGGAGTAGATGCCTTCCATCTGACCTTCTGGTTCTAGATGGAACTGTTCGTCCTTCTAGTGATGGATTGGCTAGCTACTCGTAGTACTGCCGAGTTGGCAGAGACCAGGCAGATGTGTCTAGAGGTCCGATGGATCAGAGGTAGTCCCTAAGAAGGGACAGTGTAGGCTGCCTAGAGGTGTGATCTCAGCCTTACAGGCTTATAGGTTGCTCAGGGAAAGATGATCAGGAGAGGAAACCAGTTTCAGTGGTATCAACAGAGCTAAGAGAGTCAAGGTTTTATCCGACCTAGTACCCCACTCTTGAGTGTTTAGTATGGATGGGGGGGGAAACGAAGGATACTACCTGTTAAGAGTTAGAAAGGAAGTCAGGATAGAAGAGATGAAGAGAGAAGGGCAAGGATTAGAGTGCGCAGCGAAAGCTTGCAGAGTTTAGAGGTAATGTGACGAAGAATGGAGAGAAGAACACCGAGGGAAGGTACATCAGTGTTGCTGGAGCAAGGAGCTCAGAAACAAGTAAGAAGAACACAGAGATGAACAAGTTATGAAGTGTAGAGGTACAGGCAAGGGCTAGGGTATTGCTGAAGGAAGGTTACCTATGTTTGTGAGCGTTAGTTTTTCCCCTTTTCTATGTGTTGATTTGTTTTAGGAACATTCGGGGACGAATGTTCTTAAGGGGGGGAGAATGTAATACCCGGCTAGAGTCCGGCATCGGAATTCCTGTAGTCTGATGGAATCTCGGGTGTCGGAACCCTCTAGAAGGGTCATACATATGTTTTCAAGAATGTTTCAGTATGTTTTCACAGAGTTTTAAGGTTTTCAAGGGTTAGAGAAGTGAGTTTTTGAAAGAGAAAAGCACTAAGGAAGAAATGCAAAGGTTCGGCCGCCGAAGGTCACTTTCGGCCGCCGAACTTGCATGGCTTTCGGATCTCACGTTTGGCCGCCGAAGGTGGACTGGCCACCCATCTTTAAAAGGGCCCTAGGTCGGTCAAATGGGTAAGTTTGCTTCCCATTTCTCCAGACCTAGGTGCGATCATGCTCTTCCTTAGCTTAGTTTTGTGTTTTTTCAAATCTTCCAAGGTTTTGATGAGTTTTTATGGATTTGTGAAGTTTGAAGCAAAAAGGAGCAAAGTTTGAAGTTTGGAGCTTTGAGTGAGGATTTGGCCATAACTCCACGTTAGAGGCTTCCAACCTCAAGTGTTCCAAGAGGTAAGGGCTAGATCCAAAGCTTTTACTATGTTTTTTAAAGGTTTTATGGAAGATTATGGGGTAGTACGCATGAGTAGGGTTCTAGGAGATTTTTAGAGTTCTTGATGTTCAAGCATGTTTATGTGTTAGATGTTGTGTTTGTTGGGGTTATAGGCTAGTTTTAGACCCCTTTGAGCATGTACAAGTGTATATGCATGTTGAGGAGTTGTGTGTGCATGTTGGGAGAGGGATAGGAGGAGGTGTGCATGAAGCAGAGCAGGTTTCTGCCCTTCGGGCGAAACCAGGTTCGGCCGCCGAAGGGAGGTTCGGCCGCCGAAGGGAGGTTCGGCCGCCGAAAGCCTTGAGGAGGTGGCTTCGGCTGCCGAAGGCTGCTTCCGGAAGCTGGACTTTCGGCTCTGTCATGCACATTCGGCCGCCGAACCTGCCGCCGAAAGTGCCCTGTCCAGTTGGCTTTTGCATGTGTTATGTGATAGTTAGAGGGTCTTTTAGAGGGCTTTTGGGGGAGTTCTTAGAACTGTTATGGAGTGAGTTTGGTCCCTCATCTGAGTCCACTTGTGTAGGAACGGACCAGAGAAACCAGGGAGATCAGCAGTGAGCACTGCTCCGGAACCTGCAAAGTCAGTCTACAGTTAGCCAGAGGTGAGTGGGACTAACTATGCATATTTTAAATTCAAGAATGTTTTAGCATGATTCATGCATCATAATTGCCATAATGTTAGGATGGTTAAAATAAAAGATAATAATGGATGAGCATGAGATATTAGGTTATTGCATTAGTATTCACGGAAGGTGTTGCATTGCATAATTTGATGAGTATGCGGATGAATGTTGGATGATCCTTTAGCCCTCAGTTTGGTATGCTATGACATGATATGAATTAAGTAAAGAGTCAAGCATGATAAGTGTGAGCAGGGAGGCCTAACCGCCCCTGTTAGTAAAGTTAGATAGCCAGGAGGCCTCATCGCCCTGGCAAAACGTTTTCAGAAAACAGTCAGAGAAGGCCTAATCGCCCTGACAAAACCTTTTCAGAAAATTAAGTCCTGGAGGAGGCCTAATCGCCCCAGGCACTGTGCTTAGTTAAGTACTATATGTGAGTCAGTTATGTGGAGGGCTATAGGTGACAACTTCTTCCTTGATGTTTATGGTTGTGATGTGCTGCATGGCATAAAGACATCTGTTTTATAAACTGGTTTACATAGCTCCTGCTCACTGGGCTATAGAAGCTCACCCCTCTCCCCTATCCCCAGTTGTGCAGGTTCAGAGTATAGAGAGACGTAAGAAGAGTACAGGAAGAACGTAAAGAGATGTATGTAAGAGATAGTATGGACATGTAAATGTAAGAGATACGGAAATGTACAGTGTATAGATGGTGCTTGATTGATAAGAGTTGTATCCCTTTAAGTTTGTACATGATCTTATGTAAATGATTTATGTTTATGTATGAAAAGCCCGGCTTAACATAGTATGAGTTAGAGCTGCCTTGAGCTAAGATGAGAGCTCTGGTAAGTTTTTACAGTAAAGAGATAGAGTATGCACAGGTTAAGCCGTGGAGAAAGAAAAGGTTTAAATGTTTACAGAAAATGTATGATCATGTATGGGATTTCACAGAGACACAGAGTTCACAGTAGGCTTACTACGGGTCTAGGCGGCCTTAAGCCGATCTGGATCCTAGTGCCGGTAGCAGTTCGGTTTCCGGGCTGTTACAACCGCCATTTTCATAAAGACCACGGACATGTAATGGAGGAGTGGCGATAATTGAAAGACGAGATCGAAAGGTTAGTAGGGAACGTCACACTTCGAAAGTTCATCAGCAAGAGTAGAAAAGATAGGAGGCCCGAGCTTGAGGTAACAATTCCCAAAACCACCCCAGATAGCAAACCTATGGAAGATTATTCATGTGATCGTAGGAGGACCGAGTATTAATAGGGGTGGCCATAAGGAGAGTATCACAGATGTTTAGCCCCTAAGTCAAACCCTAAGGTTTTGATATTGGTCAAGTTAGATAATTGAGTCTTTTGTTCTATTCCTGAAAGAAGGTAATTTGTGAAAAATTTTATAAATAAAACTATGATATATTCTTCAGCCTTTTCTTTTACCAGAAACGTTAAATGGACGAAAGCGTGGAGACAAAAACAAAGGCCATAAGGCCATATGGGCAAGGGTCCCAGACTGGGCATGGGTCCTGCACATATTCTAGGCATTGGTCCGTGGAAACAAATATTCATAAACGGCCACAAGGTCATTCGGGTATGGGTTCCAGGTCTAGCATAGGTCCCGCACATATTATGGGCTTTAGTATGTGAAAACAAAGGCCACAAGGCCATCTGGGTAGGGGTCCCGAACCAGGCATGGGTCTCGCATATATTTCAAGCGTTGGTTTAAAGAAACAAACATTCATAAACGGCTATAGGACTATTCGGGCATGGGTTCCGGTTTGGAGATGGGTCCCGCACATATTTCAGGTGTTGGTCCATGGAAAAAAAGGCCAAAAGGCCATCCAGACAGGGGTCCCAAATCGGGCATGGTCCCGCACATATTTCGGGCATTGGTTCACAGAAACAAACATTCACAAATAGCCACAAGGCCATTTGGGCATAGGTCCTACATAATAAGGCATCTCATGCCATCCTAGGTCACAAGACGAGTTCCGCTGGACCATCAGGGTGTTAATCTCACTAAAAGGCCACAAGGCTATCTCAGCGTTAATCCCGCATAACAAGGCATTTGATAATTGGATGTTAATCCCCTATCATGAAAATTTTCTAAGGCATTTGATGTCAAACCTCAAGGCGGGTACATGCCAGGGCGACCTACCGAGTGTTAGTCCTACTTCATGAAAAGTTTCTAACGCATTTGATGCCCGAAAGAATGCCAGGACTAGAAAATACATGGAAGCTCTTAAAGGCTGGGAAAAGCCAAGGAGCTTGTAAGGGCCAGAAAATGCCCGAAAACTCGTCACGGCATTTGACAGCAGAAAGCCCGAAGGCTCGTCAAAGCTAGAAAAGGCCAAGGAGTTCGCAAGAGCTAGAAAAAATGCCTGGAATCCCGTCACGGCTGTAAAAACCAAGGAGCTCATCAGGGCTAAACAGAAGCTCGTCAAGGCTATAAAAATACATGTAAGCCCGGCAGGGTTGTAAAAAGCCAGAAAGATCGCAAAAGCAAAAATAATCGAAAGATGCTTAGGGGCAAAAAAGCCCAAAAGATACACAAGAGCAAAAATGCTCAGAAGATGCTTAAAAGCAGAAAAGCCCCGAAGATGCACAAGTGCAAAAGTGCTTAGAAAAAAATCAAGGCTATGAGCCTAGAAGATGATAGAGAATGAAAAGAACTCGGACCAAAGTCCAGGGCAAAAAGACGGGCAAAAAAAAAAAGCTCGGAAGCTAGGCAAGGCTGGAAAATGGCAGAATCCACGGTAATTAGGGCAAGAAAGTGCTCAAAAGATAAGTCAAGGTAGGAAAATGGCCGGAAGCTCATCAAAACTAAATAAGGACTAGAAGCACGTGAAGATTAGGAAATGCATGTAAGCCCGTCAAGGCATTACTATATCAATCGGATCAATTTTTGCCAGAAGAGATCTTGGACCTGATTGGTCTGTAGGACAAGCAAGAAGAAAGGAAGGACATTGTATGCACAGTAGGGACAAATAACCCATATGACCCAGACCATGAAGAAAACTATCACTTTCGAATCTAAAGAGTTGAAGACTAGCGGGGGGACCTCTGATGCTGCATAAGAATTTCCAAAGTAAGCTGTGAGTTGTCATCGTAAGATAGGGCCACATAGCTGTAACGACCCGAAAATCGAACCGCTACCGGCGCTAGGATCCATATCGGCATAAGGCCGCCGGGACCCGTAGCAAGCCTGACATGCATCCTGTAAACCTGATTATCCCATACATGATCAACAGCATATATAAAATTTTTGAACTTTTCTTTTACCAAGCTCAACCTGTGCATGCCCATAAACATATACATAAACGTAAACCCCACACTGGAGCTCTCATCAAATGCTCCAATGGGGCATCTCATCATACACAAGCTTGGTGGAAGATAACATTATAAAACATAGATCATGTTTACAAAAGGGAATTCTATACAAACTCGGTCAAGCACATCTTCTAAACCTCAAACTCAAAATCAACATTTACATGACATAACCATATATCATTTTACAATTTATCATGTCCACATTCTACCTATTACATACACATGACTTCATTCACCTCGACTTCTCTGCCTAGCCCGTACATGCAAACCTAGGGGATTAGGGAGAGGGGTGAGCTACTAGAGCCCAGTGAGCAAAATAATAAAAACATTATATTAACATTTCATGCTTTCATGGAATGCATCACATCACAACCATATCACATCAATGATGAACTTGTCACCAATAGTCCTCTACATATCCAATAGTGCCAGAACGTAGAATGGGTCCTGGTCTTTCTCTTACATAGTGCCAGCGAACGTAGAATGGGTCCCACTGGTCTTTCATTCCATACCGTACATATCATATCACTACGTCATCGGTCGAGGACTATGGATCATTCAACATTCATCCACAACAACAACATAAGAATGCAATGTAACATATTCGTGAATACTAATGCAAGCACCCTAATATATCACATGGTATCCATGATGTGTGAATCATGCTGAAATATTCATTATTTACTTTTAAAACATAAAAGGTTATTCCACTCACCTCTGGCTAGCTCTGACCAGACACTGGAGCAGCTGACTCACTGCTGGGGTCCTCGGTTCCTCGGGTCCGAACCTATACAGGTGGACTCAAATGAGGGACCAACATACATGAACATAACTCTAAACTACTCCCCAAAAACCCCCTAGAACATCATGAAACAATCATAGAAAAACATGCAAAGGAGGGCTGGACAGGGCACTTTCGGCGGCAGGTTCGGCGGCCGAAAGTCCCTCAAGAGCCGAAAGTCAGGCAGGTTCGGCGGCACCTTCGGCGGCCGAAACTCCCAGACAGAGACGAAACTCATGCATGTTCGGCGGCACTTTCGGCGGCCGAAACTGCCCTCCAGAGATGAAAGTCCTCTTTCGGGGGCAGGCTTCGGCAGCCGAAGGCTGCCTCCACAAGCGGGTTCGGCTGCCGAAAGTTCCTTCGGCGGCCGAACCTGAGTTTCTCCAAAGTGGCAGAAACTCAGCTCCCACATGCACAAATGCCTCCCAAACCTTTCAAACATGCACAAACCTATTCTACAACACTCCCAATCATTCACAATCAAGCATACAAGTTCATAGGGGTCTCAAACAAGCCTAAACCCCAACTATAACACATCAACATACCCACATTGCTCATAAACACACATTAAACCCATAAACTCAAAACAACCTAAACATGCATTTCTACTTCATAAACTTGTATAAAACTTGTTTAAAACACAACATAAGCTAGAGATCGACTCTTACCTCTTGAAGATCGAGAGTAGAGGCGATCTAACTTGGAGTTGGGAGAGATTTTAGCTCCTTGGGTCTCCAAGCTCAAAACTTGTCCTTTTGCTCAAAAATCTTCAAAACAAGGTGAAAACTAGTGAAAATCGTGAAAGATTTGAAGGAAGAAACTCAAGATCGGTGAGGGGCGGCGGAGAGCTCACCTTGGCCGAAAATGGGGGAAAAGCTCGCCCGTTTTCGGCTAAGGGACCCCTTTATAGGTGGCTGGCCAGGTCACATTCAGGAGCCAAACGTGCCTCCGCATGCATGCCATGTTCGGCGGCCGAACTTGGACTTTCCTCACTTATGCTTTCGGGGGCCTAAAGTACTCCCGAAGTGCATGCATGTTCGGCGGCCGAACTTGAGGTTCGGCGGCCGAACTTGGGTCTTCCTCCAAGATTATTTTCATGCAAAAACTCATTTCTTTCTTGATTAAAACATAAAACACATTAAAATATTTTATACAAACATGGTTTTACCCTTCTAGAGGTCTCCGACACCCGAGATTCCACCGGACGGTAGGAATTCCGATACCGGAGTCTAGCCGGGTATTACAATAGCAATGTTTAATAAGCTGATAAGCAGTCCCATCTATAGAAAGGAAGACTCAGACAATCAGCATGCTCGGAACCAAGAGAAAAGACCCAGTCTCAGGACAGGTTGGCTTCAGGTCGTATAGACCCGCTTTCTCAAACATCAGGGCAAGTCTCCATAAGGAAGTTATCATCTAACAGTTACAATCCAGCAGAACCCCTTTACACCTGCAATCACGGGATTCTCGATCAATTATCCAGTGAAGATCCCTTACCCACAGGCCGACCATATCATCACCGAATTATTAGAAAATACTATAATTAATATTCTCTTACAGTATAAAAATCAACGATCACAGAGGTCTAGATACGCTATTCTCTCACACCAATACTTTAAATTCTAAGCAATTCCTTACTTCTACCTTATTTTTTAGTTCATAACTTGAGTGTTAGAGTGGTTGCCGTAGACGTTAACCACCTCACTTTCTCCTTCTTGCAGGTCTCGATCACAGCACAATCCCAGTCCGGTCACATTATAATTTTAGTTCTAGCAATATCACTAACTAATAAGTTTTTCTATAATATAGAGACCAAATAATAATTTTCCTTTATTATTATGATATACAATTAATTAGACAATAAGGGCAATGGGATTGAATTTAGAAGCAAGGAGTGCACAACAAAATAAAATCTTATTAGTAACAGAAGTTTTTGTTATAAATAAAAAAATTCATTACTCAATATTTTTTTTAACGAATTTATAATGGATACAATAGATTTACTTGTCTGTGACTGATTTTGTAGTGGACTTTCCACCGCTAATTCAAGATATACTAGTAACAGATTTTCTAATTCATTATTAATTTGATTCCTTATTTATTATTAATTATTAATTTGTTATTAGTAGTAATAGACAATATTAGTTTTTATTTTCCGTTACTGATCATTGATATTTAGATGATAATTTAAACGCAAACCAATCATTTTAATAATAGATTTATTATTATTCTCTTAAATATATAAAGTATTGAATAAATCTTAAAAATAAGAAATGTTTGATTTTTTTTCTATATCATTTTTATATTTAAAGTATTGAATAAATCTTAAAAATAAGAAATGTTTGATTTTTTATTCAAAAAAAAGAAATATTTGATTTTTTTTTCTATATCATTTTGGGTAAAATATAAAGGTGTAAAGAAGGGGGTCAACATAAATGGGCAACAATTGACTAAAAATTTTGAAATGTCATGTATAAATGTCATAATAAAAATGAAATTGATCACTACCTGTGGATCAGTAGGAAAAATAAAACATTAGTTCCTTAGAATAATAATTTCTAACTTTTGAATAATTTTTCTTTGAATTTTAATATATAAAAAATTTATTCAATTGTGATAAAACTAATTGTAATTTTTTTTTTTATGTTCTCAGAGAACGGTGATAAAAAGGGTAAAACCAATATTAGAGGACACAGTAAAAGCTTTCTATACAAAATCTTTGTACGATAAATTTGCCATTGTGGACATGGGTTGCTCATCAGGACCTAATGCCCTAGAAGCCATTTCTATAATCATCAACAAAATTTTTACTCTGTCCAAAGAAAAAGGGCAAACTTTTCCTGAGCTCCTGGTGTTTCTCAATGATCTTCCTGGTAATGATTTTAACAATATCTTTAAATCACTACCTCAATTTTATAAGAAGCTCAAGGAACAGACAGGCTTGGATTTGGGAACTTGTTTCATATCAGGCATGCCAGGAACTTTTTATGGGAGATTATTTCCCATTGAAACCTTGGATTTTGTCCATTCATCTTGTAGCCTACATTGGCTTTCTCAGGTAAGCACTTTTAACTACAATTTTCAAAATCAAATAGTTGGATGTTTTGACATTAAAATTTGAATTTGAAAATTTTAAAAAAAGAATTCAGCTAATAGAAAGGAATTTCAAATTTTAAATTTAAAATAGTCTTAGATATAACATATATTTTCATAATGTTGAACATGAATTTCCGATAAAATTATTATTATGTTGTTTTAAAATCCTTACTTTCTATATCTTTATACTTATCCCATATTTTTCTAAACGACACAATATATAATTTGATCTTTAAATTTTATTTAAAATATCAGTTGATATCCTCATTTCATTATTATTAACTTTTGATACTTTATTTTTATAAAAATGTAACTATTTAACTTCTACACGCATAAATGATTTATATACACTATGAATTTTCAAAGGCACTATAAATTTTTAAGAATTAAATATTTATATTTTATAAAATTTAGAAGTTTAATAATTATATTTTATAAAATTTATGTATTAATATAAAAGTAAGGCGTTTAAAGTTAACAATCAAAAGGGTATGATGCTGACTAACATTTTTTTTATATAAAAATGAGAGATTAAATTATTTATTTAGCCTTCCCAAACTTTCCAAACAAGTTTATTCAAATCCAAACAATTCATAAATTCAAATTCATGAATTAAACCACAAAATTAGATTTTGTTTTACTTGATGATTTACAACTTTTACTTATGCTCATCTTTTGGAAAAGTTTCACATTTTCTGTTATTTGAGATATTAGCGAAAATTAGTTAAAGGCAATTTAGTCCACTATTAAAGAAGTTATTTTTTAAGTTTTGAAAATCTTATTAACACTGATGGACTTTCTATGCATGATTTTATTAATAGTCCATCTTTAAATACTACAATCAAACAAGTTTTTTATATGACAAGTGTATTGAATGTGCAAGCAATAAAAATAGACTAGAGTATCGTATAATTGAAAAATTAAATACTAAAATATTTATAAATTTAATTATTATTTAGATTATACATAATAATGAGAGTTATAAAATTAAAATAAAAGAAGATAATAAAATTAAACACTTTAACAAAATATTATGGTTATCTTAGATTTTACTTAGACTTGATTTAATTAATTTATTTAATTAACAATTCAACTTTAATTATCAAATTTAAAGCAAATAATTTTAACATAATTTATCATTTCTGCTAAATTAATTAATTAAAAATTATTATCAATCTCTTAATAATATGATAATATTTTAATTAATTTTTCAAACGTTATGATTATTTTGTTTAAGGTTAAATCTTTATTTCCAATCTAATTAACATTTATGTGATATTCAATTATCAATTTAGTCCTAAAATGATACTTCTAAGTATTAATCTCAGTAAAAAATCATTTAAGTATCCCATAGGTACTTAAAAATTAATATCAAAAATTGAATAATATATAGGTAAAGAAAATAAATTTAAATAAATTAAAAAGAAACAATAATCTAAATTTTCAAAAGGAATTTGACTGCTTATGTTAAAAAATTTAAGAATAAACTCTATTGAAAAATCATACAAAATCATTTTAAAATAATTGTGAACAACAAATTAAAAGAGTAAGAGAAGAAAGGAAAACTCTAAATAGAGTAAACATTGGGTCAGTTCGACTTTGAACCAAACTGAATTTGAAAAATCAAAATTACTAAAATTCAAAATCGACCAAACTGATATTATATGAATAATTGAAGCAAACCGAATTGATTTTTAATGATCCGATTTAGTTTACAGAAAACTGAAATTGCTATCAAACAAATTCTAATCTGCTTAATCTCCAATTTGTTCCTTATTCTGAGTAAGGTACTCAATGATATTTATCAATTATCAAACTAAAATCAATTTGGAAATATTAATATCAATGTGCTTCAGATTGCAACAACAATTTTCAATTTTAATTTTATCTAATCAAAGCAATAAAATTTTCAAATAAGTATAAAAAGTCAAACAAAACAATATACAACTTCAGATCAATATTGTTATTATTTCAATCATTCCTATTAACAATTTTCTCATCTCAATCGAAAACATTCTCAAATCTAAAAAAAATTATGCAGATTAATCCTAGAAAGAAAAGCATAAACCCTTTACTCACAGCATATTTTAACAATAAATAATCTGAAAATTAACTCCAAGAAATTAAAAAATAAAAGAAAAACAAAGCATTAACCCCAAATGCATAGAGATGAATAATCATTTCATGAGTTCACATCATTCAACCCAAAACAAGAGGAAGGCCACGGATGTCTTGATGTGCCTCCTAGAAATATTGCGCCATTGAGTAGAAGATGGATCAAGAGAGATATAGATAAAATGAAGGTTGTGCAGATTAAAGAAGAAGACGAAGATGACGATGATGACAACAACAACAAGGGGAGCAACAAAATCAAGAAGAAGAAGACTAGAATCCATAGAGGGTATTGAAGACTAGTCTAGAATGAGAAGGGAGGGAGGGAGAGGTATGAGAAAAATAGAAGTGGCTAGAACAGTTAGAGTTAAAATTTAAGATTTATATATATATACGATCGGTTTGGTTTTTTCTCATTGATTTCGATTAATTAACTAAATTGAACCGAAAATCAAAATAAATAGAAATTAATAATCGAACCAAACTGATTGAACTATTTAATCGAACCAAATCTATCGGTTAGGTTCGATCTGATTTGATTTTTTTGTTTTGACTGAACACTGCTCTACTCTACTCTAGATGTGTGGATTTCTCCTTCTAAACCTTTTAAATCTTACTCCTTAAGTTCCTTATGATTTTCACCGTGTATATATGTTCAAAAGTGGGCAAAAAGTATTTTTGTCTCTCAATTTTTATATGTTTATACCCCTTTATACTCTGAATCCGTAGTCATAGGGAAAAACTTGGAAAATTAGGGCTTCTGACAAAGATATGAAGTAAAGCGCGTGGAAAAGAGCGAAATACGACGTAAACCTTGAAAATACAGGTCTACTTCATGGTAATACAGTGTGATTCGACTCTAGAAATTTTTCCAAAGAGAAACACAAAGTAAAAGGTAAAACATGGGACAAAGGCAAAAACGCATAATTACCCATATTTGTTTCTTCAAATTTTCTCTGATTTCTTTTCAAAGTGTCTCTTCACATTTTCATTGACTTATTTTAGCATATAAAAATACTAAAAATTAAGTGAAAATATTAAATAATACATTAAAACTAAAAATCTTATAATTAAATATAAAAATCAAATAAACTAAGGAAATCAAAAAATGTGATTTCAAAAATAAATGAATTATTGTATTTCACCACATTAAAAAATAAATTTTTGAAAATATATTTTCCATATACTATTTATTTTACGTGGAACACATGTAGCCCAAGTATTATAATGTTAAGCTCATAGTCCTTTCATTATTATTTTCCTTATAATTACTATTTTTATTTTAATATATCACAAAATAGATTATGATCCACACAACACATTGTATGAGCTAATAATCTAATATTGAATGTTCATCTTATAACATGAAATTACACTATGAAGTTCAAATCCTGTATAACCAGCTTCATCTTTCAAAACTTATTAGAAAAGGGAGTTCAATTTTTAGAGAAGCAAATTTAAAAAGGTTAATTTTTTATTTGTGTATCTACAAGTAACATTTCGGTTAGAATAATTAAAAAGCTTTAAATCGTTGTTTTTTAAATTTTAATTTCGCTTTTTGTTGTATACGAAACTATTTTATAAAAAAATATTAAAATATCTTTAAAATTTTAAAAAATTATTAATTAGTATTTTCATTAATTTTAATTTAATTTAAAAAAATTTAAAATATTCTTAATATGAAGAGATTAATTAATAAATTTTTTAGAAAATTAAATAATAAAATACTTAATGTTTGAAATTAATTGAAAGATCGTTAATGAAATTTTTAAAACTTTACGAATATTTTTATGTATTTTTCAAAATCAATAGATGAATTAACTAATTAGTTATTTTATATCATTGTAGACTGAACCGTAAATTTTCCTTTCAAAGAATTTGGTTAGGAACATGACCTTTCACCATTATGCTATAAATTTACAAATGGTTAATTATAAAAAAATTGTAGAATCGATATGTTTACGAGTGGTAGAATTATAAATACTGTGGTTTAATTATGATAGTTTTGTGAAAAAGAGCAATGTCATGAGTCTGTTCTGTAAGTTAGAGTAAATGGTCTATGGCATGCTTATGTTTTCAAAAAGAAATATAACAGGAGCTTAAGCAGTAAATCTACAGGTTCCAGAAGGAATTGAGAATAACAAAGGAAATATCTACATATCAAAGACAAGCCCAAAGAATGTGTTTGAAGCATATTTGGATCAATTTCAAAAGGATTTTTCATTATTTCTATGTTGTCGAGCAAAGGAACTCAAATCAAAAGGTCAGATGATTTTAACTTTACTTGGAAGAAGCACTTCTGATCCAGCCTGCAATGATTGCATCCAGTTCTGGTATCTATTGGCTCAATCTCTTCTTGAGATATCAAGAGAAGTTAGTCCTTCCACCTGTTTATATATACGAAAATTGTTATTTGGTTAATAATTCTATTTTGAAAAATATTAATCCCTTAGTCTAATTTAGATCAAAATTTCTATCAATTAATACATTTAAATGAGAGATTACTATCATGGAGACTAAATAATTTAAAAATATTAAAAATATTTTGATATATTTTTTAAAATTGAAAAATTAATTAATGAATTTTTCTATAATATTAAAATTGAATAGTAGTTTTTATTTAATTTTATTAAAATACGTATATTAAATAGTAATTTTTCTTGCTTATAAGGATAATTATTCATCTATTTTCAGGGACTTATTGAAGAGGCTAATGTGGATTCCTTCAACATACCTTTCTATACTCCTTTTAGTGGAGAAGTGACAGACATAGTTGGAAAGGAGGGTTCTTTTAAAATTAATAACCTGAAAACCTTTGAATTGAATTGGGATTCAAATGGCAATGATGAAAACCAGGATTATGCCTTTGACATGAAGGCAAGTGGAGAATTTGTGGCCTGTTGTGTAAGAGCTGCCTCAGAATCCACCCTTGCTAGCCATTTTGGAGAGGCCATAATTGATGAATTATTCTTAAGGTACGCAAGAAATGTTGGTGATCATTTGTCAAAGGAAAAGACCAAATATATCTTATTGGTTATTTCCATGTCCAAGAAGTCATAAAAATTATACATATGGGTTTTGCTTTTGATGAGTTTTGGAAGGCAACTAGAGCTTACCTTCTTTGTGCCAGATTCTTCCACTAGACGATATGGCTCTTTTGAATGTTAAACCGTCTTTCTTCTTTGTTATTCTCTTATTGTATTAAGTATATTTTTTATTTTGTTTATTAAATATTTTTACCGTCTAATTTTTTTAGAAAAAATAATGAGGACTTATAAGTATAATATATTGCTAATTGCTATTTTGCCATCCCATTAGACTTGATATTGTTGAATTCTATATCGGATTGGAATAAGGATAATATGCTTTTTATAAGAGATTTAGATACTTCTCCCAATTGAGCTATCTTTTGAGTGAGTTAGTTTTGAACGTAAGAGAGTGTGTTGAATTCCATTCCATAATCACGCCTTCTAAATAATCATAAAATAATGTATATATATCTTTGCAAGTGCACAAAATAAAGCAAATACAAATGGAGGAAGAATTGGCATTTTTAAAGTGGAATATACTCTCACTCTCATGCAGCATTTGATCCTACTGGGACTAATGAAAATTATGTTTTAATTCATATTTAACATGTCATTAACACATGGACTAATGAAACAAGTATGATAAAGATTTTATGGCTTGGATGTTCAATTCATAAAATATGTATTAATTTTTTTTTCAGTTATTATTATTACTAGATGAAGACCTGCGCTATGCTGCAGCTATTGTGTTTTATATATATATTTATTTTAAATATTAATAACAATTTTTTTATATTTTTTAAAATTTATTTTTCATATATTCTATTTTGATTCCGATTGTTTTATTTTTCACTTTGAAAGTACTTTTTGCTATTACTTTTATAACCATTTTACTATATTCTGAATGACAAACTCAATTCATCATTTTATCACCAATATAGTTTGATTTACGTAAAATGTGGATGCTAAGATTTGAAATTACAAAATTATTTGAGAAGATATCAAATTTCAAAGAGTCAAGAATCCAAGATTACCGTTCCAGATTGAAATCACTTAATCAATAATTAATTGATAAGGTTCAAGTCAACAATACAATGTTATTTTGTAAAATGAAACATAAAGCATAATCCATATATATTGTTTACAGACAAAATAAAGGTTATATGTTATAAACATAATCAAAATGGTCTTTAAACGACTTAGGATTTGAACATCACTGACATGTTATATTCTCCTTTAAGTCTACTCATTTGTTGCTTTCATAGTAGACAGGCACAAAATCATTAGATACATCTATTGTGCCCTCCTCGTACCATTGTTCATTCTGTGATGAACTAGACGATGCAATATTAAATCTACTGCTGCTTCCTTCTCTCTTATAAAAAGGATTGCAGCATGGTTTTTAATTGAATAACATTAAATCAAACCCATGCTGAATTATAATAGAATAAACTTGATAATAAAGGAAATTAGAGAAGGGAACAAATGAATCTGTTTTTTTCTCAATCTTACCATTGCCGATTAATAAGTATAGAAATAAAATGAGTTTTATATGAAAATCAATAATTACAATAATATGCCATAAGTACAAAGCTCAAACTTAATTGCTATGTAATTCTTTTAGTGTGAAACCATAAGCACACAATTAATTATTCAAGAATAAAGAAAAAAAATAATTGGTGTATATAAGAAAAGAAAAACAAAAATAAAAGAAAAAGAATATTAACTTAAATGAGATAACACATAACTAAAAACTTTGAAATAGTACTATTTAGATTCCATAAGGAGTTTTAACCAATAACATTTTGTTAAGACGAAATTCAGAAAATAAAAGGGTAAAAACCGAAATTTCTTATTAAATTCTCAAAAATTAAAAAGTGTCTCAAACAGTCAAGAAAATGACTATTTATAATAGAAAAACTCCTAATATGAAAAATTATGAAAAAAAATCTAAAAAGATAATAAGATTACAAAATTAATCCCATAAAGATGGAATTTTTGCCTCGAATGTTATGATAGGCCTATGGATCTTGTTACACTTTTAAAAGTTGTGCATCTCGAAATTCTCTTTTTGAAAAGCTATTGTGAGCCTCCAATAGACGTCGACAGTAGAAGTTAAGTCCGGTCCAAATCTGTCATAAAATTTAAGGCTAATTGTTTCGCATCATTCCCTTAAATAACTCGAACTCGAGTTGTCATCAATAGGGTAGTACTGAAATAGATCTGTCACGTAAACGTCTTGAAAATTATAACCTGGGAGGTCAAGAACATATGTATTGTCGTTAATCTTCTGAATAATTCGAAATGGACCAATCTTCTTTAGGTCAAACTTTTTGTTCTCCACCACGTTCCTTGCATAGATACACCATAACTTGATCACTAACATTGAATGACTTGAATTGCCTATGTTTATCAGCTACATCTTTATACTTATGATTGGCTTCCACAAGACATTATTATACCTGTTTGAAAATGTCCACATGCTGATTTGCCAAGTTGTTTGCTGCAATATTGTTATGAAAACCTGTAGGAAAGAAAATAATATCAAATGTATACACTTGCATTCTTCTATACACAACTGCAAAGGGTGACAGCTTTGTAGAGTTGTGGATAGAACTATTGTAAACAAATTCTACTTGGAAAAGAGCAAGATCTCAAGCAGTTTTCTTATTACTGCAGATGCAACGCAGAAGATTGTCAAGAGTGCAGTTCACCACTTCCGTTTGGCCATCAGTTTGAGGATGAGCAGCACTACTATATTGAAGTTCAATCCCAAAACGCTTCCATAAAGTCAACCAAAAGTGGGCTAGAGACTTCACATCTCTGTCAGAAGTAATGATCTTAGGAATACCATGTAAACAAATAACGTCCTAAAAAAACAGTTTTGCAATATTAGAAGCATCATTATTTTTCTTGCAAGGAATGAAATGTGCCATTTAGGAGAACCTATCAACGACAACAAAAATGGAATTCGATCCACGTTGAGTACGTGAAAGACCAAGAAAAAAATTCATAGCCAAGTCTTTCCAATGGTATTCTGGAATAGGTAATGGAGTATGTAAGCTCATGTTATGGGCATGACCCTTCTGAGTTTGACAAATTAGGCAACTCTGTACCATCCGTCCTGTATCCTTTTTCAATTGTGGCCAATAAAAATTCTCCTCTAAACCAACAACAGTCTTTTCACGCTCCAAATGACCATTCAAACTGTAACGACCCGAAAATCGGACCGCTACCGGCGCTAGGATTCAGGTCAGCATAAGGACGCCGGGACCCGTAGCAAGCCTAACATGAAACCTGTAAACCTGTATAATCCCATACATGATCGACAACATGCATAAAAATTAAAACTTTTCTTTCCATATACATCAACCAAACTCAACCTGTGCATGCACTGAACATAACATAAACATAATCATAATCCCTCTGTGGGATCTCAACAATGCCCCAATGGGCGATACATCATAAGTTGAGTTGGTTTGCATACTCATCATAAAACATATAAGATCATGTATTCAAAGGGATATCTTAAACATATAGTCAAGCACAACCTCTAATCCTCAAAGTCATTACATACTTAAAACTGTACTTTTACATAACATTAATACATTTATCATGTCCACACTATCTATTACAAATACGAAACTTCAATACTCTTGTAAACCTCCTGGTCTACCCTGTACCTGCAATCCTGGGGAAATTGGGAGAGGGGTGAGCTACTAGAGCCTAGTGAGCAGAATGATAAAAACATTTAAATCATATGGATCATGGAATGCATCACATCACAGCTAATCACAATCAAGGATGAACTTGTCACCAATAGCCCTCTACATGGTCCAACTGTGCCAGAACGTAGAATGGGTCCTGGTCTTTCCCTTACATAGTGCCAGCGAACGTAGAATGGGTCCCACTGGTCTTACATTCCGTACCGTACATATCACATCGTCACATCGTAGATCGAGGGCTATGGATCATCCAACATTCATCCACATCAACATTAAAATATGCAATGCAACATATTCGTGAATTCTAATGCAAGCAACCTAATTCATCACATGGCATTCATAATGCGTGAAACATGCTGAAATGTCCATTATTTGCTTAAAAACATAATAAGTTATTCCACTCACCTCTGGGTAGCTCTGACCAGACACTGGAGCAGCTGACTCACTGCTGGGGTCCTCAGTTCCTCGGGTCCGAACCTACACAGGTGGACTCAAATGAGGGACCAAACAAACAAGAACATAACTCTAAACTACTCCCCAAAAATCCCCTAAAACATCATGACACAATCATAGAAAAACATGCAAGAAATGGCTGAACAGGGCACTTTCGGCGGCAGGTTCGGCGGCCGAAAGTCCCTCTAGAGCCGAAAGTCAGGCAGGTTCGGCGGCACCTTCGGCGGCCGAAACTCCCAGACAGAGGCGAAACTCATGCATGTTCGGCGGCACTTTCGGCGGCCGAAACTCCCAGACAGAGACGAAAGTCTCCTTTCGGGGGCAAGCTTCGGCAGCCGAAGGCTGCCTCCACAAGAGGGTTCGGCGGCCGAAAGTCCCTTCGGCTGCCGAACCTGGTTTCTCCCAAAGGGCAGAAACTCGGTTCAAACATGCACAAATGCCTCCAAACTCAAACCAACATGCATTTAGCTCAACCAAAACATGCATTCAAGCTCCTAGGGGTCTCAAACTACCTTAAACCCCAACTACAACACATCAAACACACATTACAAGCCACATTGTTCAAGAACATACATTTATACCCATAAACATAACTATGACCTAAACATGCATTCTATCCCCATGAACTTCATAAAACTTACTTAAAACATAATATAAGCGAGAGATCGACTCTTACCTCTTGAGGATCGAGAGTAGAGGCGACCAAACTTGGAGTTGGGAGAGATTTGAGTTCTTGAACCTCAAAGCTCCAAAACTTTGCTCAAAAGCTCAAATCTTCAAAACGAAGTTAAAACAAATGAAAAACTTGAAAGATCTAGAGGAAAAACATCAAAGATCGGTGAGGGGCGGCGGAAAGCTCACCTTGGCCGAAAATGGGGAAAAGCTCGCCCGTTTTCGGCTAAGGGACCCTTTTATAGTGGCTGGCCAGGCCACGTTCGGGGGCCGAATGTGCCTCCGCATGCATGCCATGTTCGGCGGCCGAACTTGAGGTTCGGCAGCCGAACCTGAGTTTTCCTCCAAGGTTGTTTTTATGCAAAAACTCATTTCCATTTTACTTAAAACCATGAAATACCTTAAAACATTTTATGAAAACATGATTCTACCCTACTAGAGGCTTCCGACATCCGAGATTCCACCGGACGGTAGGAATTCCGATACC
The DNA here is from genome assembly GCF_001659605.2 of Manihot esculenta. Lineage (NCBI taxonomy): Eukaryota > Viridiplantae > Streptophyta > Magnoliopsida > Malpighiales > Euphorbiaceae > Manihot > Manihot esculenta. The sequence goes on from NC_035170.2 coordinate 11,191,585, forward strand.
GGAGTCTAGCCGGGTATTACATTCTCCCCCCCTTAAGAACATTCGTCCCCGAATGTACCTCAACTAGCACACATAGCATGGCATAAAACATAACATACATACATAGCACATAAACACAAAGTGCATTCCTCCAAATTGTGGTGGTTCCACAGGACTTTCACCATCGGGATTTCCTTGTTCCTTAACTTTCTGATCTGGGTGTCTATGATCCGTACTGGCTGTTCAACATAGGTGAGATCTTCTTGGACCTCCACATCAGGCTCACTAAGAACCTTGCTCGGATCTGACACAAACTTCCTCAACATTGAAACATGGAAAACCGGATGGATTCTTTCCATTGAAGCAGGTAAATCCAGCTTGTACGACACATTCCCAATCTTTTGCAAGATTTCAAAGGGTCCGATGTATCGTGGGGCTAGTTTACCTTTCTTCCCAAAGCGAACCACTCCTTTCATTGGGGACACCTTGAGCAATACCTGATCCCCCTCCTGAAACTCTAACTGTCTTCTGTGGATGTCTGCATAACTCTTCTGTCTGCTGGCAGCAGTCTTGATTCTTTCTCTGATTAGGGGTACCACCCTGCTGGTGATCTCAACAAGCTCAGGCCCTGCCAAGGCCTTTTCTCCAACTTCCTCCCAGCAAACAGGTGACCTGCACTTCCTCCCATATAAAGCTTCATATGGAGCCATCCCGATGCTAGCATGATGGCTGTTATTGTAGGCAAACTCCACCAAAGGTAGATGCTGCCTCCAAGAACCGCCAAAGTCCAGCACACACATTCTGAGCATATCCTCTATGGTCTGGATGGTCCTTTCTGATTGTTCGTCCGTCTGGGGGTGGAAGGCAGTACTGAAATCCAACCTGGTACCCATGGCGTTCTGCAGACTCCGCCAAAATCTGGAGGTGAACTGGGGCCCTCTATCTGACACTATCGAAACAGGAACCCCATGCAGCCTGACGATCTCATCCACATATACCTGCGCCAACTTGTCCACAGAGTAGCCACTCCTGACAGGAATGAAGTGAGCAGATTTGGTGAGTCTGTCCACAATCACCCATATGGAGTCCACTCTGTTGGACGCCGCCGGTAACCCCACTACGAAGTCCATAGCTATATTTTTCCATTTCCATTCTGGAATAGGTAGCGGGTTAAGCATACCAGCCGGCTTCTGATGTTCCAGCTTCACCCTCTGACACACTTCGCAGGCTGACACAAACTGTGCCACTTCTTTCTCCATCGCTGGCCACCAATAAACCTTCTTCAGATCGTGATACATCTTGGTGGCTCCGGGGTGAACGCTGTATCTTGCATTATGAGCCTCTCTCATAATGTCTCCTTTTAGCCCTATGTCGTCTGGTACACATAGTCTGCTCCCATAGTGGAGGATCCCCTTGCTGTTGAATCTGAACTCACTATCTTTGCCTGACTGAACAGTCCTGGCAATCTTCACTAACTCCGGGTCCTCATGCTGTTTCTGAGCCACCTGCTCCAGAAACACGGTTGCCACTCTCATCTGGGCCACTAAAGCACCTGTACCAGACAACTCCATCTGTAGACCTTCATCAATGAGCTCGTAAAACTCCTTCACCACTGGTCTCCTCTCTGCCGTGATGTGGGATAGACTGCCTAGTGACTTCCGGCTTAGGGCGTCTGCCACGACATTCGCCTTACCCGGATGATACTGAATCTTGCAATCATAGTCACTCAGCAGCTCTACCCATCTCCTCTGTCTCAAGTTCAAATCTCTTTGACTCAGGATGTACTGCAGGCTTTTATGATCTGTGAAGATCTCATATTTTACCCCATAGAGGTAGTGCCTCCACATCTTGAGTGCAAAGATTACTGCTGCCATCTCAAGGTCATGCATGGGGTAATTCAACTCATGCTTCTTCAGCTGCCTAGAAGCATAAGCAATCACCCTCTCGTTCTGCATCAGTACACAACCCAGTCCCACACGGGACGCATCACAAAAGACTGTAAAGTCCTCATCACTAGATGGCAGAGCTAAAACTGGTGCTGAAGTCAACCTCTTCTTAAGCTCTTCAAAACTCTCTTCGCACTGGTCGGTCCACAGAAACTTCTGATTCTTCCTGGTTAGTCTGGTCAGAGGAGCTGCTATCTTTGAGAAGTCCTGAACGAACCTCCTGTAGTAACCTGCCAAACCCAAGAAACTCCTGATCTCCGTCACTGAAGTGGGTCTAGGCCAGTTAGCCACAGTTTCTGTCTTCTTGGGGTCCACCTCAATCCCATTCTCTGACACTACATGCCCCAAGAACGAAATGCTCCTCAGCCAGAACTCACATTTAGAGAACTTGGCATACAAGCCATGTTCCCTCAAGGTCTGCAAGACCAACCGCAGATGATGGGCATGCTCCTCTGCATTCCTGGAATACACTAAGATATCATCTATGAAGACAATAACGAAGTGATCCAGGTATTGGCTAAACACTCTGTTCATGAGATCCATGAATGCTGCAGGGGCGTTGGTTAACCCGAACGGCATTACAAGGAACTCAAAATGCCCATATCTGGTCCTGAAAGCTGTCTTTGGCACGTCTTCTTCTCTTATCCTCAGCTGATGGTACCCAGATCTCAGATCTATTTTGGAGAAACAACCCGCTCCGGCTAGCTGGTCGAATAGATCATCGATCCTTGGCAGAGGGTACCTATTCTTGGTAGTGACTTTGTTCAACTGCCTGTAGTCGATACAAAGTCTAAGGGATCCATCCTTCTTTCTCACAAACAAGACCGGAGCACCCCAAGGTGAGGTACTCTGTCGGATGAAGCCCCTTTCTACCAGCTCCTGCAATTGCTCTTTCAACTCCTTCAACTCGGCTGGGGCCATCCTGTAGGGAGGGATAGAGATCGGTCTAGTTCCAGGCATCAACTCTATCTCGAACTCTATCTCCCTAGCAGGTGGTAAACCTGGAAGCTCATCTGGAAAGACATCCTGAAACTCTCTGACAACTGGCACCGAGGCTGGCTCCCTGACCTGACTGTCTAGCTCTCTCACATGAGCTAAGTACCCCTGACATCCCTTCCTAAGCAACCTACGAGCCTGAAGAGCTGATATCAGACCTCTAGGTGTGCCCCTCTTGTCTCCTCTGAAGACGACCACTGACCCGTTCTGATCTCTGAACCTGACTACCTTGTCCCTGCAGTCCAAGGTAGCACCATGGGTAGATAGCCAATCCATCCCTAGAATGACGTCAAAGTCTGTCAAATCTAGAACCACAAGGTCGGCGGAGAGGCATCTTCCCTCAACAAAAACTGGACTGCACTGGCAGACTGACACTGCCACTGACGGGTCACACTTGGGTCCACTGACCCATAGGGGACACTCTAACCCAGAGACTATCAGACCCAACCTCTCAACGGCTCTCGGAGCAATAAATGAATGAGATGCACCCGGGTCCATTAATGCATACACATCAGAACACCCAATGACGAGATTACCTGACACCACGGTGTTGGATGTGTTAGCCTCCTGCTGAGTCATGGTGAAGATCCTGGCTGGAGCTGATGGACCTTCACCTCGGGAACCAGAAGAAGAGGCTGCCCCTCTCCCTCTACCTCTGCCGTTGCCCTGAGTTGTGGCTGGAGCTGCTGGCTGTGCCACACTACCAGAAGCTGTCTGCTGGGGCTGGCCCATAAAAGGTGCTCTAGGACACTCCCGAGCTATGTGTCCCTCCTGTCCACATCTGAAACAGGTATTAGTCCCAGCTCGACACACTCCCCTGTGCGGCCTTCCACATCTCTGACATTCTGTACCATCTGAGCCTGAGCTCGAGCCACCGCCAAATCCCAGACCGGACTTCAGCTTATTCCAAAACTTATTCTTCTTCGGCTTCTTGGTGGTGTTGTCCCACCTCTTCTTACCTAAGCTCTGAGAAGAGAGACCTGGCCCTCCTCTGCCTGGGGTCTTAACCCCTGAAGACTGGGTCACTGACTGCTTCACTGACCCCTCAACTATAGCACTTGCCTCCATCCTTCGAGCCATATCCACCACAGTGTGGAAACTTTCCCTCTCAACTGACTGAATCAACGAGGAGTACCTAGAATGCAGCTTCATAACATACCTCTTGGCTTTCTTCGTATCTGAATCTAGAGCTTGCCCTGAAAAAGGCAATAGCTCTAAGAATTTATCCGTGAACTCCTCCACACTCATGTGTTCTGTCTGCCTCAGTTGCTCAAACTCAATCATTTTCAGTTCTCTGGAACTGTCTGGAAAAGCCCATCCAGCGAACTCATTCGCAAATTCCTCCCATGTCATGCCGTCTAGTCTCGGGTCCACATAACACTTGAACCATTCCCGTGCCTTCTTGCACTTTAAGGTGAACCCTGCCATCTGAATGGCCCTGCTGTCATTTGCCCCTAGCTCATCAGTTATTGTCTTCACTACTCTCAAATACTCAAAGGGGTCATCCCCTGACTTGTATTTGGGAGCATCCAACTTGAGGTAATCTGTCATCTTTACTTTGCTCCCATCGACTGAGCTAGGTCTAGGAGGTTGAGTAACTGGGGCTGCTGGTTCTGTGGGTGGTGGAGGTGGGGGTGCAGCATTCCCCGAGGTGGGGTTTGCCGGGTTAGGATAGAAGGGTGAGGGTGGATAAGCTGGGTATTATGTATAAGGTGGATAGAAAGGTGGATAAGGCATGTAGGTAGGGTAGGGGTTAAAGCTGGAATAGTCCGATGTACCTCCCATCGGATACCCTGAACCCTGTGGAAAGGGTGGATAATGGGGTGGAAAACCATACCCCGAGGCCTGAACGCCTCCCTGAGACTCCCCTGTCCCTTCTTCCTCCATGCTCACATCCAGGTTCCCATCCCTCCTCTGATCCTCTTCCATAACCTCCCTCACATCTGAAGAACTTCCTCCTCTATCTGTCCCCCTTCTGCTAGCGTCAAAAGACCTTCTAGGGTCCCTTGACACTCTTTCTCTGTTGGCTCTACAAGACATTGCCCTAGGCAATGTAGGAGGACGGGCGCTCGTGCCCTCATCCTCAGGTGGCACTCCAGTCAATCTTGCAGATCGACGGGTTCCTCTCATCCTATTTCTGAAAAACAGTACACATCATACAAACATTAGCATCATATGGTTCATGTGGGCACACATGAACCCTCATCACATATACATCATTCATATCATAGCATCAATGCACATGTATATAATCATGGCATTTCACATCATCATACAAGACAGGACTCCACATCCTATCCTAGTGGACATGATCTTCCTATTGTGCTTGACCTTCTAGAACATCTATGAGCCCGACACTCTAGGTCCGATCCTATGAACCTAGGGCTCTGATACCATTCTGTAACGACCCGAAAATCGGACCGCTACCGGCGCTAGGATCCAGGTCGGCATAAGGCCGCCGGGACCCGTAGCAAGCCTAACATGAAACCTGTAAACCTGTATAATCCCATACATGATCGACAACATGCATAAAAATTAAAACTTTTCTTTCCATATACATCAACCAAACTCAACCTGTGCATGCACTGAACATAACATAAACATAATCATAATCCCTCTGTGGGATCTCATCAATGCCCCAATGGGCGATACATCATACGTTGAGTTGGTTTGCATACTCATCATAAAACATATAAGATCATGTATTGAAAGGGATATCTTAAACATATAGTCAAGCACAACCTCTAATCCTCAAAGTCATTACATACTTAAAACTGTACTTTTACATAACATTAATACATTTATCATGTCCACACTATCTATTACAAATACGAAACTTCAATACTCTTGTAAACCTCCTGGTCTACCCTGTACCTGCAATCCTGGGGAAATTGGGAGAGGGGTGAGCTACTAGAGCCCAGTGAGCAGAATGATAAAAACATTTAAATCATATGGATCATGGAATGCATCACATCACAGCTAATCACAATCAAGGATGAACTTGTCACCAATAGCCCTCTACATGGTCCAACTGTGCCAGAACGTAGAATGGGTCCTGGTCTTTCCCTTACATAACATATCATAACATAACAGTGTCCAACTGTGCCAGAACGTAGAATGGGTCCTGGTCTTTCCCTTACATAGTGCCAGCGAACGTAGAATGGGTCCCACTGGTCTTACATTCCGTACCGTACATATCACATCGTCACATCGTAGATCGAGGGCTATGGATCATCCAACATTCATCCACATCAACATTAAAATATGCAATGCAACATATTCGTGAATTCTAATGCAAGCAACCTAATTCATCACATGGCATTCATGATGCGTGAAACATGCTGAAAAGTCCATTATTTGCTTTAAAACATAATAAGTTATTCCACTCACCTCTGGGTAGCTCTGACCAGACACTGGAGCAGCTGACTCACTGCTGGGGTCCTCGGTTCCTCGGGTCCGAACCTACACAGGTGGACTCAAATGAGGGACCAAACAAACAAGAACATAACTCTAAACTACTCCCCAAAAACCCCCTAAAACATCATGAAACAATCATAGAAAAACATGCAAGAAATGGCTGAACAGGGCACTTTCGGCGGCAGGTTCGGCGGCCGAAAGTCCCTCCAGAGCCGAAAGTCAGGCAGGTTCGGCGGCACCTTCGGCGGCCGAAACTCCCAGACAGAGGCGAAACTCATGCATGTTCGGCGGCACTTTCGGCGGCCGAAACTCCCAGACAGAGACGAAAGTCTCCTTTCGGGGGCAAGCTTCGGCAGCCGAAGGCTGCCTCCACAAGAGGGTTCGGCGGCCGAAAGTCCCTTCGGCTGCCGAACCTGGTTTCTCCCAAAGGGCAGAAACTCGGTTCAAACATGCACAAATGCCTCCAAACTCAAACCAACATGCATTTAGCTCAACCAAAACATGCATTCAAGCTCCTAGGGGTCTCAAACTACCTTAAACCCCAACTACAACACATCAAACACACATTACAAGCCACATTGTTCAAGAACATACATTTATACCCATAAACATAACTATGACCTAAACATGCATTCTATCCCCATGAACTTCATAAAACTTACTTAAAACATAATATAAGCTAGAGATCGACTCTTACCTCTTGAAGATCGAGAGTAGAGGCGACCAAACTTGGAGTTGGGAGAGATTTGAGTTCTTGAACCTCAAAGCTCCAAAACTTTGCTCAAAAGCTCAAATCTTCAAAACGAAGTTAAAACAAATGAAAAACTTGAAAGATCTAGAGGAAAAACATCAAAGATCGGTGAGGGGCGGCGGAAAGCTCACCTTGGCCGAAAATGGGGAAAAGCTCGCCCGTTTTCGGCTAAGGGACCCTTTTATAGTGGCTGGCCAGGCCACGTTCGGGGGCCGAATGTGCCTCCGCATGCATGCCATGTTCGGCGGCCGAACTTGAGGTTCGGCGGCCGAACCTGGACTTCCTCACTTATGCTTTCGGGGGCCTAAAGGCGCTCCCGAAGGCATGCATGTTCGGCGGCCGAACTTGAGGTTCGGCGGCCGAACCTGAGTTTTCCTCCAAGGTTGTTTTTATGCAAAAACTCATTTCCATTTTACTTAAAACCATGAAATACCTTAAAACATTTTATGAAAACATGATTCTACCCTACTAGAGGCTTCCGACATCCGAGATTCCACCGGACGGTAGGAATTCCGATACCGGAGTCTAGCCGGGTATTACACAAACCTCTACCATAGACTTCTTGAATCAATTTTTCCCGCAGAGAAGAATGAGGAATGTGTTAGGAAACCCAGAGATTACTACAATCCAAAATATGCAACGGAAAAATAAAAATCTCTGGTTTCCTTCACAGGATCCGAGTGCTTCATTTATTTTGAAAGGAATGATAAGAGACTAACTTGTTAGACTCGACGAGAAGATACTATTCCTGACTAATGGTGCGGCTTTTGAAACGAACATCCTCAATGGTATCCACACGAACATCTTTTATCCTTCTAGAGTGCTAGCTCTCTCAAAGATGGATAAGCTATGTGCTCCCTAATCTGCAACTCAAAAACAATTTCTCTAAAAACGTTACTCCCACAATTCGTAGAAGAAGTTTTTATTCGTTTTCAGTCTTTTGTTTTTCCACACTTCTTTTCGTAAAAGAGTTGTGTTCATAATCCACTATTACAATCTCGCAGATACTCAAATATCTTATGTGATAGTTTATTTTAATAAGGAAAACCAAAAAATCTTTTATTTGTAACAGTTACAGATAGACTACAGATTTTTTAAATATTATTATCTTATAATAATAAATAATTAATATTAATAATAATAACATCTTTATTATTATTAATTATACTAATGGGCTTTTAGCGCATTAATATAGTACATCAACAACGTTCTTTTGTGTGTGACCCAATAGACTCACATTAATTGGCAATAGGCCCAGTCTCACAAGGCCCATAAATCATAAGTGGCCTCTAGCAAGACATTATGACTACCCAACTAATATGAGAATCGATAGTCCGATAAAACCTAATAAATAGAACATATATTAATCCATTTGTCACATGATATCTAGTTTGAACATAAGTCATGGTCAATATCAAACTTATAATGTTCAAACTTGTGATTTCTCGATCTCTAAATAAACTGATAAAACCAAATAATATTGATCATACTATCAAATCATTTGAGTATGATCATGCATTTCTCAGTCTCACTTATCAAGGGTCCCAGAAGATATCTCTCTCAAAGAGATGGATAAATTCTATCTTGATTGTTCAATATCCTTTACATAATTTCTATTATGCTTAATCATAACCTTTATGATTATCCGATTAAAGAAAATATTTGGTTATGTCAAAACATAATAGTCCTTATGTCTATGACAATCTCAAGTCAAATGATTAAGACATAACTACTTTGAGATTCACTTATGACAATAACCCATGTAGTGATCTCAATACGAGTTCATCCAATACTTTGTTATCTAACAAGTATCTATGATTATTGAATTATATCAACATATACATAATCATCTCATGATTATCAATCAATAATCAATAATAAGTAACTAGGGATGTTAATCATTATTATGTAACATGCAAACAAATAATAATGATAATAAAACCTCTTTTATTAATAACCAAAATGACATACAAAAAGGTCCAAAATAATGGCTTAGGAAAAGTCCAAGATAATGGCAAATATACTAACAGAATGCATAACATGTTCTTCTTAAAAAGAAATCCATCATATATCAAGAATCCATCAGCAAGTTGTCGAGCCTGAACCTTTGCCCACATATCAGTAAAATCATCATCTGTAGCATACAAATCCTTCAAAAATTTAAAACCCATGACCTCTTGACTAACTATAATCAACAAAGCAACCCTCCTACTCAAAGCCTCTGCTACCTTTATTATGGCCAACCTTATGTTTTATAACATAATAAAAAGCTCCAAAATAAGCTGCCCATCGAGCATACATCTTATTCATATATTTTTTTGTCTTAAAATGAATTAAAAATTAATGATCTGTATGAATAATGAACTCTTGCTCTATCAGATACTGTTTCCAAGTTTTAAAGGCTTAGAACACTATATATAATTCATGCTCATAAGTAGACCATTTCTTCTTGGCATCATTCAATTTCTCGCTAATGAAGGCAATAGGCCGATTAGACTATGATAACACATCGATAATCCCAATTCCACAAGCATCACATTCAATCTCAAATAGTTTATCAAAATCAGGTAGAGCAAGAATAGGGGCAGAAGTAATTCTTACTCATAAGTAGACCATTTCTTCCTAGCATCATTCAATTTCTCGCTAAAAAAGACAATAGGCCTATTAGACTATGATAACACATCGCTAATCTCAACTCCAAAAGCATCACATTCAATCTCAAATAGTTTATCAAAATCAGGTAGAGCAAGAATAGGAGCAGAAGTAAGCTTATCTTTAATCTCCTCAAAACTTTTGTTAGCAGAGTCACTCTAAGTAAATTTCTGCACCCTCTCTTTCTTCAAACAATCTATTTAGGGGCAGTGATGCTGCTGAAATTTCTGATAAATCATCGATAAAAAGTAGCAAGTCCATGAAAGCTGTGAACTTTTGAAATATTTCTAGGAATAGGCCAGTTCCGTATTGCTCCTACCTTCTTCTCATCAACATGTATCCCTTCTGCACTAACAACAAATTCAAGAAACAGAACGCGCTTCATCATATATATGCATTTTTTTAAATTAATAACTAGCTCATTTTCTTGCAAGGCTGTCATGACTTGACGTAGATGCTGTAAATATTCTTCTTCACTGTGACTAAAAATCAAGATGTCATCAGAATAAACAACCATGAATTTGCATAAGAAAGGATGCAGAACTGGTTCATAAGTCGCATCAATGTGCTAGGTGTATTCGTCAAATCAAACGACGTAACCAACCACTCATACAAGCCTTCCTTAGTTTTAAAGGTTGTCTTTATTCATCTCCCTTCTTAATTTGAACTTGGTGATAGCCACTTTTAAGGTCGATCTTAAAAAAGACTTTAGACCCTGATAACTGATCCAGCATGTCATCTAGGCGAGGAATAGGAAGTTGATATTGAATCGTAATCCTATTGATGGATCTGCTATCCACACACATTCTCCAAGTTCCATCTTTCTTTGGAACCAATAAAACAGGGACTTTGCAAGGGGTAATACTCTCCCAAATGTGCCCCTTCTTCAATAACTCTTTAACCAGTTCTTGAAGGATTTTGCTCTCCTTTGGGCTCATCTTGTAATGAGGTAAATTCAGTAATTTGAATCTAAGAATGAGATTAATTTGATGTTGAATAGCTCATAAAGGTGCAAGCTTTGAAAGCTCCTCCACTACCCTTGGAAACTCTTCCAACAGCTCTTTAAGAGGTGGTGGTAAAGATGGTGCTTCCTCCACTTCTCCTTTTGTTCTCACCAATAAATTCAGTGTGCCTCCACACTTCTCAACTACACCTGATAGCTATTGCACCCCTACAGAAACAACATCAGTAGTTTTCCCTTCCATTTTAGAATGTTTTGCAGAACTAGAAGGTAAAATATTAATCTTCTTCCTATTCCATATAAACGTGTATAAATTCTCCTTCCCCTTATGAAATGCATTAACATCAAATTACTAAAGACGACTGATCAAGCATAATTTAGCCACATTTTTATTATCATTATTACTGTTTAAATATGCATTTTTCTAGTTTAATTTATGTTTTTATGATATTTTTGCAGAAAAGGAAGAAAATGGAAACTTGGAGAAAATTTGCAGAAAAAGCTGGAAAATCGATTTGGCCGAAGTGATTTGGGCAAATCACTTGCAGAAAGCTGAAGCAGAAAACTGGAACTGACTCACAAAAATGATTTGGACAAGTGATTTGCCCAAATCGACTGCCCAAATCAAACTGGTGCCAGCAAAATCCAGCAGCGCGGGAAGAGAAGGAAATTCATAATTATAAAAATATAAGAGTCTTATCCTACTTCAAACACCACAAGACCAATTCTATGACAACTCTAAGAGCCACACCAAAGAAAGTGCTTCATCAAATGAGTTTTATTCATGATAAAATACAAAGGCAAAGGAGGAATTAAAAGACCATCAAGAGACCAAGTCAAAATAGGATTCCAATTCTAAGAAGGATTAGGACTTCTCACCTATAAAAAGGGACAGCAACCAACCAGCAAGATATCTTCATAAAAAATTCAGATTTTCGGCAGCAACACAGCAGCTCTCTCTCTCTACTTTTCTTCTTTCTCTTTTTGTGTTTTTGTCCACCATGAGTGGCTAAACATCTTTTTCTCGCATTGAAGTTGGAGAAATTTCAGTTGTAATGAATTGGGAGATTTAAAACTCCATTGTTAAACTTCTATTTTTCAATATTTATACAACTTGTTCTTTATATCTATTATTGCTTTGTTATTAGAATCAATTAAGGCCTGTTGCTTTTAATTGCATGAGTAATATATTGTTAGTTTGAATAATTTGGGTCCGTAATTGCTTAGATTATTTGAAACACAAGTACAATTGGTTGCATGATCTAAACTTGACCACGCGGTTGGCAAGATTAGAATTAGGTTTCTCTAATTCTTTATGCAGTTAACAGTTGAAAAGTAAAAAACCCCAAGGGCGTTCCTTAGCAACTTGTTAACTAGTGTTTGATTAGCTAACGTTTCCTAATCGAACTAAAACTAAGGAGGAATTTGGTTGTGAGAAGCGTCTTCCATATCCTAAACTAATTTATTGAAATAAATAGGAGTATCAAAGAATCAATGATCAGTTCCAAAACTGAAATAAATCTATACTTCAACTAGAGTCCTTTTACCATTGATTTACTCATCTTTTTAATTATTGTTTTCTTTTACTTAGTTTTAATTTTAGCTCACTATCCTAAAAAACAAACCCCCTTTTTTATTTTACTTTTATTATTAATTTGCCCAAGTCATTGTTAGGAGAAGTCCTTAGTGTCAAATCCCTGTGATTCAACCCTATTGCCACTATCTACAGTTTTTAATTGTTGATTGTTAATAGGTTTATTTTTGACAGTTTCGACAACCGCTATCAACGACCTAATAAAATTCCACAGCAATCCATATCTGTAACGACCCGAAAATCGGACCGCTACCGGCGCTAGGATCCAGATCGGCTTAAGGCCGCCGGGACCCGTAGCAAGCCTGACATATAACCTGTAAACCTGTATAATCCCATACATGATCAACAACATACATAAAAATTTAAAACTTTCCTTTCATTCATCCAACTCAACCTGAACATACATGTACATATCATAAACATAAACATGATCCCTCTGTGGGATCTCATCAATGCCCCAACGGGCGATACAACATGAGATGAGTTGGCTTTCATGAACATAATAAAACATTTCTATAGATCATGTATCAAAAGGGATAACAATACTCATAGGGTCAAGCACAACCTCTAATCCTCAATATCAATATACATAACATAACTGTAATCTCTTACATTACATCATAGTACAATTGTCATGTCCACAATCTAACTATTACAGAAATATACTTCCAAACTCTGGCTAACCTCCTGGTCTACCCTGTACCTGCACATCTGGGGTTAGGGGAGAGGGGTGAGCTTACAAAGCCCAGTGAGCAGAATAGTAAAATCGTATATTAAAATTTCATGCTTTCATGAAATGCAACACATCACAACAAATCACATCTCGGATGGTATTGTCACCAATAGTCCTCTACATAGTCCAACTGTGCCGGGACGTAGAATGGATACAACTGGTCTTTCCCTTAACATAACATATCATACAGTCCAACTGTGCCAGGGACATAGAATGGGTACAACCTGGACTTTCTCTTACATCGTGTCAGGGACGTAGAATGGGTACAACCTGGACTTCCATACCATATCATGCCATAACATCATCATATCATGGGAGGACTAAAGGATCATCCAATAACCAATCCACATCAACATCAATATCATAAATGCAATGCAACATATTCGTGAATACTAATGCAAACAACCTACTATATCTCATGGCATTCATGATGCATGGATCATGTTCAAATTTCATATTTCATTTACTTTAAAACTTAAGGTTTATTCCACTCACCTCTGGCTAGCTCTGACAAACTCTGTAGCAGCTGGCTCACTGCTGGGGTCCTCGGTTCCTCGGGTCCGAACCTACACAGGTGGACTCCAATGAGGGACCAAACATACATAAACATGACTACAATCTATTCCCCAAAAACCCCCTAAAACATCACTAAATAATCATAGAAACACATGCATGAACTGGCTGGACAGGGCACTTTCGGCGGCAGGTTCGGCGGCCGAAAGTCCCTCCAGAGCCGAAAGTCAGGCAGGTTCGGCGGCCGAAACTCCCAGACAGAGGCGAAACTCATGCATGTTCGGCGGCACCTTCGGCGGCCGAAAGTCCCAGACAGAGACGAAAGTCTCTTTTCGGGGGCAACTTCGGCAGCCAAAAGGCCTGCCTCACCAGCCATGTTCGGCGGCCGAAAGTGCCTTCAGCTGCCGAACCTGGTTTCTGCCAAAGGGCAGAAACTTGGCTCCTAAATGCACATTTGCCTCCCAACTCTCAAATCATGCATACCACTCAAACAAAACATGCATACAAGCTCCTAGGGGCCTCAACAAACATATACCCCAACTACAACACTTCAAACATACTCAAACATGCCACATTGTTCAAAATCACGTAAAACCTAACATTTGCTTAAAAACTCATACGACCCTATACATGCCATTCTACCCCATAAAATCACTTAAAACTTACTTAAAACATGCATTGAGCTTAAGATCGGCACTTACCTCTTGAAGATCGAGAGAGAGACGACCTAAACTTGGAGATCCAAGAAAATGAGCTCCTGAGTTCCCAAAGCTCCAAAACTTGTTTCAAAAATTCAAAACCTTCAGTGCAAGCTTAAAACTCAAGAAAAATGGTGGGGATTTGGAGGAAAAACACTAGATTTGGAAGAGGGAGGTTGGAAGCTAGCTGTGGCCGAAAATGGAAGAAAGCTCGTCCATTTCGGCTAAGGGTCCCTTTTATAGTGGCTGGCCAGGCCACGTTCGGGGGCCGAAAGCGCTCCCGCACGCATGCCATGTTCGGCGGCCGAACTTGACTTTCGGCGGCCGAACCTGGTCTGCCCTCACTCATGCTTTCGGGGGCCTAACGTGCCTCCAAAACGCATGCATGTTCGGCGGCCGAACTTGACTTTCGGCGGCCGAACCTGGGTTTTCCTCCAAAGACCTTTCATGTAAAACTCATTTAATTTTCATATTTAAAACCATGAAATACTTTAAAACATTTTATGAAAATATGTTTCTACCCTACTAGAGGCTTCCGACATCCGAGATTCCACCGGACGGTAGGAATTCCGATACCGGAGTCTAGCCGGGTATTACATTCTCCCCCCCTTAAGAACATTCGTCCCCGAATGTACCTCAACTAGCACACATAGCATGGCATAAAACATAACATACATACATAGCACATAAACACAAAGAGATCTAACCTTAAAAGAGATGAGGGTACTGCTGGAGCATAGACTCCCGTGTCTCCCAAGTGCATTCTTCCAAGTTGTGGTGGTTCCACCGGACTTTCACCATCGGGATTTCCTTGTTTCTTAACTTTCTGATCTGGGTGTCTATGATCCGCACTGGCTGTTCAACATAGGTGAGATCCTCTTGGACCTCCACATCAGGCTCACTAAGAACCTTGCTCGGATCTGACACAAACTTCCTCAACATTGAAACATGGAAAACCGGATGGATTCTTTCCATTGAAGCAGGTAAATCCAGCTTGTACGACACATTCCCAATCTTTTGCAAGATTTCAAAGGGTCCGATGTATCGTGGGGCTAGTTTACCTTTCTTCCCAAAGCGAACCACTCCTTTCATTGGGGACACCTTGAGCAATACCTGATCCCCCTCCTGAAACTCTAACTGTCTTCTGTGGATGTCTGCATAACTCTTCTGTCTGCTGGCAGCAGTCTTGATTCTCTCTCTGATTATGGGTACCACCCTGCTGGTGATCTCTACTAGTTCAGGCCCTGCCAAGGCCTTTTCTCCAACTTCCTCCCAGCAAACAGGTGATCTGCACTTCCTTCCGTACAAAGCTTCATATGGAGCCATCCCGATGCTAGCATGATGGCTGTTGTTGTAGGCAAACTCCACCAAAGGTAGATGTTGCCTCCAAGAACCGCCAAAGTCCAGCACACACATTCTTAGCATATCCTCGATAGTCTGGATGGTCCTTTCTGACTGTCCGTCAGTCTGGGGGTGGAAGGCAGTACTGAAATCTAGCCTAGTACCCATGGCATTCTGCAGACTCCGCCAAAACCTGGAGGTGAACTGGGGCCCTCTATCTGACACTATCGAAACAGGAACCCCATGCAGCCTGACGATCTCATCTACATACACCTGCGCCAACTTGTCCACAGAGTAGCCACTCCTGACAGGAATGAAGTGAGCAGATTTGGTGAGTCTGTCCACAATCACCCATATGGAGTCCACTCTGTTGGACGCCGCCAGTAACCCCACTACGAAGTCCATAGCTATATTTTCCCATTTCCATTCTGGAATCGGTAGCAGGTTAAGCATTCCAGTCGGCTTCTGATGTTCCAGCTTCACCCTCTGACACACTTCACAGGCTGACACGAACTGTGCCACTTCTTTCTTCATAGCTGGCCACCAATAAACTTTCTTCAAATCTTGATACATCTTGGTGGCTCCGGGGTGAATGCTGTATCTTGCATTATGAGCCTCTCTCATAATGTCTCCTTTTAGCCCAATGTCATCTGGTACACATAGTCTGCTCCCATAGCGGAGGATCCCCTTACTGTCGAATCTGTACTCGCTATCATTGCCTGACTGAACAGTCCTGGCAACCTTCACTAACTCCGGGTCCTCATGCTGTTTCTGAGCCACCTGCTCCAGAAACACGGGTGCTACTCTCATCTGGGCCACCAAGGCACCTGTACCAGACAACTCCAACTGTAGACCTTCCTCAATAAGCTTGTAGAACTCCTTCACCACTGGCCTCCTCTCTGCCGATATGTGGGATAAACTGCCTAGTGATTTCCGGCTTAGGGCGTCTGCCACGACATTCGCCTTACCCGGATGATACTGAATCTTGCAATCATAGTCACTCAGCAGCTCCACCCATCTCCTCTGTCTCAAATTCAAATCTCTTTGACTCAGGATGTACTGCAGGCTCTTATGATCTGTGAAGATCTCACATTTTACCCCATAGAGGTAGTGCCTCCACATCTTGAGTGCAAAGATTACTGCTGCCATCTCCAGGTCATGTGTGGGGTAATTCAACTCGTGCTTCTTCAGCTGCCTAGAAGCATAAGCGATCACCCTCTCCTTCTGCATTAGTACACAACCCAGTCCCACATGGGATGCATCACAAAAGACCGTAAAGTCTTCATCACTAGATGGCAGAGCTAAAACTGGTGCTGAAGTCAACCTCTTCTTAAGCTCTTCAAAACTCTCTTCGCACTGGTCGGTCCACATAAACTTCTGATTCTTCCTGGTTAGTCTGGTCAGAGGAGCTGCTATCTTAGAGAAGTCCTGAACGAACCTCCTGTAGTAACCTGCCAAACCCAAGAAACTTCTAATCTCTGTCACTGAAGTGGGTCTAGGCCAGTTAGCCACAGTTTCTGTCTTTTTGGGGTCTACCTCAATCCCATTCTCTGACACTACATGCCCCAAGAACGAAATGCTCCTCAGCCAGAACTCACATTTAGAGAATTTGGCATACAAGCCATGTTCCCTCAAGGTCTGCAAGACCAATCGCAGATGATGGGCATGCTCCTCTGCATTCCTGGAATACACTAAGATATCATCTATAAAGACAATAACAAAGTGATCCAGGTATTGACTAAACACTTTGTTCATGAGATCCATGAATGCTGCAGGGGCGTTGGTTAACCCGAACGGCATTACAAGGAACTCAAAATGCCCATATCTGGTCCTGAAGGCTGTCTTCGGCACATCCTCCTCCCTTATCCTTAACTGATGGTACCCCGATCTCAGATCTATTTTGGAGAAACAACCTGCTCCGGCTAGCTGGTCGAATAGATCATCGATCCTTGGCAATGGGTACCTATTCTTGGTAGTGACTTTGTTCAACTGTCTGTAGTCGATACAAAGTCTAAGGGATCCATCCTTCTTTCTCACGAACAAGACCGGAGCACCCCAAGGTGAGGTACTCTGTCGGATGAAACCCTTTTCTACCAGCTCTTGCAACTGTTCTTTCAACTCCTTTAACTCGGCTAGGGCCATCCTGTAGGGAGGGATAGAGATCGGTCTAGTTCCAGGCACCAACTCTATCTCGAACTCTATCTCCCTAGCAGGTGGTAAACCTGGAAGCTCATCCGGAAAAACATCCTGAAACTCTCTGACAACTGGCACCGAGGCCGGCTCCCTAACCTGACTGTCTAGCTCTCTCACATGAGCTAAGTACCCCTGACATCCCTTCCTAAGCAACCTACGAGCCTGAAGAGCTGATATCAGACCTCTAGGCGTGCCCCTCTTGTCTCCTCTGAAGACGACCTCTGACCCGTTCTGATCTCTGAACCTGACTACCTTGTCTCTGCAGTCCAAGGTAGCACCATGGGTAGATAGCCAATCCATCCCTAGAATGACGTCAAAGTCTGTCAAATCTAGAACCACAAGGTCGGCGGAGAGGCATCTTCCCTCAACAAAGACTGGACTGTACTGGCAGACTGACACTGCCACTGACGGGTCACACTTGGGTCCACTGACCCATAGGGGACACTCTAACCCAGAGACTATCAGACCCAACCTCTCAACGGCTCTCGGAGCAATAAATGAATGAGATGCACCCGGGTCCATTAATGCATACACATCAGAACACCCAATGACGATATTACCTGACACCACGGTGTTGGATGTGTTAGCCTCCTGCTGAGTCATGGTGAAGATCCTGGCTGGAGCTGATGGACCTTCACCTCGGGAACCAGAAGAAGAGGCTGCCCCTCTCCCTCTACCTCTGCCACTGCCCTGAGTTGTGGCTGGAACTGCTGGCTGTGCCACACTACCCGAAGCTGTCTGCTGGGGCTGGCCCATAAAAGGCGCTCTAGGACAATCCCGAGCTATGTGTCCCTCCTGTCCACATCTAAAACATGCATTAGTCCCAGCTCGACACACTCCCCTGTGTGGTCTTCCACATCTCTGGCATTCTGTACCATCCGAGCCTGAGCTCGAGCCACCGCCAAAACCCAGACCGGATTTCAACTTGTTCCAAAACTTATTCTTCTTCGGCTTCCTGGTGGTGTTATCCCACCTCTTCTTACCTGAGCTCTGAGAAGAGAAACCTGGTCCTCCTCTGCCTGGGGTCTTAACCCCTGAAGACTGGGTCACTGACTGCTTCACTGACCCCTCAACTATAGCACTTGCCTCCATTCTTCGAGCCATATCCACCACAGTGTGGAAACTTTCTCTCTCAGCTGACTGAACCAACGAGGAGTACCTGGAATGCAGCTTCATAACATATTTCTTGGCTTTCTTCGTATCTGAATCTAGAGCTTGCCCTGAAAAAGGCAATAGCTCCAAGAATTTATCTGTGAACTCCTCTACACCCATGTGCTCTGACTGCCTCAGTTGCTCAAACTCAATCATCTTCAGTTCTCTGGAACTGTCTGGAAAAGCCCATCCAGCGAACTCATTCGCAAATTCCTCCCATGTCATACCGTCTAGTCTCGGGTCCACATAACACTTGAACCATTCCCGTGCCTTCTTGCACTTTAAAGTGAACCCTGCCATCTGAATGGCCCTGCTGTCACTTGCCCCTAGCTCATCAGTTATTGTCTTCACTACTCTCAGATACTCAAAGGGGTCATCCCCTGACTTGTATTTGGGAGCATCCAGCTTGAGGTAGTCTGTCATCTTTACCTTGCTCCCATCAATTGAGCTAGGTCTAGGAGGTTGAGTAACTGGGGCTGCTGGTTCTGTAGGTGGTGGAGGTGGAGGTGCAGCATTCCCTGAGGTGGGGTTTGCCGGGTTTGGATAGAAGGGTGAGGGTGGATAAGCTGGGTACTGTGTGTAGGGTGGATAGAAAGGTGGATAAGGCATGTAGGTAGGGTAGGGGTTAAAGCTGGAGTAATCCGATGTGCCTCCCATCGGATACCCTGAACCCTGTGGGAAGGGTGGATAATGGGGTGGAAAACCATACCCCGAGGCCTGAACGCCTCCCTGAGACTCCCCTGTCCCTTCTTCCTCCATGCTCACATCCAGGTTCCCATCCCTCCTCTGATCCTCTCCTGTGACCTCCCTCACATTGGAAGAACTTCCTCCTCTATCTGTCCCCCTTCTGCTAGCATCAAAAGACCTTCTAGGGTCTCTTGACACTCTCTCTCTGTTGGCTCTACAAGACATTGCCCTAGGCAATGTGGGAGGACGGGCGCTCGTGCCCTCATCCTCAGGTGGCACTCCAGTCAATCGTGCAGATCGACGAGTTCCTCTCATCCTGTTTTCTGAAAAACAGTACACATCATACAAACATTAGTATCATATGGTTCATGTGGGCACACATGAACCCTCATCACATACACATCATTCATATCATAGCATCAATGCACATGTATATATTCATGGCATTTCACATCATCATACAAGATAGGACTCCACATCCTATCCTAGTGGACATGATCTTCCTATTGTGCTTGACCTTCTAGAACATCTATGAGCCCGACACTCTAGGTCCGATCCTATGAACCTAGGGCTCTGATACCATTCTGTAACGACCCGAAAATCAGACCGCTACCGGCGCTAGGATCCAGATCGGCTTAAGGCCGCCGGGACCCGTAGCAAGCCTGACATATAACCTGTAAACCTGTATAATCCCATACATGATCAACAACATACATAAAAATTTAAAACTTTCCTTTCATTCATCCAACTCAACCTGAACATACATGTACATATCATAAACATAAACATAATCCCTCTGTGGGATCTCATCAATGCCCCAACGGGCGATACAACATGAGATGAGTTGGCTTTCATGAACATAATAAAACATTTCTATAGATCATGTATCAAAAGGGATAACAATACTCATAGGGTCAAGCACAACCTCTAATCCTCAATATCAATATACATAACATAACTGTAATCTCTTACATTACATCATAGTACAATTGTCATGTCCACAATCTAACTATTACAGAAATATACTTCCAAACTCTGGCTAACCTCCTGGTCTACCCTGTACCTGCACATCTGGGGTTAGGGGAGACGGGTGAGCTTACAAAGCCCAGTGAGCAGAATAGTAAAATCGTATATTAAAATTTCATGCTTTCATGAAATGCAACACATCACAACAAATCACATCTCGGATGGTATTGTCACCAATAGTCCTCTACATAGTCCAACTGTGCCGGGACGTAGAATGGGTACAACCGGTCTTTCCCTTAACATAACATATCATACAGTCCAACTGTGCTAGGGACGTAGAATGGGTACAACCTGGACTTTCTCTTACATCGTGCCAGGGACGTAGAATGGGTACAACCTGGACTTCCATACCATATCATGCCATAACATCATCATATCATGGGAGGACTAAAGGATCATCCAATAACCAATCCACATCAACATCAATATCATAAATGCAATGCAACATATTCGTGAATACTAATGCAAACAACCTACTATATCTCATGGCATTCATGATGCATGGATCATGCTCAAATTTCATATTTCATTTACTTTAAAACTTAAGGTTTATTCCACTCACCTCTGGCTAGCTCTGACAAACTCTGTAGCAGCTGGCTCACTGCTGGGGTCCTCGGTTCCTCGGGTCCGAACCTATACAGGTGGACTCCAATGAGGGACCAAACATACATAAACATGACTCTAATCTATTCCCCAAAAACCCCCTAAAACATCACTAAATAATCATAGAAACACATGCATGAACTGGCTGGACAGGGCACTTTCGGCAGCAGGTTCGGCGGCCGAAAGTCCCTCCAGAGCCGAAAGTCAGGCAGGTTCGGCGGCACCTTCGGCGGCCAAAACTCCCAGACAGAAGCGAAACTCATGCATGTTCGGCGGCACCTTCGGCGGCCGAAAGTCCCAGACAGAGACGAAAGTCTCTTTTCGGGGGCAACTTCAGCAGCCAAAAGGCCTGCCTCACCAGCCATGTTCGGCGGCCGAAAGTGCCTTCGGCTGCCGAACCTGGTTTCTGCCAAAGGGCAGAAACTTGGCTCCTAAATGCACATTTGCCTCCCAACTCTCAAATCATGCATACCACTTAAACAAAACATGCATACAAGCTCCTAGGGGCCTCAACAAACATATACCCCAACTACAACACTTCAAACATACTCAAACATGCCACATTGTTCAAAATCACATAAAACCTAACATTTGCTTAAAAACTCATACGACCCTATACATGCCATTCTACCCCATAAAATCACTTAAAACTTACTTAAAACATGCATTGAGCTTAAGATCGGCTCTTACCTCTTGAAGATCGAGAGAGAGACGACCTAAACTTGGAGATCCAAGAAAATGAGCTCCTGAGTTCCCAAAGCTCCAAAACTTGTTTCAAAAGTTCAAAACCTTTAATGCAAGCTTAAAACTCAAGAAAAATGGTGGGGATTTGGAGGAAAAACACTAGATTTGGAAGAGGGAGGTTGGAAGCTAGCTGTGGCCGAAAATGGAAGAAAGCTCGTCCATTTCGACTAAGGGTCCCTTTTATAGTGGCTGGCCAGGCCACGTTCGGGGGCCGAAAGCACTCCCGCATGCATGCCATGTTCGGCGGCCGAACTTGACTTTCGGCGGCCGAACCTGGTCTGCCCTCACTCATGCTTTCGGGGGCCTAACGTGCCTCCAAAACGCATGCATGTTCGGCGGCCGAACTTGACTTTCGGCGGCCGAACCTGGGTTTTCCTCCAAAGACCTTTCATGTAAAACTCATTTAATTTTCATATTTAAAACCATGAAATACTTTAAAACATTTTATGAAAATATGTTTCTACCCTACTAGAGGCTTCCGACATCCGAGATTCCACCGGACGGTAGGAATTCCGATACCGGAGTCTAGCCGGGTATTACAATATCCACAACATCACAATTAACAGATTCAGTGTAAGATTTATCGATCGAAATAGGCACGCTCTAAATTCTGTTGCCTTCAATTATCGGACCTTCCTTAATCCACCCAACTTTGTATGGTGAAGGGTGAGGCTATGTAGGCAACTACAGTTTCTCCACCAATTGCTTAGCTATCAGATTCTTACAACAACAACTATCTATAATTAGCCTACAAATCACTTCTCCCACTCGACACTTCGCCTGGAAATCTTCCTTCTTTGCGTCTCATCCTCCTATTTTTTCAAGCATAAAATTTTTTTCACCACATAGGTGACCTCCCCATCTTCAGAACCAACAATAGACTCAGCATCTCTAGCTACTTTCTCCTCAGATTCAACCACCTCCTCAACCACATTAACCTGTCGATGATCATTATTAACTCCCTTGCATTCCAGGCAATTGTTCGATCGATGTCAAGGTTACCTACAGCGATAACATATGTCTCTTATTGGTTTCTGATAAGGATTGATTTTGCCTCCTTTGTCTACTTTATTGACGACTACCTTTCTTTTACTGTCTCTCCTTTCTTTCACAGTATCCTAATGATTACCAGAATTTACAGCCCTCGAATGTTGTCCACTGTAATTACCTCTATATTGCTAAGTTCCTATTAAACTAGAATTTCTGTAATTAAAATTCTGATTAGACTGATTTTTAGGCTGCCATTCAACACGTTCTTTTGCTCTTTTCGCCATCTCATGGCATCTACCAAAGTGAAAATCGCAGCTACTCCCATCATACAATGAATTTCATGATTCAGTCTCCTCTAATAATGAGCAATTTGTTGGGCTTTGTTCTCATAATTATTACACCTCGCCTGTAATCGCAAAAACTCTTTTATTTATTCATCCACCCTTCAACTCCCTTGAATACAATCATGATATCAGTTATACAAATCTGGGTGTGATCACTAGGCAAGAACCATTGTTCAATCATTTGCTTCATTAACAGTCAGTTTCGTATAGGTTCTAGCCTCCTACAATGGCATTTATTTTGAACGAAATTTCACTATGCTGCTACACCACTTTTAATTTATAAGCCACAATCGAAACCTTTTGATCCTCCTCCACATTCATAATTTCAAAAAATCGATCAACCTCAGCTAACCAATTAAGGACAAATTCTACGTCCAACGAACTAGAAAAGTTTTGAAGGTCTATCTTTATCTTGTAACCTTCGTGATAATCTTATTAGAGATTTGCGACCATAGAATTTGCTACTACAGAATTTGAAAATGGCTGTGGGCGTTCGGCTACAGTGGATTGGTTGTTACCCCATTGTAGGGCTAGCTGTCTGATTATTTCCCTTAATTCTGCCAAGAATGCCTCAATTGCAGTGAGTCAGGCCTTTTGGTTGTCGGCCATAGGTGAACTTCGCTTTGATACCAACGGCTCCGTTAGGAGTTTTAAGCAATAATGTTTGGTTAAGATGAAATTCAGAAAATGAAAGGTTAGAAACTGAAATTTCTTTTTAAATTCTCGAAAATTGAAAAGTGTCTCAAATAGTCAAGAAAAGGACTATAATAGAAAAAAAATATTAATATGAAAATTATGAAAAAATGTAAAAAAAATAATAAAATTATAAAATTAGCCTCTAAACGATAGAATTTTTGTCTCGAACTTTATAAAAAGGCCTGCGGTGCCATAGCCCTTGTTACAAAGTTCAAGACGAAATTTCCTTTTCGAAAAGCTATTGTGGGTCTCCAATGATTGTCGCTAGCAGATTTAAGTCCGGTCTAAGTCTTCCATAAAATCCAAGACTAATTGCTCCGCATCAGACTTACATTAAAAGAATCAATAATTGTGGCACTTAATAGAGCTCTTTGAAGGGCATTTCTCAAATTTTGAGCTTGGCGAAATTTTAAATTTGGATAGTTTCATCTATACTATGAATAATTAAATAAAATGAATTTTCATTACTCTTCAAGTTAAAATATAGTGAGATGCGATTAAATTTCTTTCTTTCAGTTTTTTTGGATGCATCACTACTTGTCTTGCTCGTGGTTACTTGGCTTGAATCCTTTTTCTGAATGAGTCTGTTATCCTATCAAAATAAGCTAAGGAAGGAATATTTTATAATGTAGGTCCCATACAATAGTACAATCAACAAATAATAAATTTTAGTCACTTTAAAATGAAGAAGCCATGGCAATATCATATTAAGAAAGAAACACTTCAGTGATTATATACAAGAATAACAACAACACTACTACAAAGTGATATGTTTAAAGATACAGGATCTTTGGTATTTATTTTTTGTGAGAAGGCAATGAGATAGAAAATAAATCAAGCTAATACAGCTTATCAATACAATCTAATACAACTAAAAAGTCAGGATATAAAAAGAACCTAGATTAGGTTTCCATTTATTTGAAATTGAAAGATTTATATCCTACATAGATGAAATTTATCATATGATTTTTTTTTTTATTTAAGATCCATGTCCTATATAGATAGAATTCATCATATGGATTCATTTATCTTCATTAACTTGATTTTAACTCATCATGATTGAATTTAGTTTAAGTCATGCTAGAGACTTGCAACTTATATTGCTAATTAAATTCATTAATTAATATTTATTAAATACGTTTAATTAATTAATTAATTATTCTTACCAAGATCGATCCTTATGTGTTTGGCTTTCCAGATTCATAGTCAATTAGTAATGAGAATGTGACACGGAACCCTATAGATCAAGTTTCAGAACTCTACGACAAGATGAAATAGTTTCAAAGATCAACAATAAATTCTCCTCTATAACACCCCACGCAATGGACATCAAGAGCACCAATAATTGGGGATTAGAGAAACAAGACAAATGCCACAATTAAATTGATAAATTTACATTGATTCTTGATGCAATTAGAAGAATGCAATCTCACACTCTCACAATAACAAATGCATGCAAATAGTATAAATAATTCTAAATTTTAATTAAAGAAATTCTACCATGCAAAGTATAACTTGAGTTTATATAGAGAAAACTAAACCTAACCCTAAGAGAATAAAGATAAACTAAACCCTAAAGTATCCCAACAAGACTGGCTGAATTAATAGCCCATAGCAAGAGGGTTGCACACTAAGACCCAAAAACTAGGCCTAAACAACTAAACTACTAATACTAAAACAAATAAGATAACATAAGCTTAATTCAAACAAGTAGGCTTGCAAAATATACCATTAAAGCCCAATAACATGTATAACACATCTCCCAAGGCTGCCCATGAGTTGTGCACATACCTTTTATATGCTCCTTAAGTTGCACATGCATTGCAATTGTTTCTTCAAATCTACCCACTTAATTTGATGGACTTGTACACCTTCCAATTAGGCCCAATGGACTTGAATCTTTACAAAAGCGTTCCTTGATTTTCACTCTAGGCTTCTCTTTATGTAACTTTGACTCATAAGCTAGATTATACTCCTTAAACTCATAATTGCAAGTGTTGTACTAAATCTATCCCATATAAATTGAAGCATGCCCAAGTGTATTTAGATTATATGAGTATGATTTTGAACTTCGTTTAGACCCATTTGAATAATATAAGGTTGCTCCACACCGTTGTTGCAAATATGTCCTATTGGATCTATATCATTCCCTCCTTTTTTAGAAAAGATTTGTCATTGAATCTTGCTCATGTTCATATTAGGAATGGAAGCTTTAGGAACCAATGCATCCTCTAAGACCTCATCTTGAATAGGTGAAAATAGTATGAAACTCTCTTCATGGATATTCTCATCAACAATTTGCACATCAAGAACAAAAGGACTAGGCATAACAATATTAGTCATAAAAAAATCATGTGGATGTGACCCATTCTCCTCTACAACTTTCAAAACAATCCTATTTGCCTCCTCCACCTCATCAATCATGTACTCCCCATGTCCACCATTATTCACAACCTCTTCTTTAAGCTTAATGATGGAATTTTTAGCAACAACTTTACTAATAGCCTCTGCTTTCTCCTCTTCTTTCTCCATCCTCTTCTTTCTCCATCCTCATCTTTCTTATCTCTTCTCTTTCTTAATAACAAACCTCTTCTTCTCTAACTTTGCTTCACGTAAATTATCTTCATAACCATGAAGCTGTTTAAGTAACAACATTGCTTCTCTAAAGCTATATGTAACTTCCTTATCTATTCATTTTTCTGCAATGCTGAATACAATTTTTAAAATTATTTATTGCAAAATCAAGCATAAGATAGGAATATTCTCCTTAATCTCCATCTCAAGTTCCTCCTTATCATCTCCATACTTATCCAAACTCATGATTAAGAATAAAAATAGAGTTAGTAGTAGAGCACTCCCTCACGGGTTTGCACTCTTTTACCTTACAATTCCTCGAATGGAAGTTCAGAACTAAGGCCAATCAACCAATTCAAGAAATATTTAAAAATAAAGAATAAAATCCTAACAAAAAAAAGTAAGCTCAAACACACTAGATAGAAAATACAAGACAAAATGGATGGTAGCATAAGGACAAACTATATACTACTTAATTATATCAACTTAGAGTATAACACAATTAAGTAACATTGTAATAGTGTAAAGGAAACAAAGATAGCAAGACTAAAAAAAATTCAGTAAATAAGAATTAAGAAATAAAGAATTAAGGCCAAAATGTAAGAATTTAAACTATTACAAAACAAATCAGATATTGAACATAAAATATTTCTACCCAACAAAGCAAGAAAGTGATAATATCTAAATTAATTACACTAAATTAAAATTTTCATGTATAATTAATTTTGGAGCCAAATTAATTATAGTTCTAAACATGCACAAGTATGTGTGATCAAATATGGCATCATATTAATTAAAAAAAGAGAGACTCAATTCAAACAGCCCCTCTATCTTCTAAAAGCTCTTTAGGCACAAGAAACCTCAAATCTTACTTCAACAAGGACAAGAAAAACAAATCTAACAAGGAGAAAGATTCATCTAAAAATATGCTTAGGGTTACTTCAAGTCCTACTTCAACAAAAACAAGGAAAATAAATTCAATAAGGCGAAAGATTCATCCAAGTAACTCAAATTACCTCTTTCTTCTTTTTTAATTTTATGTTTTTTTTTCTTCGATTTGGAGCCTGAAATGACCAAGAAAAAAAATTTAACTAATTTAACAAACATAATTAAATCAACAAATACTCGAACAAGTGTAAAACCCTATACAAATTAAACTAGTACAAGTTCGAGACTTTAGAAATCAAAAACACAATAAAACTCAAATTTAAATCTCTAAACTAAGATAAATAATCTATTGATTAACCTCTCTATTAATTTTAGTTATTAAATATTACGAGAAAATCCAATATACTCTCAACTATAGAAGGATTAATTAATAAACTTTTTTCAAAATTGAGAGACAAACTAATGAGTTTTTTCAAAATACAGAAACTAAATAGTAAAATAAATGAACGACTAAAACTAATAAAAGAACCAAATAATAGTGAGTTTTCCTCTAATATATAGAAACTAAATAGTAAAATTTTCAATTAACAAAATAATATATTCTAAACTATTTTTTTAACGACATTTAAATTAATGTTTTTTCTCTGGTTAGCTAACAAAATTCAATGCCAGACAGCACTAAATCGCCTACATCTAACCCACTATTGAACTTGAATAAATTCAAATAGTTCCTGATCAATTCAAAAACTCACCTCAGTGAAAGGCAAAATTAAAAGAGAAAGAAATTGTTTGAAAAGCATGCAACGTCAATCATCCACGTGATTCCCTTGTAGTTAGAGAGTGAAAAGCCAAATATAGTGTTCTTTTTGTCAAACTCGTCCCTTTAAATTTATTTATCCAATGGACCAACCTATAGCATATTCTAATTATAATAGAATAAAAAAAATTAAAATATCAATTTTTAAACTTGTTTGAATTGTATTTTCAAATATATTAAAATCTAATATCAAATATCAACCCGTTTATTCTTTGATTTTATATTATAATGTTATTATTATATCCATACTATTTGAATATTGATCATAATAGTATGTTTTCTTTTAGGCCGAAGACATACTTATACCATTTTATTAATCTGATTAACCCATTAAACATTGCAACTGAAATTTTAATTTATTTGAATTTATAAATATTATAATAATTAAATACGAATTAGTCAAATTAATGATAATTTATAAAAAAAAAATTAAAAATTATTATAAATATTATAGTTGTTTACCCTCTAAATTTTATTAATTTTACTCTAAAATTTTATAATTAATAAATTTAGACAAAAATACTTTTATCATTTTATAAAAATATAAAATTAAATTAATAAAATTTCAAGTACAATAAGTAATAAATTAAACTATTTTTTTTTACTTCATTTGACAAGTATCGATCATGTGATTAATTTATGTTTAATTGTTATGATTTTTGTAAGTTTAAGTATTTAATGAACTAATCTGAAATAGTATAAAGATGTTAATATATATTTGACTTTTTTTATTATATTTTATCTTTTTAAATATTTAAGTTTGGTTTTAATTAAGCTTATTTGTATTTTTAAAACTTTAATTGTTGATAGCATATACCCATTCATTTTTTTTTTACAATACCCAAATTTGAGTTGAATTCGAATATAAATCCATTCTACTATGGAAACCATACTAATAAGGTCAAGATCAATTAGATAAAATGCCTAAAAATTTGAATATTCAAATCAAAAATTTTATCAAAAAAATAATAATAATAATAATAATAATAATAATAATCCAAGCGTAATACAATAATAATATGATCAATGGTTTAGGATGAAATCTAATTTGTAGCAAATTTTATAATAATTCAACTATATATTGGTTTTAGAGGAAATCAATTTCAGCTTTTAAATTTAGATATTTGTGTTAACATATAGCTATAAATTTATAAAGACTAAATTTGTTAATTCAACCATTTGAGTTGAAGTTCATGAATTCATTCAATCCAAATTAATCAAATCCGCATTTATATATATATATATATATATCAATTTTAAATTTGATTCAAGAATCTTCTAATAAATTCTGCAGTTAACGGATTTCAATATATTTTTAAGTAATTTATATTTTAGTCTTTAAACTTTAGCATAATTAACATATTTATCGCTGTATTTTTAAAATTCAACACTTAAATTCCTTTATACTGATTAGATCATTTGAAATATAACCCATCTTTATCAAATTCATCTCTTATTCACTAATCTCTTACAGACATTCAAAAAACAAAAATTTTTTTCTATTATATTCATAAGGGAATTTCTATAGTTACTGTATAGAATTTTATTGGATTTGTATTAATCATGAAAGGAATCTACCATATTCCTAAACAGCAACATAGAATGGGCATGATTCCTTAAAGCATAGTGATCTCACATGCAAAGTATTTTTCTATTATTTTTGGTTATTTGTTCTTACAATCTTTAAGGAATTACTTCAATGGAGGCATCAAGTTCTGAGTCTGTTTTCAACAAGCTTGTTGTAATACCCGGCTAGACTCCGGTATCGGAATTCCTACCGTCCGGTGGAATTTGGGTGTCGGAAACCTCTAGAAGGGTAAAAGCATGTTTTTATAAAATGTTTTCATGTATTTTAATGTTTTAAGTATGATTTTAAATGAGTTGTTGCATGAAAATTCTTTAAGGAAAAACCCAGGTTCGGCCGCCGAAACTCACTTTCGGCCGCCGAACATGCATGGACTTTGGGAGGCACGTTAGGCCCCCGAAAGTCTAAGTGAGGGAAGTGCAGGTTCGGCCGCCGAACCTTATGTTCGGCCGCCGAACATTGCATGGATGCGGAGGCACATTCGGCCCCCGAACGTGGCCTGGCCAGCCACTATAAAAGGGTCCCCTTGGTCCGCACGGGCGAGCTTTTTCTCTCCCATTGTCGGCCAAGGTGAGTCTCCGCCGCTCCTCCCTCGATCTTGAGTGTTTCCTTTAGATCTTTCATGGTTTTAACAAGTCTTCATCTTGCTTTGAAGTTTTTAAGCTTTTGAAACGAGTTTTGAGCTAGTTTTGAACTTGGAGACCCAAGGAGCTCAATCTCTCCCAACTCCAAGTTAGATCGCCTCCACTCTCGATCTTCAAGAGGTAAGAGTCGATCTCTAGCTTACATTATGTTTTAAACAAGTTTTATGCAAGATCTATGGGGTAGAGATGCATGTTTAGGTTTGTTGATGAGTTTATGGTTTTGATGCTTTGATGAACAATGTAGCTTGATTGTGTATGAATGAAGTGTTGTAGATGGGGTATATGCATGTTTGAGGCCCCTAGGAACTTGTATGCATGCTTTGGTTGAAAAATATGCATGATCTATAGATTTGGAGGCGAAATGTGCAAAGGGAGCCAAGTTTCTGCCCTTTGGCAGAAACCAGGTTCGGCAGCCGAAGGTACTTTCGGCCGCCGAACATGGCTGGGAAGGCAAGCCTTTCGGCTGCCGAAGTGTCCCCCGAAAAGAGACTTTCGTCTCTGTCTGGCACTTTCGGCCGCCGAAGGTGCCGCCGAACCTAGCTGAGTTTCGTCTCTGTCCAGGACTTTCGGCCGCCGAAGGTGCCGCCGAAGGTGCCCTGTTCAGCCATTTCATGCATATTTTTCTGTGATGTTTTCATGATGTTTTAGGGGGTTTTTGGGGTATATATTAGAGTTATGATTATATATGTTTGGTCCCTCATTGGAGTCCACCTGTGTAGGTTCGGACCCGAGGAACCAAGGACCCCAGCAGTGAGCCAGCTGCTGAGAGTTTGACAGAGTCAGCCAGAGGTGAGTGGAACTATACTTAACCTTTTAAATTAATAAAGTGAATGTTTTATCATGTTTCATGCATCATGACTATAATATAGGTTGTTTGCATTAGAATCACGAATATGCTACATTGCATTATTATATTGTGGTTGATGAGGAGGGACATTGCACGACTCACTAGTCCTGTGTACGAAGTCCTGTGGTGCCCATAATAGGGCCGGGCAATAGCTCCGATATACGAAGTCCTGTGGTGCCCATAATAGGGCCGGGCAATACGAAGTCCTGTGGTGCCCATAATAGGGCCGGGCAATACGAAGTCCTGTGGTGCCCATAATAGGGCCGGGCATGGAGCTGAGGGATTTTTGGGTCGGTCCGTCCATGATGTGAAATGTTTGTGCAATGATGCATTCCATTATAGCATGTTTTAAATATTTTTTTTTATATAGTTCTACTCACTGGGCATCTAGCTCACCCCTCTCCCCTAACCCCCAGGTTTGCAGGTACGGGATTGATAGAGAAGCAAAGAAGAGAAAAGTCATATGTATGTAATAGTTAGAGTTTGTGGACATGACAATGATAAGAATGTAATGTAGAGTTTTGAACAGTTGTGTAATTATGTTATTGAGGATAGAGTTGTGCTTGACCATAATGTATTGCTAATCCCATTTATTTTATGTACATGATCTTATGATATGATGTTTATGCAAAACTAACTCAACACATGATGTATAGCCCTTCGAGGCTTTGATGAGATCCCACAGAGGGACTTTATTTATGTATATGTTCAGAGTATGCTCAGGTTGAGTTGGTGATTGATCACATGTATAAAAAGAAAAGTTTTAATTGTTATGTATGATGGTTGATCATGTATGGGATTAAACAGGTTTACAGGTACATGTTAGGCTTGCTACGGGTCCCGGCGGCCTTATGCCGATCTGGATCCTAGCGCCGGTAGCGGTCCGGATTTCCGGGGCGTTACACTTGTCAATCCAGATATGTTCAAACTGGAGCATTTTGATGGAATCAATTTTACTCACTGGAAAGACAAGTTATTATTCTTACTTATTGAATTGGGTATTTGATGAGTTGTAAAACTCACAATTTTTTTCTCATTTAATTTTATGATTTTTCTATAATTTTGATATAAATATTTAATTTGAATTTTAATTTAATTTTGGATAAATTTGTGAGCTGAAGTTGAGAAAAGGGACGAAAAAATGCTGAATTAAAGAATTTTTGCACAGGTACCACCTTGATCAAATCTGTAACCCAAGGCGATGGGTAGATAAGATAGATTTTGTCATCTAAGCAAAGATAAGATCAGCTTGAAGTGGGGCCAAATTCAATCAAACTCAATCATATTAGTATAGAGATAATATTAGGATAGAGATAAGATAGGAATAATAGATTTTATTTTAAATTATTAGGTTTTATCTTTTTGTACCTATATAAAGGCTCCTAGTATTAAACCTACAAAATCATATTCTACCCCTCACTCTCATTTCCTCTCTTGCTGCCCCACCTGCTTCTCCATCTTCTTTTCTTTTTCTTCTTATTTTGCTTAGTTATTATAATTTTATTATGGTTTTGAGTGGCCAAACATTTTTTTCAGTTGAAAGTTAAATTAAATTGAGGTTTGTTCAAGTTGTGAGGTTATGCACTTTAATTCTCTTCATCTTATCTCTATTTTCTGTCAATTTCTTAATTCGAGGAACACCACCTCCATTGTTGTTTTTTTGAATATTCAAGAGGTCTATTGAATCTCTTGGGAAACAACCTATAGCTAATTAATCTAATTAAATCCGTAATTGTTTGATTTGATTAATAACAAGTAGCAATTAATATATTAGTTTATATTAAGAAATTGGTAGATTTGATTTAAATAAAACGCGTGTTGTTATTGAAAGTTTAGGTTCTCTCTTAATGCAGTTGACTAATTAAATCTACACACGTGTAGGAGTTGTTAGTTAACTAGGAATTAATTTAAGCGCGAAGCGAATTAATTTATTCATAAGGAAGAATTGGTGGGATTCGCGTGTTTGACCACTATAACCAAACAATAGATAATAACATGAATTATTTTTCTAACCTATGATCAATTGCAAAATACCTCAATTTGATTACCTTCAGCTGAAAGTTTTAATTAATTATTTGTTTCTCAATTTTTAATTACATTATTTATTTTTTCTTTTAAGTTTATTTTTATTGGCTTGCCCAAGGCAAAACCACTTTCATCAAAAAAATTTCTTCTTCTCACTTTTTGTATTAAACTACCCTTCTATTTCAAATTGGTCATCTAAATTAAATCAGGATTAAGGTCTCTGTGGGATCGATACTCACTTACCCTATCTATAAGTTCTTATCAATTACGAAAAAAAAAAGTAAATTTTAAATTGACGGATTCGACATCCGTCAGTATTGCTTATTTATTAAGCAACAACTTGCCTAAAATTCCTAAACCATCTAATAATGAGGCTAAAGCAGTTACTGCATCCCATAAGAAACGTAATTCGTTATAAAGGATTTATACTAAATTTTCTTTCTGATGGATTGTATGATCTGTTCCACCAATCAAGTCTCCACAATAAATCTGGCAAGTCTTGAAAAATAAATATACTTTTGAAAAGCAATGTACAGACAGATTTCTAGGTAAGAAACTTTTTGGAGTTTCAAATGTCGAAAAATAATTATATTATGAATCAAGTTGATGGATTGCTTGTTTTAGTATCTAGACTCAAGGATTTGAAAATTGAAGTGTCTGAACAACTTCAAGTGGCTGTTGTGATTGCAAATTTACTAATCCCTTTGAATAATTATAGAAAGAAATTATTGCACACTTTAGAGAATTTCACCATAGACCAATATATAAAGCATATTCTAATAGAACAAGAAACTCGTATTCAAGAAAATAAGTTTGCTTTAGAGTCTGGTACTAAGGTGAGTACTATTGAGTTTAATACTAACAAGAAATCTAGAAAGAATAAGCCTAAGAAGAAGAGAAAATTTAATGATATTTCTTCAGTTAATGATTCTGCTAAGAAAAACAAGTCATGCTATTTTTGTGGAAAGGAAGGTCATTTCAAAAGAGAATGTAGGTTTTACAAGAAACAAAAAATGGAAGAAAGTGCTATGCAAAATGCACAAAAGCAAGCAAATACTATTGAAAAACAGTCTTCCACTGCAGAGATAGTTGCAATAGTTGTTGGACTTAATATCAACATGATAATAGAATGCAATAGGACAACTCATAAAAAATCTGCAGATTGGTGGTATAATTCTAGCACTATTGTGCATGTTTGCAATAACAAAAATTTGTTCAAGAATTATGAAGTTGCAATAAGTAATGAAATGGTCTTAATGGGAAATCCTATTACATCCGTAGTCCTTGAAAGAGGAATAGATGAAATTCAATTTAGTTTTGGGAAGAATTTAATTTTAGTGAATGTATTTCATGTTTCGAATGTAAGAAAGAATTTAGTTTATGTAAGTCTGTTATGCAAGAAGAGATTAAAGGCTGTCTTAGAGGTAGGAAAAGTTATTTTCTCTAAAAATGGTGTATTTGTTAGATAAAGTTATCCTTGTGATGGTATGTTTAAGCTAATAATGTTTCTATTTATATACTTGATGTTACTTTTGATTTATGGCATGCTCGTATATCACATCTTAATTATAGATCAATTAGATATATATCAAAATATGATTTAATACCTTATGTTAAATCAAATTTTGGAAAATATAAAATATATTTACAAGCAAAAATGACAAAGAAACATTTTTCAAAGAATAAAAGGACATCTGAATTGCTAGGACTTATGCATTCTCATATTTGTGAGTTAAATGGTCTTTTAACTAGAGGAGAAAATAAATATAGTCTAAATGCATACTTACACACTTGTACTTTAATACTTTTACCTATCAAATACCTCAACTTTAATCGTGACCTAATAAGCACCTAAAATTTTTTAAAAAAATATTACTTTTTTAAACACATTTTTTTCAAATCTATGGTTTTAAAGTTAGGTTTAAAATTAATTTTTAAAATTCATGGTTAAACCCATGGTTTTAAAGTTTTATTTAAAAGTAATTTTTAAAATTTATAATTTTAAAGTTGTATTTAAAAGTAGATTTTTTTTTAAAGTTTAGGTGTTTAAATTTTTTTTTTTTAATTCAAGTGTTTAAAAGTAATATTTTTTAAAGTTTAGATGTTTACTAGGTCATGATTAAAGTTGAGGTACCTGATAGGCAAAAATGCTAAAATACAGATGTACAAGTATGCATTTTCCTAACATTACTTTTATAAATGATTTTTCAAGACACACTCATGTATTTTTAATGAAATCTAAGGACCAAGCTTTTGATATGTTTAAAAGTTATAAAGCCTTATTAGAAAATTAAATGAAAAAGAAAATCAAAATTTTATGTAGTAATCATGATGGTGAGTATTTTCCAAAAGAATTTTCAAATTTTATGAAGATAATGGTCTGGTACATCAAACTAGTGTACCTTATACTCTGCAACAAAATGGTTTGGTAGAAAGAAAGAATAGAACTTTGATTGATATGATAAATGTTATAGAACTTCGATTGATATGATAAATATTGTGCTTATGCATGCTAAATTGCCAACCAATCTATAAGGATAGGCTTTGTTAACAGCCTGTCATGTGCACAATCATATACCCACAAAGAAATTTAAAATTTCTCCTTATGAAGCATGAAAATGTAGAAAGACTAAATTAAGTTATTTAAGGATATGAGTCTGTATAGCTTATTATAGAGTTCCAAATCCAAAAAGAACTAAACTAATACCTAGAGATTTTAGAAGTATTTTTATAGGATATGCTAAAAATTCAAAAGCTTATAGGTTGCTGGATTTGGATTCTAATAGTATTATAGAGTCTAGAGATGTTGAATTCTTAGAAACAAGATTTATTAGGGATTTGAATTCTGACTTGCAATTAAGAATGGTTTTTTTAGACTCTATATTGTCACAAAATATTAATCAGAATTCTAATTCTTCTTGTAGTAACAAACAAAAAGAAATTAACAATCCTGTTGAATATAGAAGAAGTAGAAGAATTCGAAAAGAGAAGACCTTAGGTTCTAATTTTATTTCTTTACAAACATTAGTCTTCTTACTAGAAGGTAGTAGAGACCAATTACTTAATAAAATACCTATTGTTTTAAATTTAGAAGAGGATCCTAAATCTTATAGTGAGGCAATGGTTTCAAGAGATTCTACTTTTTGGAAAGAAGCTATAAATGACGAAATGGATTATTTATTATCTAATGGTACATGGGTATTAGTTGATTTACCTCATCGTTCTAAACCCATATGACGTAAATGGGTATTTAGGAGGAAGTATAGGTTCTCTACAAACCTTTAAAGCTAGACTAATTGTTAAAAGTTTTAGACAAAAAGAAGGAGTTGATTATTTTGATACATATGCTGTAATACCCGGCTAGACTCCGGTATCGGAATTCCTACCGTCTGGTGGAATCTCGGGTGTCGGAGACCTCTAGTAGGGTAGAAGCATGTTTTTACAAATGTTTTAATGTATTCCATGATTTTAAGTAAAAAGGAAATGAGTTTTTGCATGAAAACAACCTTGGAGGAAAACCCAGGTTCGGCCGCCGAACCTCAAGTTCGGCCGCCGAACATGTATGCATTTCGGGTGTGCCTTAGGCCCCCGAAGGCATAAGTGAGGGAAGTCCAGGTTCGGCCGCCGAACCTCAAGTTCGGCCGCCGAACATGGCATGCATGCAGAGGCACGTTCGGCCCCCGAACGTGGCCTGGCCAGCCACTATAAAAGGGTCCCTTAGCCGAAAACGGGCGAGCTTTTCTCCCCATTGTCGGCCAAGGTGAGTTCTCCGCCGTCCCTCACCAATCTTGAGCCTTTTCCTTCAAATCTTTCAAGATTTTTACAAGTTTTTGCTTTGTTTTGAAGATTTTCGAGTTTAAAGCAAGTTTTGGAGCTTTGAGGTTCAAGAACTCAAAAATCTCCCACCTCCGAGTTTAGGACGTCTCCCACTCGATCTTCAAGAGGTAAGAGCCGATCTTAAGCTCATTTCATGTTTAAAGTAATTTTTATGCAAGATCTATGGGGTAGAATGCATGTTTAGCTCATAGCTAGGTTTTTGAGTTATGTTGTGTTTTTGAGCAATGTGAGTTTGGATGTGTTGTAGTTGGGATTTTTGATGGTTTGATGCCCCTAGGAACTTGTATGTTTGCTTGTGTATGTTTGGGAATGTTGTAGAATAGGTTTATGCATGATTGGATAGTTTTGGAGGCAAATGTGCATAGAAGAGCTGAGTTTCTGCCACTAAGGGAGAAACCAGGTTCGGCAGCCGAAGGAACTTTCGGCCGCCGAACATGCTTGTGGAGGCAGCCTTCGGCTGCCGAAGCTTGCCCCTGAAAGGAGACTTTCGTCTCTATCTGGGAGTTTCGACCGCCGAAAGTGCCGCCGAACATGCATGAGTTTCGCCTCTGTCTGGGAGTTTCGGCCGCCGAAGGTGCCGCCGAACCTGCCTGACTTTCGGCTCTGGAGGGACTTTCGGCCGCCGAACCTGCCGCCGAAAGTGCCCTGTCCAGCCCTTTCTTGCATGTTTTTCTATGTTTGTTTCGTGATGTTTTAGGGGGTTTTTGGGGAGTAGTTTAGAGTTATGTTCTTGTTTGTTTGGTCCCTCATTTGAGTCCACCTGTGTAGGTTCGGACTCGAGGAACCGAGGACCCCAGCAGTGAGTCAGCTGCTCTAGTGTCTGGTCAGAGCTACCCAGAGGTGAGTGGAATAACTTATTATGTTTTAAAGCAAATAATGGACTTTTTAGCATGTTTCACGCATCATGAATGCCATGAGATGTACTAGGTTGTTTGCATTAGAATTCACGAATATGTTGCATTGCATACTTTATTGTTGATGTGGATGAATGTTGGATGATCCATAGCCCTCGATCTACGATGTGACGATGTGATATGTACGGTACAGAATGTAAGACCAGTGGGACCCATTCTACGTTCGCTGGCACTATGTAAGGGAAAGACCAGGACCCATTCTACGTTCTGGCACAGTTGGACTATGTAGAGGGCTATTGGTGACAAGTTCATCCTTGATGTGATTAGCTGTGATGTGATGCATTCCATGATCCATATGATTTAAATGTTTTTATTATTCTACTCACTGGGCTCTAGTAGCTCACCCCTCTCCCAATTTCCCCAGGATTGCAGGTACAGGGTAGACCAGGAGGTTTACAAGAGTAATGAAGTCACGTGTTTGTAATAGATAGAATGTGGACATGATGATTTGTAAAATGCTGTAAAATTAGTAGTATTATGTGATGTAATGATATTGAGGATTAGAGGTTGTGCTTGACCTATGTGTAAGGTATCCCTCTTTAACGCATGATCTCAAATATTTTTATGAAATCTTTGTAGACCAACTCAACGTATGATGTTTTGCCCATTGGGGCATTGAGGAGATCCCACAGAGGGGTCATGTTTATGATTATGAGAATGTTCAGTGCATGCACAGGTTGAGTTTGGTGTATGATAGAATGAATGAAAGAAAAGTTTTAAATTTTTATGTATGTTGTTGATCATGTATGGGATTACACAGGTTTTCATATTGTATGTCAGGCTTGCTACGGGTCTGAGCGGCCTTAAGCCGACCCAGATCCTAGCACCGGTAGCGGTCCGATTTTCGGGTCGTTACAGAATGGTATCAGAGCCCTAGGTTCATAGGATCGGACCTAGAGTGTCGGGCTCATAGATGTTCTAGAAGGTCAAGCACAATAGGAAGGTCATGTCCACTAGGATAGGATGTTGTGTCCTGTCTTGTTTGATGATGTGAAATGCCATGATTGTATGCATGTGCATTGATGCTATGATATGAATGATGTATATGTGATGAGGGTTCATGTGTGCCCACATGAACCATATTATGCTAATGTTTGTGTGATGTGTACTGTTTTTCAGAAAACAGGATGAGAGGAACTCGTCGATCTGCACGATTGACTGGAGTGCCACCTGAGGATGAGGGCACGAGCGCCCGTCCTCCTACATTGCCTAGGGCAATGTCTTGTAGAGCAAACAGAGAAAGAGTGTCAAGGGATCCTAGAAGGTCTTTTGATGCTAGCAGAAGGGGGACTGATAGAGGAGGAAGTTCTTCAGATGTGAGGGAGATTATGGAAGAGGATCAAAGGAGGGATGGGAATCTGGATGTGAGCATGGAGGAAGAAGGGACAGGGGAGTCTCAGGGAGGCGTTCAGGCCTCGGGGTATGGTTTTCCACCCCACTATCCACCCTTCCCACAGGGTTCAGGGTATCCGATGGGAGGCACATCGGATTACTCCAGCTTTAACCCCTACCCTACCTACATGCCTTATCCACCTTTCTATCCACCTTATACACAATATCCAGCTTATCCACCCTCACCCTTCTATCCTAACCCGGCAAACCCCACCTCGGGGAATGCTGCACCCCCACCTCCACCACCCACAGAACCAGCAGCCCCAGTTACTCAACCTCCTATACCTAGCTCAACCGATGGGAGCAAAGTAAAGATGACAGATTACCTTAAGCTGGATGCTCCCAAATACAAGTCAGGGGATGACCCCTTTGAGTACCTGAGAGTAGTGAAGACAATAACTGATGAGCTAGGGGCAAATGACAGCAGGGCCATTCAGATGGCAGGGTTCACTTTAAAGTGCAAGAAGGCACGGGAATGGTTCAAGTGTTATGTGGACCCGAGACTAGACGGCATGACATGGGAAGAATTTGCGAATGAGTTCGCTGGATGGGCTTTTCCAGACAGTTCCAGAGAACTGAAGATGATTGAGTTTGAGCAACTGAGGCAGACAGAGCACATGAGTGTAGAGGAGTTCACAGATAAATTCTTGGAGCTATTGCCTTTTTCAGGGCAAGCTCTAGATACAGATACGAAGAAAGCCAAGAGATATGTTATGAAGCTGCATTCTAGGTACTCCTCGTTGATTCAATCAGTTGAGAGGGAAAGTTTCCACACTGTGGTGGATATGGCTTGAAGGATGGAGGCGAGTGCTATAGTTGAGGGGTCAGTGAAGCAGTCAGTGACCCAGTCTTCAGGGGTTAAGACCCCAGGCAGAGGAGGGCCAGGTCTCTCTTCTCAGAGCTCAAGTAAGAAAAGGTGGGATAACACCACCAAGAAGCCGAAAAAGAATAAGTTTTGGAATAAGTTGAATTCCGGTCTGGGATTTGGCGGTGGCTCAAGCTCAGGCTCAGATGGTACAGAATGCCAGAGATGTGGAAGGCCGCACAGGGGAGTGTGTCGAGCTGGGACTAACTCATGTTTCAGATGTGGACAGGAGGGACACATAGCTCGGGAGTGTCCTAGAGCACCTTTTATGGGCCAGCCCCAGCAGACAGCTTCTGGTAGTGTGGCACAGCCAGCAGCTCCAGCCACAACTCAGGGCAGTGGCAGAGGTAGGGGGAGAGGGGCAGCCTCTTCTTCTGGTTCCCGAGGTGAAGGTCCATCAGCTCCAGTCAGGATCTTCACCATGACTCAGCAGGAGGCTAACACATCCAACACCGTGGTGTCAGGTAATCTCATCATTGGGTGTTCTGATGTGTATGCTTTAATGGACCCGGGTGCATCTCATTCATTTATTGCTCCGAGAGCCGTCGAGAGGTTGGGTCTGATAGTCTTTGGGTTAGAGTGTCCCCTATTGTAACGCCCCGGAAATCCGGACCGCTACCGGCGCTAGGATCCGGGTCGACTTAAGGCCGCCGGGACCCGTAGCAAGCCTGACATATAACCTGTAAACCCGTATA
Organism: Manihot esculenta; assembly: GCF_001659605.2. NCBI lineage: Eukaryota > Viridiplantae > Streptophyta > Magnoliopsida > Malpighiales > Euphorbiaceae > Manihot > Manihot esculenta. The sequence goes on from NC_035170.2 coordinate 11,232,684, forward strand.
ATCCCATACATGATCAACAACATGCATAAAAATTAAAACTTTTCTTCATACATACTGTCATCAACTAATTCAACCTGTGCATACTTTGATCATATACATAACATAGTCCCTCTGTGGGATCTCATCAAGCCTTAAAGGCAAAACAACCTGTGTTGAGTTAGTTTACATAAACATCATAACATAAGATCATGTATGTACAAAAGGGATTAACAATACATTATGGTCAAGCACAACTCTATCCTCAATGACTTCATTACATAACATCCTGAATATTTTTACATCTCATCATAATACAGTTGTCATGTCCACACACTATCTATTACATACATATGACTTTTTCTCGTCTTGCCTTCTCTATCTATCCCGTACCTGCAAACCTGGGGGTTAGGGGAGAGGGGTGAGCTAGATGCCCAGTGAGTAGAACTATAAAAGAAAATATTTAAAACATGCTATCATGAAATGCGTCACTGCACAAATAAATCACACCACGGATGGACTGATTCAAAAATCCCTCAACTCCATGCCCGGCCCTATTATGGGCACCACAGGACTTCGTATTGCCCGGCCCTATTATGGGCACCACAGGACTTCGTACTCGGAGTTATTGCCCGGCCCTATTATGGGCACCACAGGTCTTCGTATTGCCCGGCCCTATTATGGGCACCACAGGTCTTCGTATATAGAAGGCTAATGAATCATCCTAATGTCCATCCACTATCATCTATCACAACAATACAATGCGGCATAGTCGTGAATTCTAATGCAAACAACCTATAATATGATCATGATGCATGAAGCATGATAAAAGCATTTCATTTCTTAATTTAAAAGGTTAAGCTTAGTTCCACTCACCTCTGGCTGACTCTGACAAACTCTGTAGCAGCTGGCTCACTGCTGGGGTCCTTGGTTCCTCGGGTCCGAACCTACACAGGTGGACTCCAATGAGGGACCAAACATACATAAACATAACTCTAATATATCCCCCAAAAACCCCCTAAAACATCCTGAAAATATCACATAGAGATATGCATGAAGTGGCTGAACAGGGCACTTTCGGCGGCACCTTCGGCGGCCGAAAGTCCTGGACAGAGACGAAACTCAGGTAGGTTCGGCGGCACCTTCGGCGGCCGAAAGTCCCAGACAGAGACGAAAGTCTCTTTTCGGGGGCAACTTCGGCAGCCGAAAGGCCTGCCTCCCCAGCCATGTTCGGCGGCCGAACGTGCCTTCGGCTGCCGAACCTGGTTTCTGCCAAAGGGCAGAAACTTGGCTCCTTTGTGCATTTTCGCCTCCAAACTCACCAATCATGCATATATCTCAACCAAATCATGCATACAAGTTCCTAGGGGCCTCAAAACATCAAATACCCCAACTACAACACTTCAAACATACTCAAGCAAGCCACATTGTTCATAAATCACATAAAACCTAACATTTGCTTAAAAACTCATACAACCCTATACATGCCATTCTACCCCATAAAATCACTTAAAACTTACTTAAAACACATGAGGAGCTTAAGATCGGCTCTTACCTCTTGAAGATCGAGAGGGAGACGACCTAAACTTGGAGATCCACGAAAATGAGCTCCTGAGTTCCCAAAGCTCCAAAACTTGGTTTAAAAGCTCAAAACCTTCAATGCAAGTTTAAAACTCAAGAAAAAATGGTAGAGATTTGGAGGAAGAGCACAAGAGTTGCAAAGGGAAGGTCGGAAGCTTGCTGTGGTCGGAAATGGGAGAAAGCTCGCCCATTTCGGCTAAGTGCCCCTTTTATAGGTGGCTGGCCAGGCCACGTTCGGGGGCCGAATGTGCCTCCGCATCCATGAAATGTTCGGCGGCCGAACTTGACTTTCGGCGGCCGAACCTGAACTTCCCTAACTCATGCTTTCGGGGGCCTAACGTGCCTCCAAAACGCATGCATGTTCGGCGGCCGAACTTGACTTTCGGCGGCCGAACCTGGGTTTTCCTCCAATGCTATTTTCATGCAAAAACTCATTTAGTTTCATACTTTAAAACATTAAAATTCATGAAAACATTTTATAAAACATGTCTTTACCCTTCTAGAAGTTCCCGACATCCGAAATTCCACCGGACAGTAGGAATTCCGATACCGGAGTCTAGCCGGGTATTACACCTATGGGTCAGTGGACCCAAGTGTGACCCATCAGTGGCAGTGTCAGTCTGCCAGTACAGTCCAGTTTTTGTTGAGGGAAGATGCCTCTCTGCCGACCTTGTGGTTCTAGATTTGACAGACTTTGACGTCATTCTAGGGATGGATTGGCTATCTACCCATGGTGCTACCTTGGACTGCAGAGACAAGGTAGTCAAGTTCAGAGATCAAAACGAGTCAGAGGTCGTCTTCAGAGGAGACAAAAGGGGCACACCTAGAGGTCTGATATCAGCTCTTCAGGCTCGTAGGTTGCTTAGGAAGGGATGTCAGGAGTATTTGGCTCATGTGAGAGAGCTAGACAGTCAGGTCAGGGAGCCAGCCTCGGTGCCAGTTGTCAGAGAATTTCAGGATGTTTTTCCAGACGAGCTTCCAGGTTTACCACCTGCTAGGGAGATAGAGTTCGAGTTGGAGTTGATGCCTGGAACTAGACCGATCTCTATCCCTCCCTACAGGATGGCCCCAGCCGAGTTGAAGGAGTTGAAAGAGCAATTGCAAGAGCTGGTAGAAAAGGGCTTCATCCGACAGAGTACCTCACCTTGGGGTGCTCCGGTCTTGTTTGTGAGGAAAAAGGATGGATCCCCTAGACTTTGTATCGACTACAGGCAGCTGAACAAAGTCACTACCAAGAATAGGTACCCTCTGCTAAGGATCGATGATCTATTTGACCAGCTAGCCGGAGCGGGTTGTTTCTCAAAAATAGATCTGAGATCTGGGTACCATCAGCTGAGGATAAGAGAAGAAGACGTGCCAAAGACAGCTTTCAGGACCAAATATGGGCATTTTGAGTTCCTTGTAATGCCGTTCGGGTTAACCAACGCCCCTGCAGCATTCATGGATCTCATGAACAGAGTATTTAGCCAATACCTGGATCACTTTGTTATTGTCTTCATAGATGATATCTTGGTGTATTCCAGGAACGCAGAGGAGCATGCCCATCATCTGAGGTTGGTTCTGCAGACCTTGAGGGAACATGGCTTGTATGCCAAGTTCTCTAAGTGTGAGTTCTGGCTGAGGAGCAATTCATTCTTGGGGCATGTAGTGTCAGAAAATGGGATAGAGGTGGACCCCAAGAAGGTAGAAGCTGTGGCTAACTAGCCTAGGCCCACGACAGTGACGAAAATCAGGAGTTTCTTGGGTTTGGTAGGTTACTACAGGAGGTTCGTTCAGGACTTCTCAAAGATTGCAGCTCCTCTGACCAGGTTAACCAGGAAGAATCAGAAGTTTATGTGGACCGACCAGTGCGAAGAGAGTTTTGAAGAGCTTAAGAGGAGGTTGACTTCGGCACCAGTTTTAGCTTTGCCAGCTAGCAGTGAAGACTTCACGGTCTTCTGTGATGCATCCCGAGTGGGTTTGGGTTGTGTGTTAATGCAAAATGAAAGGGTGATTGCTTATGCTTCTAGGCAGCTGAAGAAGCATGAGTTGAATTACCCCACACATGACCTAGAGATGGCAGCAGTAATCTTTGCACTCAAGATGTGGAGGCACTACCTCTATGGGGTTAAATGTGAGATCATCATAAGAGCCTACAGTACATCTTAAGTCAAAGAGATTTGAACTTGAGACAGAGAAGATGGGTGGAGCTGCTGAGTGACTATGATTGCAAGATTCAGTACCATCTGGGTAAGGCGAATGTTGTGGCAGACGCCTTAAGCCGGAAATCACTCGGCAGTTTATCCCACATATCGGCAGAAAGGAGGCCAGTGGTGAAGGAGTTTTACAAGCTCATTGAGGAAGGTCTACAGATGGAGTTGTCTGGTACAGGTGCCTTGGTGGCCTAGATGAGAGTGGCACCCGTGTTTCTGGAGCAGGTGGCTCAGAAACAGCATGAGGACCCGGAGTTAGTGAAGATTGCCAGGACTGTTCAGTCAGGCAATGATAGTGAGTTCAGATTCGACAGCAAGGGGATCCTCCGCTATGGGAGCAGACTATGTGTATCAGATGACATAGGGCTAAAAGGAGACATTTTGAGAGAGGCTCATAATGCAAGATACAACATTCACCCCGGAGCCACCAAGATGTATCAAGATCTAAAGAAGGTTTATTGGTGGCCAGTGATGAAGAAAGAAGTGGCACAGTTTGTGTCAGCCTGCGAAGTGTGTCAGAGGGTGAAGCTGGAACATCAGAAGCCGGCTGGAATGCTTAACCCGCTACCTATTCCAGAATGGAAATGGGAAAATATAGCTATGGACTTCGTAGTGGGGTTACCGGCGACGTCCAACAGATTGGACTCCATATGGGTGATTGTGGGCAGACTCACCAAATCTGCTCACTTCATCCCTGTCAGGAGCGGCTATTCTGTGGACAAGTTGGCGCAGGTGTATGTTGATGAGATCGTCAGGCTGCATGGGGTTCCTGTTTCGATAGTGTCAGATAGAGGGCCCCAGTTCACCTCCAGATTTTGGCGGAATCTGCAGAACGCCATGGGTACCAGGTTGGATTTTAGCACTGCTTTCCATCCACGGACGGACGGACAATCAGAAAGGACCATCCAGACGATAGAGGATATGCTTAGAATGTGCGTGCTGGACTTTGGCGGTTCTTGGAGGCAGCATCTACCTTTGGTGGAGTTTGCCTACAATAACAGCCATCATGCTAGCATCGGGATGGCTCCATATGAAGCTTTGTATGGGAGGAAGTGCAGATCACCTGTTTGCTGGGAAGAAGTTGGGGAAAAGGCCTTGGCAGGGCCTGAGCTAGTAGACATTACCAGCAGGGTAGTACCCATAATCAGAGAAAGGATCAAGACTGCTACAAGCAGACAGAAGAGTTATGCAGACATCCGCAGAAGACAGTTAGAGTTTCAGGAGGGGGATCTGGTATTGCTCAAGGTGTCTCCTATGAAAGGAGTGGTTCGCTTCAGAAAGAAAGGTAAACTAGCCCCACGATACATCAGACCCTTTGAAATCTTGCAAAAGATTGGGAATGTGTCGTACAAGCTGGATTTACCTGCTTCAATGGAAAGAATCCATCCGGTTTTCCATATTTCAATGTTGAGGAAGTTTGTGTCAGATCCGAGCAAGGTTCTTAGTGAGCCTGATGTGGAGGTCCAAGAGGATCTCACCTATGTTGAACAGCAAGTACGGATCATAGACACCCAGATCAGAAAGCTAAGAAACAAGGAAATCCCGATGGTGAAAGTCCTGTGGAACCACCATAATTTGGAAGAATGCACTTGGGAGACACGGGAGTCAATGCTACAGCAGTACCCTCATCTCTTTTAAGGTTAGATCTCTATGTGTTTATGTGCTTCGTATGTATGTATGTATGTTATGTTTTATGCCATGCTATGTGCTAGTTGAGGAACATTCGGGGACGAATGTTCTTAAGGGGGGGAGAATGTAATACCTGGCTAGACTCCGGTATCGGAATTCCTACCGTCCGGTGGAATCTCGGGTGTCGGAGACCTCTAGTAGGGTAGAAGCATGTTTTTACAAATGTTTTAATGTATTCCATGATTTTAAGTAAAAAGGAAATGAGTTTTTGCATGAAAACAACCTTGGAGGAAAACCCAGGTTCGGCCACCGAACATGTATGCATTTCGGGTGTGCCTTAGGCCCCCGAAGGCATAAGTGAGGGAAGTCCAGGTTCAGCCGCCGAACCTCAAGTTCGGCCGCCGAACATGGCATGCATGCGGAGGCACGTTCGGCCCCCGAACGTGGCCTGGCCAGCCACTATAAAAGGGTCCCTTAGCCGAAAACGGGCGAGCTTTTCTCCCCATTGTCGGCCAAGGTGAGTTCTCCGCCGTCCCTCACCAATCTTGAGCCTTTTCCTTCAAATCTTTCAAGATTTTCACAAGTTTTTGCTTTGTTTTGAAGATTTTCGAGTTTAAAGCAAGTTTTGGAGCTTTGAGGTTCAAGAACTCAAAAATCTCCCACCTCCAAGTTTAGGACGTCTCCCTCTCGATCTTCAAGAGGTAAGAGCCGATCTTAAGCTCATTTCATGTTTAAAGTAATTTTTATGCAAGATCTATGGGGTAGAATGCATGTTTAGCTCATAGCTAGGTTTTTGAGTTATGTTGTGTTTTTTAGCAATGTGAGTTTGGATGTGTTGTAGTTGGGATTTTTGATGGTTTGATGCCCCTAGGAACTTGTATGTTTGCTTGTGTATGTTTGGGAATGTTGTAGAATAGGTTTATGCATGATTGGATAGTTTTGGAGGCAAATGTGCATAGAAGAGCTGAGTTTCTGCCACTAAGGGAGAAACCAGGTTCGGCAGCCGAAGGAACTTTCGGGCGCCGAACATGCTTGTGGAGGCAGCCTTCGGCTGCCAAAGCTTGCCCCCGAAAGGAGACTTTCGTCTCTGTCTGGGAGTTTCGACCGCCGAAAGTGCCGCCGAACATGCATGAGTTTCGCCTCTGTCTGGGAGTTTCGGCCGCCGAAGGTGCCGCCGAACCTGCCTGACTTTTGGCTCTGGAGGGACTTTTGGCCGCCGAACCTACCGCCGAAAGTGCCCTGTCCAGCCCTTTCTTGCATGTTTTTCTATGTTTGTTTCGTGATGTTTTAGGGGGTTTTTGGGGAGTAGTTTAGAGTTATGTTCTTGTTTGTTTGGTCCCTCATTTGAGTCCACCTATGTAGGTTCGGACCCGAGGAACCGAGAACCCCAGCAGTGAGTCAGCTGCTCCAGTGTCTGGTCCGAGCTACCCAGAGGTGAGTGGAATAACTTATTATGTTTTAAAGCAAATAATGGACTTTTTAGCATGTTTCACGCATCATGAATGCCATGAGATGTACTAGGTTGTTTGCATTAGAATTCACGAATATGTTGCATTGCATACTTTATTGTTGATGTGGATGAATGTTGGATGATCCATAGCCCTCGATCTACGATGTGACGATGTGATATGTACGGTACTGAATGTAAGACCAGTGGCACCCATTCTACGTTCGCTGGCACTATGTAAGGGAAAGACCAGGACCCATTCTACGTTCTGGCACAGTTGGACACTGTTATGTTATGCTATGTAAGGGAAAGACCAGGACTCATTCTACGTTCTGGCACAGTTAGACTATGTAGAGGGCTATTGGTGACAAGTTCATCCTTGATGTGATTAGCTGTGATGTGATGCATTCCATGATCCATATGATTTAAATGTTTTTATTATTCTGCTCACTGGGCTCTAGTAGCTCACCCCTCTCCCAATTTCCCCAAGATTGCAGGTACAGGGTAGACCAGGAGGTTTACAAAAGTAATGAAGTCACGTGTTTGTAATAGATAGAATGTGGACATGATGATTTGTAAAATGCTGTAAAGTTAGTAGTATTATGTGATGTAATGATATTGAGGATTAGAGGTTGTGCTTGACCTATGTGTAAGGTATCCCTCTTTAACGCATGATCTCAAATATTTTTATGAAATCTTTGTAGACCAACTCAACGTATGATGTTTTGCCCATTGGGGCATTGAGGAGATCCCACAGAGGGGTCATGTTTATGATTATGAGAATGTTCAGTGCATGCACAGGTTGAGTTTGGTGTATGATAGAATGAATGAGAGAAAAGTTTTAAATTTTTATGTATGTTGTTGATCATGTATGGGATTACACAGGTTTTCATATTGTATGTCAGGCTTGCTACGGGTCTTGGCGGCCTTAAGCCGACCCGGATCCTAGCGCCGGTAGCGGTCCGATTTTCGAGTCGTTACATATGCTCCTATGGCAAGGATTACCTCTATAGGAGTTTTATTTGCATTAGCATCATTTTATAATTTATGTATTCATCAAATGAATGTCAAAATAGTATTTTTAAATGGTGATCTTGATAAGGAAGTTTATATGGAATAACATGAAGGATTTGTTCTTTCTAAAAATGAAAAGAAAGTTTGCAAATTAGTTAAAATTTTGTATGGATTAAAATAAGCTCCTAAACAATGGCATGAAAAATTTGAAAATGCAATTTTGTCAAATGGTTTTAAACATATTGGAGCTGATAAATGCATTTACTTTAAATTTACAAAGGACTTTTGTGTTATAGTCTGTCTCTATGTAGATGATATGCTCATTATGGGAACTAATATGTAAGGAGTAAATGAAACTCAGAAGTATTTAGCCTCGCAGTTTAAAATGAATGATTTAGGTGAGGTTGATACTATCCTAGGGATTAAAGTAAAGAAGCATAGAGGGGGTTTTGCTTTGTATCAAACACATTATATTGATAAAGTTCTTATTAAATTTAAGCATTTGGGCGTAAAAGAAGTAAACACCCCTTGTGATGTTTCTAACAAGTTAATAGAAAATTTAGGAAGATATGTTAGTCAATTGGACTATGTAAGTGCTATTGGTAGTTTAATACAGTAAACCTAATATTGCTTTTGCATTTTGTAAACTTTCAAGGTATACATAATCCTAGTACTGATCATTGGAAAGCAATCGAAGGAGTTTTTGGCTATCTTCAAAGAACAAAGTCTTTTGCTTTCTATTATAATAAGTTTCCTTTAGTACTTGAGGGTTATAGTGATGCTAGTTGGATAACTAGTATAAATGATAACAAGTCTAAGTCTGGTTGGATATTCACTTAGGTGGTGGTGTTGTTTCATGGACTTCAAAGAAACAGACGTGTATAACTCATTCCACAATGCAATATGAGTTTATAGCTTTGGCGGCAATAGGCAAAGAGATTGCATGACTGAGAAATTTATTGTTAGATATAGAGTTGTGGTCACAATCGATGCTAGCAATCTTTTTGCATTACAATAGTCAAGCAACCATGCCAAGAGCTTTTAGCAAAATTTATAATGAAAAGTCTAGAAATATTGCTTTAAGATATGGATTCATAAGACAACTTATTTATGATGGTGTAATCACAGTTGTTTATGTGAAATCAAAGAGTAATCTTGTTGATCCATTTACAAAAAGATTATTAAGAGATTTGGTTAAGAGCATTGCGAGTGTAATGGGTTTGAAATTTTCTAGTCACTAATAATAGAAACTTAACTTTAAAGTTAATAACAAGATATAGTTGTGACAATATTCAAGCATAGTTTGTTAAATGCTTAAGAAATAAAGTTTGAGTAATCATTACTCTTAATGAAGCTATTGGTTTATTATAAGAATCGTGAAGGTTTTCTTTTGGCTTACAATAAACTTCATCTAAGTAAACACAAGGAATGTTGTCGCTTTTATCAAAGTTTAGAAAATAAAACTTTGTAAGTGTTTGTTAAATTCAGGAGGTAATACAAGGCTACTAAAGCTCATGATGAACAGTATAGCAATAACATGGTTTATGTGTATAGAACTTTCCAATCTTGTCAATTTAGGAATTATGGTTAAAAATTACGTATTACCATTTAATTTTGACAAAATTCTAAAATTTTATACTAACAGAAGGTTTAAGTCGAAAGGTACCTTCTTTATACATAAATCTTCAATTATGTCTGGATGAACTTTACTAACTAAGTGGGGAATTATTGGATATAGTTAGTCAAGCCAAATAATGATATTTCAATCCCATATCTAAAGTTTATGAGAGAATCTCAAAAGACGTGTCTATTGATCTCTCAAAAGATGTGTCTGTTGCCTAAAAGGTATGTTTGTTGCCTTAATAACTATTATGAACAGTTATGTCCCAAAAGGCATGTTTGTATAACTATTATGAACAGTAATGTCTCAAAAGGCAGGTCTATCGGCTTAATAACTATTATGAACAGTTTTCTCCAAATTAAGGCTATAAATATATGTACTGATTGGACCATTTGAGATATAACCCATCTTTATCAAATTCATCTCTCATTTACTACTTATCTCTTATAGATACTCAATTCTTTTTTTATATTCTGTTCATAAGGGAATTTATATAGTTTTTGTATAGAATTCCATTGGCTTTATATCAATTCTTAAAGGAAACTGCCATATTCCCAAATAACAACTTAGTGGGGGCATAATTCCTTAAAGGACAGTGATCTCAGGTACAAAGTGTTTTTCTATTATTTTTTGTTATTTTTTCTAACAAAAAATGAAGATAGCATACTCAAGAAAAAGGCCTGACACCTCATATCAATATTATCCTTAACCATTAGGACTTTATATGATCACTGCCAATGGAACCTCGAGCCACATATTAGACTTGATCTAAATGATATAATCTAACCAACCTAGTGCAATCATAACCATGGACATGTGGAAAAGTTCCAATAATGAAGAGGTGCCAATGGACATATAGACAAACTTTAATGATGATGATAGTAGGACAGTGAAACATGTCACCAAGAGAGGAAATCATATCCAGTAACGTAATTGAATCATGATGAGGGAAATGGAAAGGAAAAGGTAAATGAAGAAAAAGAAGAAAAGAGTGATCTAGTTCCTAAGCAACAAAAAGGACTCAAGTTAGCATGCCAATTTGGAAATTGCTTAAAACCATGGAGAAGCTCACCAAGGTACTAAATATCTTGAAGGCTTTATTGATGCTATACCTAAGGAAGTAACTAAAATATCATTGATCGAGGATAAATGACATAATTATTTTTACCATAAGACCTACTATTGGAAGGTAAGTGCCATAATAAGCTACTATATCTTACAATGAAGTTGAGGGGTTGAGAAGTACCTTATGTCACAATGTATGATGGATCAACCATCAATATTTGTCCATTTAAAGTCATAATAAAGCTAAAAAGTACACCATGAGATTTTATTGAATCTAACATGATTTTCAAACTTATGATGGTTTCAAGAGAGAGGTAGTTAGTGTGTTTAAGACTATAGTGGGTTCCATTGAAATTGAAGTTGAGTTTATAGTGGTAGATATCCTTGTAGCTTTCTATTTACTGCACAAAAAGTATATTTCATCAATTAGGTGGAGCTTTCAACACTTCATAAAAAGATCAAGATAACCCAAAAGGATATTACTATTATTATTAATGAAAAAGGTGGCAAAGTAGTTGTACTACCTAAATGTGGAGAGCTCCATTTCACCAATAATAGTTTTAAGTGGTTGAAGTTCATGAAGAATAGATGGATTTTAAGGTGTCAAGCATGATAAAAGTAATGAAAGCATGGGCCTCAAAAAGCATGGAAATGCTTATGTAACCTCTTAAGAGATCAAACAAGAATTAACCATAATTTAGGTTAGAATATGAACCCATCGAAGGAGAATATGTGAAGATGGATAGGCCACAAAAGATCAAGTTCATAAAGGAAGAAACAAGGGCATAGACCGAGGATGTTGAACTACTAAAGCTAATGAAGGAAGCTCAAAGGGGGATACGGCTATAAACACAGATAAGATTTTAAGTTGGAGACGGAGCAACATTAATGATGAAAGGGATGGGAAAGTAGTTACACTAAGTATTGAGATCTTTATTTTGCCATTAAGTGGTTTTCAAGTGGCTAAAATTTTTAAAGACTATATGGACTCAAAGGTGCAAACATGATGAAAAGGATAAAGTTCTTTCATAAGATTGACTCACGGTTGTCGAAACCGGTCAAAAATAACATTTTCGGTTATCAATAATTTTACAACTGCAGATAGTGATAAATGATCGAATCCACAGAGAATTGTAAACTTATCTATTTTTCTCAACAAGACCAAGAGATCAAACTGAATGAGAAACTGAAAGCAAGTAACTGAAAGCAGAACAAAAGTAAAGTGCAATAAAAGTAAAAGGGGGGTTTTGAGATTGATTTGATTAGCAAACTACGGACATAATTAAATGAGCAAGTAATTAAATAAAAGAGAGATTCAATATGAGAAAAGTCTAGTTGAAGAGATGGATCCACTTTGGTTGTTTGGATTGATCATTGAAACTTATGTTCTCTTGATTGATTCAATAGATTAGTTATGGAGGTGGAAGACGCTTCTCACCACCATGTCTCTCCTTATAATTAAATCAATTAGGGAATGTCCTATAATCAATTACTAATTAAAAAATTGCCAAGGAACGTCATTGGGCCTTAGGCATCAAAATAATTGTCAATTGTATGAAGAAATAGAGAGATCCAATCCTAGCTACCCAAACGCATGGAGATGTTGCTAGATCATACAATTCCTTAGTTATTACACCAAGTGTTCTTATGTTAGAATAATTCCAGCAATTACGGACTAAAAATTATCCCAACTAACAATCAATTATCTTGCAATCAAGAATCAAGTGGCCAATTTGATCAAAACAACAAAGTAATCTTAGATTCAAGCACAAAATTGTATGAATATTGAACTAATCAAAGACAAATAGGTTATGTTCAGATCTCACAATCCATAAAACAACCTTAGTTTCAACCAATCTTCAACTAGAATAAAGGTTTCAGCCTCTCATGGCTGAAACAAAAATAAAAAAATAAAAGAAAAGAAGAAAGGTAGAAGAAGAGATGTGAATCCCGTAGGTGTCTCCAAGGTGGTGTGCAAAAGTTGTGTGGAGGCTCCTTATGTGTCTTTTTATAGTTGAAAGTGTTGTCCTAGGTCATACTTGCTTCCTCATTAGTGAAGAGGCTGCCCAAAGTGTTGAAAAGGAAAGAATCGCATTGCAAGACTCTCCAGAAGGAAGAAGACGCGCGGCTTGCACTGAAGAGGAAGATGTGCGCGCGGCTTGGACTACAGAAGAGGAAGGAATCGGGCATTAATGCATTCAGAAGAGGAAAGATGCGTGGTTTGAGCTTCAGAAGGAAAGATGCACGTCCCAAGCTTCAAAAGAGGAAGGATGCGCGCGGATCATGCTTCCAAAAGAGGTTTGCGCGCGGATTGCAGAAGAGGAAGGAATCGTGTAGTCATCAATGTGCAAAAGTGGAAAGATATCTGTCCAGTCTTTTCTTTTTAGGTGGAGCCTTCGTTTGAATTTTGAATGCTAAATGTGGAAGAGGCAAGTGCATCTCCTTGAAATCTTGCTGCCTAAATAGGAAGATTTGACCGCTGCAGTGTGTGCACATCTTTGAACAAGGAAAGAAAGATCTGCGATTTGAATTTCAAATAATCTTCTGACTGAGATTTCCTTATTTGCTTTTGCTTCTGCACTTTCCTTATTTGAGGACTTTCCTTTTCTGAAAACTTTCCTTTTTTGGCACTTTCTATATTTGACACTTTTTGGCAGTTTTAAGAGCATTTTCTCCAGAATGTCTCTTTACACCTAATATCTACAAAACATGATTAAAACCACAAAATTAAGCAGAAAATATGTAAATAAACATCAAGAACATAATGATAATATGTACTAAAATATGCTCTATCAAAGATGCATCATAGAAAGTATGGGTACGAGCATAAACCTTGGTTTGGGTTAGGATATGAGCCCATTATTGAAGAAGAAGATGTAAATATATATATGTCAATAGAGATTAATTTTGTCAAAAAGAGAATAGATACTAGGACTGAAGATGCTAAACTACAAAGGGTGATGGACGAAGTTCAAAAGGTGATAACAATAATTAACTTGGATAAGACTATAAGCTAGAAACTGGGTAGCAAGAGTTCCATTTTGAATTTCAACTATTATTATACTATTGATAATAGTAAGGACATATTTATTTTATACGTATTTCTTTAATTTTGAAGTAAAAAAATTAATAAGATGAGTTCTCCATTTACTTATTTATTTGATGTTGATCTTGATAAGTACATACATAGCAATTATAATCATTCAAATAAATTTCTATTAATTTATTAGATTTTTTATAAATTAACTTAGGTATGCAAAAAGACAAAAAAAAAAAAAAAACAGTAGTTTCCAATTTATCTTTAAAGAGTAGAGCTAAATTTACAACATCATTAATAAAGTATTTTAGAATCCTTTGTTTGGTCCTACAAAGATATTACTCAGTATATGATCCTCATCTATCTCAACATCAAGACAATTAAGCAAAAGATATATCATCTTAGAGTCGCATGAGAAGAAAAGATGATGTAAGTGGTCAAGGAGCTAATTGATGTGGACATCATAAAGATAGTGGAATACTTGAGTGGTTAGTCAATATAGTCTCAATTATAAATAAGGGTGGCAAAGTTAGGATGTGTGCTTACTAAAGAGCTTCAAATAAGGTTGAAGGATGATTTCCTTCTATCTCACATTAATGTTATAATTGATAGGGCTATAAGAAAAGCTATATACTCCTTCATTGATGGATTCTCAATATATAATCGGATTTTTATAAATCTATAGGATAAGATAAAGACGTCTTTCATCCATATGGGAAGACCAACTGCTATAAGGTAATGTCAACTAAAAAATGTGGTTATGACCTACTAAATGATGGGCATAATGTTATTACATGCATGATTCATAAGAATTTAGAAGTATATGATACGGTAGTCAAATATAATACCAAGAAAAGTTACTTTAAAGTATTTCAGAAGTTCTTCCAATAGGTCATCAAGTGCAAGCTTAAGATCAATCCAAATAATTGCACCTTTGAGTCACTATAGTAAAGTTCCTAGTTCATCAGATCAGTCAAACGAGGAACAGATAAATCCACATAAAATAAAATCCATTTAAGAGATGTGATGTGAAACTCAGAATCAACCTGTAACTAAGAATCTCATCACATAACTTTGAGAAAGAGGATGTTTAACCTCAAGCTCTGCAATCCTGGTTGAAGCAACCTGGGCCTCCTTAGCTTGAGCCTTTAGCTCAAGAACTTGGCAATGTAACAGGGCCATCTGATCCTCAGTAGTTTTTGCTTGATCCTCAAAAGCCAACTTAAAAGCTTTGGACTCATTTAGCTCAGCCTGGAGCTTATCCACTGACTCCAGGTTCTTTCATGGTGCCCTCAACTTCATCGACCTGAGTCTTCAACCTCGAGCACACTTTAACCAAGAGCCTCATATCCGTCTCCCGAGTGTCAAACTCTCGCCTAAGGACTTTGTGGTGCTCTTTGGCCATAAATACGCAGAGGGCACTCTCCAGAGTAGAGTGCATGTCATTATTAAAAAGCTCGTTTGTCTCGAGCTCATTCAGATGGCGGCAATCCATGGGCCTTAGGTCACTTTTGATTAACAGGATGCCTAAGGTAGGATCATCAAGGAGTGAAGGCGCCCGGTTTAGCTATTAGTGTATTTGCCCTGGGTCATTATCTTGAATATTTTTATATATCATTTTGTTTATTAATAAAAGAGATTTTATTATCATTATTATTTGTTTGCATGTTATATAATAATGATTAACATCCCTAATTACTTATTATTATGATGATAATAATAAAATATGACTAGTATAATTATTGGTTGATAATCATGAGAAGATTATGTGTATCTTGATATAAATCAATAATCATAGATACTTATTAGAGAATATAGTATTGGATGGACTCATATTAAGATCACTACATGGGTTATTATCATAAGTGAATTTCAAGATAGTTATATTTTAATTTTTTAACTTGAGATTGTCATAGTTTCCAACATAAGGATTGTTATGTTTTGACATAACCAAACATTATCTTTAATCGGATAATCATAAAGGTTATGATTGAACATAATACAAATTATATAGAGTATATTGAACAATCAAGATAGAATTTTTCCCTCTCTTTGAGAGAGATATCTTCTGGGTTCCTCGATAAGTGAGACTGAGAAATGCATGGCTATGCTCAAATGAATTGATAATGTGATCAATATCATTTGGTTTTATCAGTCTACTTAGAGATCGAGAAATTATAAGTTTGAACATTATAAGTTTGACATTGACCATGACTTATGTTCAAACTAGATATCGTGTGATAAAGGGAATAATACATGTTCTGTTTATTAGGCTTTATCGGACTATCGATCCTTATATTAATTGGGTAGTCATAATGTCTTGCTAGAAGCCACTTATGATTTATGGATCTTGTGGGACTGGGCCTATTGCCAATTAATATGAACCTATTGAGTCACACACAAAGGAACGTCATTAATGTGCTATGTCATATTAATGGGCTAAGAGCCCATTAGTATAATTAATAATAATAAAGGTGTTATTATTATTAATATTAATTATTTATTATTATAAGATAATAATAATTAAAAGATCTGTAGTCTATCTGTAACTATTATAGATAAATGATTTTTCATTTTCTTTTAAAAGGACTTATCATATAGATATATTAGTATTTGCGATATTGTGATAGTTACGAATACAACTCTTTTATGAAAAGAAGTATGGAAAAACGAAAAGACTTAAAAAACGAATGAAAGACCTTCTTTGAATTGCGGGAGAAAGGTTTTTTGAGTGATCATTTTTCTGGGTTGTAGATTGGGGAGCACATAGCTAATCCATCCGTTGAGAGAACTAGCACTCCAAATAGAAACGTTCGTGTGGATACCATCGAGGGTGTTCGTTTCAAAAGTAGCACCATCAATCCGGAACAATCTCTTTTTATTAAGTCTAAAAGGTTAGTCTCTTATCATTCCTTTCGAATTAAACGAAGCACTTAAATCCTGAAAAGGGAAATATAGATTTTTTTTTGCTACGTAAATTTGGATTGTAGAATCTCTGGGTTTCCTAACATTAGCACCAATGCCAGGTGTTGAATGCTCGGAGGCCATAAGGATTCAACCCCCATGCTCGCAGGAGCAGGTTCAGAAGGAGCGGGAATAGCAACAGGTAGTTTAGAAACTAGGGCAGAAGACGCCGACTGTAAGTGGAATGACTCTTCTACTATAAGATGGGCCGAGGGAGGAGGGAGCATGAACACTTCTTCTATAGGGTGAGCGCGTTTAGCTGGGGGACCAGTAGCGTCAGTAACAGTCTTGCCTTTATGAGTAGCATGTGCCACTTCAACAAATTTGTTTTCAGACCCAACCATATCTGCAAAAAGAGAAAAGCAAGTAAGTGTAAGTAAGACAGTTTGAATTTAAAAAGGCAGAAAGAGAAGTACCATAATCTTTAGCTAGGGAGGTGCCTTCCTCAAGGCTGGAGAGGCTAGGCAGGTGAGGATCCCGAGTTTGACTTGCCTAAAGATGACTCTGCTAGGACAAAACAACGCTCCTCACCATCTAGGTAATATCAATTTTCTTCAGAGACTTAGCCACTGTTAAAAGAGAGGCTAAAGCTCCATCCTCCTCCCTCCTTGGTGGAACTCGATTCTTCCTCAGTTCCACCCAAAAGTACCAACTTGTTTGAAGGCACCCAAAACCCCAAGCGTTTAGTGACGAAGGAAAAAAAATGTATTTTTTTGCCGTTTCAATTAAGAAGGTATCCTGTCAAACATGGATAGATGTTTTTGCCTACTAAAATACCAAAATTCTTTATTCTTGTGGTACCCAATTGGTACAGTTGGAAAAAGAGGGCTACACTTGGCTCGATGTTGTTATTAAGGCAAACGAACCGAAAGGCTTAAGATTCTCCAACTATTGGGATGCAATTGGGCAATCGAAAACTTATGGAACTAAAGAATGTCGATGAAAAATGGGTCCATGGGAAATCGAAGACCTTCCTTCAATTGCTCCTCGAAAACCATAATAGTGTTTTCTGCAGGAAGTAAGTCATTCACACGAATGCAGGGAGAAAGGGCAAAGGTACGAAAGGACTCTCGAGGGATGTGATATATGTCATAAAGGCATTCTACATCTTGCTCTATAGGGCATAGGAGATGTCACTAATAAAACTACCCTCGCTTTCTAGAGCCTCCCTCAATGGAATGATGGGGGCCAGGGCACAGATGGGACCATCGGAGGAGGAGCTTGAAGCATAATCCCCACTATGAGAAAGAGAAGAAGTATTCCTATTCATATTGAAGAGAAGAAGAAAACAGAAGTTACTGAAGGAAGTATAAATGGAAAAGAAGCTTGAATAAGTTTTTCTGAAAGAAAAAGATCACAGGAGAGAAGGGCTCTTATAAGACGGTTTTGATGGCATGCTTTAAATGCAACATGATAAGTAATGTAGTCATCATTAAAGCGCTAGATAGATGAAATGACATAAGCGGCCAAAAGACCAACCTCAGGAGGCCACATGCCCTAGACCTCAAAAACAACTATCTCCTTTGAATATGAAGAATCAAAGACCAGCGGAGGGACATCTGATACTACACAACAATTACTCAAAGTAAGCTATAAATTGTCACCACAAGACAGGGCCACGTGGCAATGACTTGATAAATAGAAAACGTGGTCCAGCACAAGGAAAGGAAGATCCATACACCTTAATAACCGATTCGTCATCAAGACTCGTCGTTCCATTAATAAGGCGAGTCTCAGTATGAAGTTAC
Source organism: Manihot esculenta (assembly GCF_001659605.2). Lineage (NCBI taxonomy): Eukaryota > Viridiplantae > Streptophyta > Magnoliopsida > Malpighiales > Euphorbiaceae > Manihot > Manihot esculenta. Next base: position 11,250,958 of record NC_035170.2, read on the forward strand.
CGTTAGTAGACATAAACCAGCGTATTTCCATTATGCCTGTAATCACGAGATTACCCACAAATTAGTTGGCAGTATCCCTTATCAAGCAGCCGGTCATATTGCCATCGGATAATTGAAAAATACTATATTTATCCCACCTTCTTACTATATAAAAGGAGAAGAATCACAAAGGTAAATGTACTTACTAAAGTTCTAAGCAATTCATTGCATTTTCTCTATTCTTTAGTATACTGACTTGAGCGTCGAAGTGGCTGTTGTGGGTACTCATCACCTCACGTTCTCTTCTTTGCAGATCTAGCCAATCGCAACGTAACTCTATTTTGACCACGTCATTAATCTAATATCTGCAATAGCAATAAAAATAAATTATCTAATACTAAATAAAATAACTAACATTGAGAATTGAAATAGTGAAAATGAAGAGAGTTAGGAGATTTTAAATTTTGGGAGAGAATTGAGAGAGTTGGAAAGAATGTAAAAGAAGAAATAAAGAGAGTGTAGAGAATATGTAATAAGTATTTGGAGGGTGTAGAGAATTGTGAAATAAATGTGTGGATAGAGTATGAGAGTGTATAGAACAGTGAGATAAGTGCGTGAAGAGTAAGTGTATAGGGTAAATGTTTAAATTGCAAAATTTTTTAAATTTGGATAAATTCTAAAAAAAGAAGCTGTCGTCAGGGCAGATACAAGGGTACAAAGTAGGCGGTAACAAAAAAAAAAAAAAAAAAAAAAAATATATATATATATATATAATAAAAATTAAAATTTTCACATCTCGCTCCGGCTATGGATCTAAAAAATTTTCTTTATACCTAATTTCTTTCATAACTTCCAATCTTGAACATTTTTAAAAAAATTTTTGCATACTTAATTCCATCTCATAATCATTAGTGGTATGTTTATTTTGTATTTTAAATTATTTTTATTTTATATTATTCATTCAACTTTTTTTTTTCATAATAATTTATTATAATCATTAAGGATATTCATTTTTATTTTTTGCCAATTGATTCAAAAAACTCAACGTTGGCGCTTATTTTTACATTTTAATACAATTCTTTTAATTTTGATTTAGTTCACTCAATCTTTATATTTTTGTGCAATTTTAACTAATCTGTAAATTTTTAAATTTAATAGTCTAATTGATATGCCATATGTATTATTATTAGGCTAATTGACTAAAAAAAGTCCAAAGTTTGTGTCATTTTGCATTTTAATATAAAAGATTAAATTTTAGATAAATTGACTTAACATTTGTATTTGAATATAATTTTAGCTAATTTTTAAAATTAAAATTAAAGATAAACAATCTAATTATTAAATATATAATTCACAGCTTCAGTAGTAATGAATTTTGTTTGGCTAAATGCATATTTGCACACTATCAAACACTTTAATTTTATTTGTGACCAAATAAAGACCTAAATTTTAAAAAAATATTACTTCTAAATACAATTTTACTAAATTCATGGTTCAAAGTTGTATTTAAAAGTAATTTTTTGAATCCATAATTAAATTCATGACTTTAAAATTGTATTTAAAAATATTTTTTCAAATCTATGATTTAAAAGTTATATTTAAAAGTAGATTTTTTAAAAGTTTAGGTATTTTAAATAATATTTTTTTTAAAATTTAGGTATTTAAAAATAGTATTTTTTAAATTTTAAATATTTATTAGATTAAGATTAGAGTTGAGCTATTTAATAGGTAAAAATATTAAAATACAGGTGTATATATATTTTGTCAATTTGATTTTATAGTAATAATTATGAATATTTTATAATACACATATTATTTAATCCAAAATAATATATATAGTATATATAAAATAATTAAAAATAATATATTTATCGTCAATTGCATATTTAATAATATCTTTATTGTTAAAATTAAATATATTATTTAATTATATTTAAATATGAATTAATATTATTTATATATATAAAATTAGTTTGTATTTAAAAAATAATAAAATATTACATTTAATATTTTATATGAACTTTTATATTCTAATTTTTAAAAATTAGCTAAAATTTCATTAAAATATAAATATTGAATACTGAGTCCATTTAAAATTTAAATGTTAAAATTAAAATATAAAATAATATAAATATTTTATTTTTTAATCCTTTGATTATTAGTTTATAATTAAAAAATAATATCAATGATACATGTAATATGCCAACTAAATTATAAAAATTTATAAATTGATTAAAATTACACTAAAATATAAAAATTAATTCAATTAAATTAAAATTAAAAAAATTAAATTAAAATATAAATAATAACAAATATAAATTTTTTGAATGAATTTACCTTAATTTTTTTTAATTATAATATTCTCCGGCTATATACAAAATCTTAATTCCTTACTGATTATGGTGCATGTCCAATGCACGAGAGCAGCCTTCGAGAGACGCTTGACGCCTCTTTGATAGCGCCTGCAAGGCGATTAGTGAAGACACTGGCTTGCCTGCGGCCTGTTTGACAAGCGGCAGACAAGCATGCCATCTAGCAAAAAATTTTTGCAAGACGAGATTTTTGGTATGGAGGAGACAATAAGCCTTTTTATCTTAATTTAAAAGAAATTATTCTGCTGGTTTGACAGGTGGCACGACCAATGACAACTTGCTTAATTCTGCTGATGTGGACATTTTGACCCAGTTAGCAAATTCTTCTGTCCCCGATGACAATAATTTTTTCTTTTTCGATACTTTGTAGTAAAAAGCCCTCAGTGTCGTCGCCTTCCAATAACAGTTAATGTAATACCGAAATTGCCCCTCAGTCGGAGGAAAATTTTCCCTTTTTCTACCCATCAGCTTACATTGCAGAGCTCTTTGCTCTTCCTTTCTCACCTTCAAATTTCGACTTGGCAGCGTTCTCCGATCCCCCGATCGGCCGGTCACTATTAACATCCATGACTCTGATGACTCCTCCACCATTAGATGTAATCGCCATAATCTTTGCTCCTTTCTCTGATAACATCTCTCTCTCTCGTCCACTTCAATAATTCAATTTCGATTTTGAAATGATTATTTACTATTTTGATGGTTATCTAATTTACCTAAAAAAAGTTCTTTTTCATTGACTGTGCTTAGCTCTTAGGGTTTCAATCAGCAGATGAATCTCTCGCATTGACTGTGTTTTTTCCCCAATTGAAAATATTTTTAGCAGCAAGAGGACGATGAGATGCTGGTCCCACATAACGACTTCGCTGATGGTCCTCAGACTATGGAAGGTACATTCTGTTCCTGTCCTAAAGAATACTGATTGACTGTTGAAGAATTTGGAAAATCCTATGATTATTATTTTTTTGAGTAGGAGGTTGAGTTCAAATGGGTACTGTCATATATTTTATTTTTGTGTTCTTCCTCGACAAAGATTATGAATGCTGAAATTAGTTTCATGTGTTAGTTTGAATTTGGCAGTTAGTATTACCATGTAATGCTCAGTTGAGTGTAGGATTTTCTCTAGGAGTGCATGTCGCATTGTGGTTAATCCTTTTTAGGCTTTTAGAACTGTAGCAGACGGTTGCTTAAATTGGAGGAACTGATGAGGGCTTTTTATTTTTTTATTTTGGTAAATTGCAGTTTGATTTCTGTTGCTGTGCAAATTGAAATTGTATTTATTTCTTGCTGTTATGCTGCATTTGTTTGAACATTTAACACTTGGTTGTCAAAAATAAAAAAATACATTTTGATATATTTGGTTTACAATTTTTGGTAGCACCGGCGGAAGCCGCAAGTGCAGTTGATGCGCAATCAGTGGATGACCCACCATCAGCAAGGTTCACGTGGACAATTGATAATTTTTCAAGGATCAATACTAAGAAGCTCTACTCTGATACTTTCAATGTTGGAGGCTACAAATGGTATTTTGATCTCATACAATTGCAGCTGACTTTGGTACTGTTTCTGGTTACCTGATTTAGTTAAGATTTTATTGACCATTTAAATATGCATTGGTAGGCGAATCCTGATTTTCCCGAAGGGGAACAATGTGGATCATTTGTCCATATATTTGGATGTTGCAGATTCTGCAACTTTGCCATATGGGTGGAGTAGGTTTGCTCAGTTCAGTTTGTCTGTTGCCAATCAAATTCATAAAAAATTCTCGATTCGGAAAGGTATTGTTTCTCTACTGGTGGCATTGACTGTCTATTTTGTCTCATCTCTCTACATCTCCCTATTGATGTCCTTGTGCTTAAAATTTGCCTGAATTTTTGTTCTTAACTTTGCTGGATTGTGTAACTTATAACTGGTAGATCTATTTCCTTTTTTATTTTTAAACTTTTCATTTGGCAATCCATTAAATTGAGCAAAGCTTGTTATCATATTACCTTAGCTTGTTTGAATCTGAATCCATTTCTATATCAGCTGTGATTTATTTATGTTTTATTTTCAAATTAAGGTTCTTTCTATCCATTTTTTTTCGTTTTTTTTTTCTTTTGGATACATGGCCTCAACTTGTATCGTTGGCAAACTTTGCTTGATATCTGTCAATGGATTTGCAAATGGGTATTCCAGGCCTCTTTTGATTTTCTATACATACTTCTGTTTGCGTGGGATAGAGTTAGGGATTATTAAGAGCGATTTTGAGAGAATGAGAGCTATATTTGTATTGAATTTGGAATTTCAAGGTGAATGATTGCAAATCCATAGTAATGTTTTCAAGAAAATTTCGGAAAGTAGTCTCTCAAGTGACAAAGAAATTACAACAGCAAATTAACCAGAGGAATGCCAAATGCGAATCCTTGGCTTAGCACTCTGCTGAAAAAAAGTTTACTTCTCTTCTATATCCTAGTAACTGATGCTCACAGCCTTTTTATAACTTTTTTTCTCCTCACATATAACACAATGGCCTGCTTCATTTCCCATTTTTCTTTTGGATCCATGCTGATTACTGCCATATCAATCCCAGAAGATTCTGCCACCTCATCACCTTCAGCTTTTCTAGATCTTCTTTGGTATAAACTCTTAATATATCAGGCCCTTGCTTTCCACGGTTGTTGCTAAACTGGACCTGTATCATTGCTGTCCCCATGAAGAACAGCCTCGGCCTCTAGGCTATAATGTGGGAATTGATTCTATAAGTCCACCAAATCCAACGAGGTAGTTTATCCAATGGTTTCCCTTTCCATCAAACCAATACATGTGAAGTATTATCTGCAAGCACGCTTGTGGGTGCATCCTCTTCTTGTTCAATCATGGGTTCATCAACATTTCTTTAGGTAAATTAGTAATAACAAGGTGTTCTCCAAGGGCTTTCTTGAGTTAAGAAACATGAAAAAAAGGGGTGGATCTTTGCCTTAACTAGAAGCTGTAACTTAAAAGCTATAGGACGTCCTATGCAAGAAGGACCAAAATAGCAAGACACTAACTTTGGAACGTCTTGAGAGTCAGTGAAGCTTGTCAAGTGGGTTCAAAACTTGAAATTTGAGAAAGACATGATCACCAACTTCAAAATGGAAATATTTGCAAGTAGCATTAGCATATTTCACCATGTGCTGTTGTGCTCTAGTAAGGTTATATTTAAGTTGGCATAGGATCTCGTCTCGCTTTGGTAGTACTTGAGATATATATAGAGTCATCTACCCTAGTTTCATTAGGTAAGTAATGGGTAAAAGTAGGTGGTTGCAACCATAAATAGCCTCGATTGTGTAATACTGGATCCTGAGTGGGAGCTAGTGTTGTACCATACTCAGTGTCTCAGCCTAAGCCTGCCATTTACTCCTCTATTTTGGTTTCTCTAAAGTAAAGCATTAAAGATATGTTTCTAAGCATCTATTAAGGACCTCTATTTGGTAATATGTCTCCTGGTGGTGTGTAGTACTCATTTTTCGGTAGGTGCAGTGGAGATAATAATTCTTTTCAGAAAGAGAGGGTTTCTATTGTATACAATAGAGGCAAGCTACCCATGAAGTCATGCTATTTCTTTTACAAAAAGATTTGTTATTGTTTTCGCATGAAAGGGTAGTGTAACGGGAGGAAATGCCAATATCTTATTAATCAATCCATAGTAACCAAAATACAATCAAAATCAATAGACCAAGGTAATCCAGTAATAAAGTCCATCGAAATATCCTCCCAAATTGTTGGGGGAAGCGACAATTGATGTAAGAGGTTTGCATGATTCATTGACTAATATTTGTGTTTTTGATAGATTAAGCATGGTGCAATAAAAAAAGCTTTGGACAGATTTTATCTTACTGTGCTAGTAGAATTAACAACAAGTGGATATGTGTAGCACTATATTGGCGCCCCCATTAGAGTAGAGGGAAATTCTAATAAGAGCATTGGAATTGCTGGAGAATCAACACGAAGCACCAACCGACCTTTGGAAAAAAGGCACTGTTGAGTGAGAGTGTACAAGGGGTGAGAGTTAGGATCTTGATTCAAATTAGCAATGATTTTGTTGTAGCATGCTCTAGGCGTATTGCTAAATCCAAATTTGCCAAATTAATCCAAGTAGGTGTAGAAATGTTTTGACATTCAAATTCTTCATTGCATTTGGGAGAGCATTTGCCTCGTGATTATCAACTCTTAGTTTATAAATGATTTCAAAATCATAACCCAAATTTAGCTAACAAATTTTTGTTGAGCAGGAGTGTTAATGGGCTGTTGAAAAGGGTGCCCTAAACTATGTACGACTGAACTCGAAGTAATTAAATAAGGCCTCCAATGGTTAATTGCTTATCCTAGAGCCATTAATTCCTTTTCCTAGTGGATGTGAGCAAAGAGGCAGTGAATAAGGCTTTATTGTTGAATGCAATAGGGCATTTACCTTGCAATAGTGCCACCCTTAGCCCATGATTTAAAGTGTCACATTCAAATAGAATAGGTTTGAAATTGGAATTGCTAGTACTGGAGCAGAAGCGTTAGCTTGTTGCAAAGCTTCAAAAGCTCGTTCTTCTTTTTGTGTCCAAGTAAATGATGCACGGCGATCCTTTGGCAACAGTTCAGGGAGGGGTTTTGCTAATTACTATTATCTCGGATAAAATGGCAGTAATAATCATGAGACCTAGAAATCTCCAAGCAGCCTTGATGTATTTAGGCCATGGCCAAGTTAGAACATTGCTGATTTTCGAGGAGTCCATTGCCATCTGTTGACTTATTTGCTGATCCTAGCTGATTCTAGGGATATGTTTTGATCTGATTAAGATCCTTAATTATCTCTGCAATTATTATTTGATTATTTGCTTCCTGTTTAGATATGATTCTTTGTATATAAATAGTCATGTAGACCAATTGTAAAGATTAAGAGTGAAATACAAGAATACTCAAAATTTTCCCAAAATTCTTCATGGTATCAGAGCCTTTTCCTGATTTTTGGGTCCAAATTCAATTTTTCCTCTTTAGGGTTTCAAAACCCTAGATCTACCTTTTTTGGTACTAACCCATCTAGGAGCCTGTCGCTGCTTCGCCGCTCCGATCACTTCGACAATGATTCCGACCATCTTTCCGGCCTTCCTGTGCTATTATCCGGCCTTTCGGTGAATCGATTGGGCTGTGTACAACCTTGGGTACCTCCTATTCTTTCACGGTTCATAAATCTTTACCATGGCAGAAGGTAAAAGGGTCTCGATTCCTAACTCTGATAATCCTTCCTTGCAAATTAGTCCCATAAAACTTGATGGAATCAATTATCTTGTTTGGTCAAGGTCTTGTTTGTTGTTTATCAAGGCTAGAGGACTGCATGGCTATGTCACTGGTAATAAAAAGCAAGTGATCCAAATTTTCCTCAATGGGACTCGGATAATTGTCTTGTTATGACGTGGTTATTTAACTCTATGCAACCTCATATCTCTAAGTCCTATTTGTTAATTGATACTGCTGCAAAAATATGGAAGGCTTTGTCCTTAACTTATTCCAATATTGGGAATGATGCCCAAATTTATGATATTCGAATAATATTCATGGTACTAAGCAAGGAGAAATGACTATCTCCTAATTTTATTATGAGTTATGTGGCTTATGGTAGGAACTTGATTACTATCAAGACTTCCAGGCAGACTGCATTGGAGATACAGTCAAATTTCGAAGAATGATTGAAAAGAAGCGGGTCTATGATTTTCTTGCATGGTTGAATAACGAATATGATCCAATTCGGGTCCAAGTGTTGGGAAGAAATCCTTTTCCTTCTCTAGAAGAGGTCCACGTCCATGTTCAACAAGAGGAAAGTCATTGACATGATATGCTCTATACTGCACCAGTTGAAAAGGCTGGGTTGACTACTAGTTTGAGCACACCACAGCCTCCTACTTTTGAGAAAGATAACTTAGACTGTGACTATTGTGGGAAATCGAGGCATACCAAAGAGACTTGTTGGAAGTTACATGGTCGTCCCACTAGAGGCTGTGGAGGAAAATGAGGTACCTCCAGAAATCAAGCTAATTTAGCAAAAACTGTGGAGGAGCCCTTTAAGGAGACAACAACGACTGAGTTCCTTTCCCCTAATGAACTTCAGAGTCTCAAGCATCTCTTATCTCATATTGACACCTCTTCATCCTCTGGTGCCACATCTAACTTTGTAAAGTCAGGTAATGCTTTCTCTTTTAATAACGTTCCATGGATTATCGATTCTGGTGGCTATAGACATATGACAGGCTCTTCTATAGGCTTTCTCAATTGCTCTCCTTCTATAATCAAAAATAGTGTCAGAATTGCTGATGGCTCTTTTACTCCCATATCCGGAACAGGTTCTATTATTTGCACATCTAATATTAAATTATCATCTGTCCTTCATGTTCCCCACTTTCCTGTCAACCTTTTATCTGTCAATGCCATCACCAATGCCCTTAACTGTAAAATTGAATTCTTTCATGATCATTGTATTATTTAGGATCTTTGCACAGGGAAGAGGATTGGCAATGGTAGGCTGCATGATGGCTTATACATGTTGGGGGGAGATCCAGGTTCTTCAATATCTCAAGCCTATTTTAGAGAAAATAAGGGTGTTAATCAGGAAATAATACAGTGGCACAATTAGGGCATCCATCATTTTTTGTCTTAGAAAAACTTTATCCTAATTTGTTTGCTAAAACTCAGTTTGGCTCTTTATTTTGTGATGATTGTGAGTATGCTAAACACACTAGAACATCCTATCTTTTGAGTCATAATAAAAGTCAAATTCCTTTTGTAACTATTCATTCTGATGTTTGGGAGTCTACTCAAACTGTCTCCTTATCTGGTAATCGATGGTTTGTCACCTTTATTGATTGTTGCACTCGAATAACTTGGGTCTATCTAATTAAAGCTAAAAGTGATGTCTTTTCTTGTTTTCAATCCTTTCATAAGATGGTTTGTACTCAATTTGATACTAAGGTGAAAATTTTGAGAACTGACAATGGAAGAGAATACATGAATAGTAGTTTTTCTGCTTATTTGGAGAGTAATGGGATAATACACCAGACTAGTTGTCCTTATATTAGTGCTCAAAATGGCGTTGCTGAGAGGAAAAATAGGCATCTATTGGAGGTAGCTCGATCTCTTATGTTCACCATGAATCTAGTATCTGCTTATCTTATAAATAGGATGCCTCTCAAGGCCCTTGACTTTATGATTCCTTTGGAGGTTCTACAAGGGAAGAATTCATACGTTATTCCACCAAAAGTATTTGGGTGTGTTTGTTTTGTCCAATTAGGACAGAAGGGAAATTGGACTCCAAGGCCCTTAAATGTGTGTTTGTTGGGTATTCTCTGACACAGAATGGATACAGGGGTTATCACTCTCCCTCTAGAAAATACTTAGTCAGTATGGATGTTACCTTCCGAGAAATTGAACTCTACTTCAGTATCACACATTCACCTCTTCAGGGGGAGAATAATGAGCAAGAAGAGGTGATACCGAATTCTGTGATTCTGGATAATATGGTTCAACTAGAGAGTTTGAGTTCTAGCAGACAGGGGGAGATGTCTAATCAGGGAGAAAGAATTAGTCGTTTGGATAAGCCAGATTTGAGAAGGTATTCAAGGAGAGACAAGGCAGAAGAAGTCATTATGCAGTCTACTCAGAGTCAAAAATCTTCTTCTGGTGAGTTACCCAGAAGAATCTTCTTCTGGTGAGTTATCCACAACTCTTGAATGCTTTAATGACTTAGATAAACCTATTGCACAAAGAAAAGGGGTCCTATTTCTAACTTTATTTCTTATGAATCCTTGTCTCCTTCCTGTAGAGCCTTTGCCTTGTTTATTTCCTTTGTGTCTATTCCACAGGATTGGAAGAAAGCTCTTGCAGATCCTAAATGGAAGGAAGCAATGATTGAAGAGATGAAAGCATTGGCTAACAATAAGACTTGGGATGGGAGCTTGTCACTCTTCCACCTGGGAAGAAACTCGTTTGCTGTAAGTGGGTGTTCACAGTGAAACACAAAGTTGATGGTACAATTGAATGATTTAAGGCCAGATTGGTTGCTAAATGATTCACCCAAATCTATGGAGTGGATTACCAAGAGACATTTGCCCTAGTTGCAAAAATGAACTCAATCAGAGTTCTGTTATCTTGCGTAGCCAACTTGGAATGGGACTTGCAATAGTTTGATGTGAAGAATGCTTTCCTCCATGGAGATTTAGAGAAAGAAGTGTTCATGGAAATTCCTCATGGGTTCGCTGATGAGAAGACACAAAGAAAGATGTGCAGGTTAAAAAAGGCTTTTTATGGGCTAAAACAATCTCCCAGAGCCTGGTTTGAAAGGTTTAGCAGAGCCATGATGTCCTTTGGTTATCAACAAAGCAATGCTGATCACACTCTGTTTATCAAACATCATAAGGGTAAGATCACCCTTCTTATTGTGTATGTTGATGATATAGTGGTGACAGGTGATGACAAAGAGGAAATGGCTCAACTAAAGAGGTTATTGGCTCAGGAATTTGAAATCAAAAATCTAGGAAAACTGCAATATTTCCTAGGTATCGAGGTGGCTAGATCAGAAAAGGAATTTTCATCTCCCAAAGAAAGTACATTCTGGATCTTTTGGAAGAAATTGGTATGATGGGGTGTAAACCAGTAGAATCTCCCATTGAAAGTAATCACAAGCTGGAAGCAGGTACCGGTGAGTCCTTGGATATTGGAAGATATTAGAGATTGGTAGGAAAGTTGATTTATCTCTCACACACTCGACCGGATATAGCCTATCCTGTTAGCTTAGTCAGCCAATTCATGCATGACCCTCGCGAGACTCATATGCAGGTTGTACTTTGCATTTTGAGATACCTAAAGTCTGCGCCAGGAAAAGACTTCTTTACTCCAAACATGGTAACCTCTGAATTGAAGCTTTTACAGAAGCAGATTGGACAGGATCTCTCGATGACAGGAGATCCACCTCTGGCTACTGCACAGTTGTGGGAGGGAACCTTGTCACCTGGAGGTGCAAAAAACAAAGTGTTGTTGCTCGGTCAAGTGCTGAAGCAGAATACAGAGCAATGGCCCAAGGTGTGTTTGAACTCTTATGGTTGCAGAAGTTATTGGAAGAGTTGAGATTTCCCGAGAGAGACAAGATAACCTTGTATTGTAACAATAAAGCTGCTATAAGTATAGTACAAAATCCAGTCCAATGTGATCGGACGAAAGCACATTGAAATTGATCGGCACTTCATTAAAGAAAAATTAACGGACGGTGTCTTGAGCCTAGTTTATGTGACTTCTACTGGCAACTTGTGGATGTGTTTACTAAAGGGCTCAACAACAAGATTTATCATAATCTGATTTGCAAGTTGGGCATGTGCGACATCTTTGCACCAACTTGAGGGGGAGTGTTGACTTATTTGCTGATCCTAGCTGATTCTAGGGATATGATTTGATCTGATTAGGATCCTTAATTATCTCTGTAATTATTATTTGATTATTTGCTTCCTGTTTAGATATGATTTTTTGTGTATAAATAGTCATGTAGACCAATTGTAAAGATTAAGAGTGAAATATTAGAATACTCAAAATTTTTCCAAAATTCTTCACCATCTTTTCAATTGAGTGAAATGGGTGTCATGCAGATTGTCAAGGCACTAAATTTATGGGCAGAGTGATATTGTCATCTGTATTGGCCGACAATTTGTCGTCGCCTCATTGTGACACCCATATACTAGATAATATGGTTGCTTGCACTTATAACCAAGGCTTTTTGCTATGAGATCCAAAAATTTCTGATAGAAAGCACTTTGTGCCTCTATTACAAATGGCAGAGGTTGTGAACGCACTGGCAATGGATGGAGTGTAGGCGGTGGAGAATGTGGATGGGGTAGTGGAGTGGGTATTGAGCTTGGAGAGGAGTTGATTGTTTCAATATCATGTTTGTCTTTCTGAGGCTAGGAGTCAATGGTAGCAGGCTTAGAATTGGAAATGGGCTTTGGAAGGTGCTTGTGGAAATGGGTTTAATGACTGGTCTAGTAGAGGAGCTTCATCGTCTTCCTCCATTAGCCTGAGAATGGAAGGAAAGCTTGGTGATGCCAGCATGTCAAAGTTCCCATTCAATTTCTCTTCCAAAGTCATAGGACAGTGAAGATCAGTAGCATCTTGGCTCTTGAGAATGAATCTGAAGCCACATTTTGGGTTTTAACCTATTAAGAAAATATCATAAATAATGTTGTTTTGGAAGGCCAATTACTTGAGAAACTCTGACAACAATTTCATTGTTGAAATCTTTGATAGTCCCTTCTTGTCATAGTGCAGTTAGGTGCTCAGATATTTGTGAGAGTGCTAATGCTAAAGATGTTATAAGGATAGGCGTTTTCGAGTAATTACACGGAAACATTGTTGTAACTGGTGAATCCAATGGAGCGTCATTAACAAGCTTATAAATGAGCCTATTATCAAACCTATTCACAAGTCTTATAAATGAGCTTGCTCACGAGTCAACTCACGAACTTGACTAATCAGCCTGCTCAACAAGTCTATTCACGAGTTTATTTACGAGTCTGCTTATGAACATCGAAACAAGTCGAGCTTATGACTCTTAATAAATTGAATATTGTTGAGCTTAAGCTCGACTGGTTTACTAAATGAGCCTAAAAGTGGAGTTTGAACTCATTTGTTTAAAAAATGAGCTGAGCCCGATTAAGCTTTTATCTAGTCAAGCCTCGAATAGCTAACGAATAGCTTAATCATTTACACTCTTGCTACTAGTCAATCAACCTTCGCAGATAATCTCTAGCAGTTGTTAGCTACCAGCAACAAACACAAATTTTCTTTTTGTGTAATTTTTGTGTCAATTGCAATTAAAAGAATGAATGCACACGCCTTGTGCGTCTAGGCTTCTCATAATTTTGTTAATTGAGTAACCCCAACTGATTTTTAAGTGTTTCTACTTAATAGTAGAAAGTGACTCACTTTTTTGTTTTTTGTAAAATGCTCTCTCATTTATATATATACATACTATAAATAGATTTTTTGTAAACCAAATGGAACCTAAATGAAAAATGTTTATGTATATTTCTTAACAAGGAAGTGATGTTCTTTAAAATTTGTTATGTTCTTTCTTATGGATACTTTACAATATAGCAAAAACCATTCGTTATTGTTGGTTACTCATTCCAAAAGAAATAAGTTTTATCCATATTACATATACGTTGCTATAACTCTTTAAATTGTTGGTACCGATTATGCTTCATTACTTTCCACAGACACTCAGCACCAATTCAATGCACGGGAGAGTGATTGGGGCTTCACTTCATTTATGCCTCTAGGGGACTTGTATGACCCTGGTAGAGGATATCTTGTTAATGATACTTGCATAGTTGAAGCTGATGTTGCTATCCGTAGGATCATTGATTATTGGTCGCATGATTCCAAAAAGGAGACTGGTTATGTAGGTCTTAAGAACCAAGGAGCAACCTGTTACATGAACTCTCTCCTTCAGACATTGTACCATATTCCCTATTTCAGAAAGGTTACTGTATTTGGTCTTTCTGGTTTGAATGAATGAAATTATTCTCAAGCGGATGACTGGAAATGTTATTTGCAGGCTGTATATCATATGCCAACAACTGAAAATGATGTGCCATCAGGAAGCATTCCTTTGGCTTTACAGAGTTTGTTTTATAAGCTTCAATACAGTGACACTAGTGTAGCAACAAAAGAGTTGACAAAGTCTTTTGGTTGGGACACGTATGATTCTTTCATGCAGCATGATGTGCAAGAACTTAATAGGGTTCTTTGTGAGAAGCTTGAAGATAAAATGAAGGTATATGACTTTCATGATTTCACGGTTTATACTTTGTTTTAGTATATATATACACCTTTGTTTTATTGGTTCAGGGAACAGTTGTAGAAGGCACAATCCAACAGTTATTTGAAGGGCACCATATGAATTATATTGAATGCATCAATGTGGACTATAAGTCCACGAGAAAGGAATCATTCTATGGTACACATTTGGTTATGTTGAGCAACTAAATTTTATCAGGATTCAACTTGTGGGCCTCACAGGATTTTATATATAATTGTAGATCTTCAGCTAGATGTCAAAGGCTGTAGGGATGTTTATGCTTCTTTTGACAAATATGTGGAGGTGGAACATCTTGAGGGTGATAATAAATATCATGCTGAACAACATGGGTTACAGGTGAGATGATTTTTGGACATTGGGACTTTAAACTTTTGCACGTTTTACTTGCTTCATGGAGACTCTTTTACTAATGTTTGTTGTCAGACACTTAAGGGTTTGGATGTGTTGATTTCTTTGCACTTGGCAGCTCTTCTCATTCTCAGGGATTTCATTCATGTCTCAAATATTTCATTTGCTTGTTTAATTTTTGAAATCATTAAACATTAATGAAGTGCATTGGTTAATGCTTCTCTTTCTAGTTTTGCTTCTTTCTTCAATCTTAATATATTCTTTGGAAAATACTTTCTAGTCTTTGCTTATTTTGTTGTTTTGGAAAATATTATCTAATATGCTTGATATATTTGACCCTTTCAGGATGCTAGGAAAGGCGTCCTATTTATTGACTTTCCTCCTGTTCTTCAACTTCAGTTGAAAAGATTTGAGTATGATTTTATGCGGGACACCATGGTAAAGGTTAGTTGTTGGCCACATTTTTTTCTTTCTAATAGGGTGAGTGCTGGGATTCCTTAATTGTAGGGTTAGGAGATTAAGTTATTTACTTGTATATTTTTCCCTTTTTTTATATGTATTTATTAGTTTGTTATTATTTTAGTTTCCTATCTTGGGTAGAATGCTTGTATATCAATAGGAGACATGTACAAAAGAATTATCAATGTAAAATACACAAATATTCTCTCAAATTTATTTGTTTTAACAAAGTCACACAGATAGAAAGCTCTCCATGAATCATTTTGTGTGTGTGGGGGGGGGGGGGGTTGGTGGTGGTGGTGGTGGTTTCTCCTTATGCAATATTTGGCTTGGCTTTTGATTTCATGGCTTTATCTAGGTTTTTGGGCTAACAATCACTCTTTGACCCATGGAAATGAAAACTCGAATCAATTTTGACACTTCTAGGCTGGCTAAGTGGAATTAGTGCTTATTGCTTATCTAAATTCATTATGTTTGTCCATGCTTTCTTCCCTTAGTTGATAACTGAGCCTTCACTTTTGTATCCTAGAATTTGTTCTATTGAGATTGTTAATCTTAGGGATTGCAGTTTCTCCTGCCTTGATTAAATGGGTCAGAGGTAGGTTTTGATTTTAGAATGAAGTTGGTTCAGTTTGGGATGGGAAATGGAAGAACCCTATCCATTTATCTATCACATATTTTTCAAGATTATTTTGAATAACAAATATATCAGTTCATTAATTTCTTTCAGTTCATATCCGTGCACTATGTGAATAGATGAAATATAAAAGGTTAAAAAGTATGGAAGTACATGTAAATGCGGAAATGAAACTGAAAAACAAATCTTAATCCCTCTGGCAGGAAGTTGATGATATTCAATAGTGGGTTGAGTACGGGTTTGGAAAAGCTTCCTCACACCTGACCTTTTGGCTGTATCTGTCCTAATTTTTATTCATCACCACCCCTTCTTTATTTTTGCAAAAACTTTTTGGTATGTGATGCACAGTGCTTCTTTTATGTGTGTGATTAGAATGCTGTGGAAGATGGTGTGAAGCAGCAAATGTCTTGTGACTAACTTTTTTAAGTACACTTATTTGAAAGGTTGGCAGGATTGACCTGACTTTTCAGGCTTATGTATCGACCAAGCCTGGCCAATATAATAGAAAAGGGCAAATATTAGTACTTTGATGACAGGACATGCTGGGAATAAACACAAATCTGTACTGTGCTTTCCCTGGAACTGGTCCTCAATTCCTTGAGCTAAGCAGTTTGGGCCTTTGAACAGGTCTTCATTAGGGCACAGGAATGCTCCTCCATGATAAACATAAAAAAATGCCCAGCAGTTTCTATTAGATACAAATAACAGGTGCTTAATTAAAGTCATGATAACAGCCTTTTACTGCTGGAAACACCTGAAGAGATGTGGGTGCTGATTAAAATGTTCACATCTAATGAGAGAGGATTTTTGTTTGGAGCAGTTTGTAGAATCTAGAATTATTTTTAATTGTGAAGTGGATTATATGTTAAGGAGTTGAGTCATCTAGGGATAGCAAGTCAATCCTGTGGAGATGTCAAGGGAGTGGCACTAGCAAGTGTTCTTCAGAATTGAAGAAAAAAGAAAATCCCTTCTGGTTACGTAACGTAATGGCCGTTATTTAAAACCATGATAAAAAACTCTACCCTTAATGCATTGATTTCTGGGAAATGGAAGGAATTTAATGAAGAAGATAGGCAAATATGGAGTTTTAAAGCTGCTGAAGCCATGGAAGTATACAAGAAGGAATTGAACATCATGTGGCTTGGCCTTTAGTTCCATAGCGTGATTTTCCTTTGTAGCTATTGAGCTCTCAATCTCTATTTTGTAGTCAATTTTAAATTTGGATTCAGTGAATTGCTTATCATGAAAAAAAAACCCACCACTTCCTCTCTCAACAGTATCATAAGACAGGAACCCAAGTCATGCCATGCAAAAGAATATTCTTCCAAACTGAACTAAACTTTTCGCTTGATGTAAAATTTTGTATAACAAAGTCTACAATGATCCATAGTCTCGCCCTTCATGTCTTCTTCATGTTCACCATCATCCCTGCTATTGAACTATTATTGTTATTATTATTGTTATTGTTGTTATTACTCTCATTAATCAATTGTTGCGGTGGTGATATTGCCCTCACGATGGAGGCGGAGGTGGTGGTGTCGATATAGATGAGACAGAGGTCCCAATTTCTTCCTTAGTTGACGCGTGAAAAGGGAATAAAATTTGTGTTGTGAGAGAGAAATCCAAGAGCTTGTTGAGGAAGGAGACTAAGGGGTAATTAGGGTATTATGAAGTTTTTTTGATAGAATAACGGCTAAACATTAAATTTTAGACGGATGTCCTTTATGGTTAATAGAAGTAAAATATAGAGATATTTTAGTGTAATATATAAAATATAGGGACAATTTAATTAGTTAGATAAAACCATAGGGACAAGTTGGTAATTATCCCTTACGAGAGCGCTCAAACCATGCATTAGGCGAGTGCCTTAAAACATACAAAGCTTTCTTCTACAAGCTTTCCTATGTATGTTCTCATTATCAAATCCTGGAGGAATCTCCATGGACACCTCCTCTAAATCTCCCTAAAGGAAGCAGTTTTAATGTCAAACTTTAACAAGTCCCAATCAAGATTAGTTGAGCAAGATAATAATATCACGATCGTATCAAGAGGGAGACACTGTAGCCCCATCTCTTGAGTTTGCTAAAAAATGAGAGAAGGAAAAAATCAAAGGAAATGGCAGTAGCAGCAGTGCTGGGACTGGGAGAGAGAATACTCACCTCCACAAAGAAAGCACCGTCTTTGATACCATGAAGAATTATAGAGTATAGACTACTCTTTCTTGCTTGTATATTGAACTAAGAAATTTACAAGGTATTTATTCATGTTCTCCGGCCCAAAAAAGAAAACTACACTAATACTCAATCACAATATTTTACATAAATTAAGCTAATCAAATCAAACGTCTCTAGCCCAAAAAAGGAAACTACACTAATTACTCAATCACAATATTTTTCATAAATTAAGCTAATCAAATCAAACAAATCATGCTGAAATCATGTTGAATATTGCTGGAATCTTGCTCCAGTCAACAGAATGCTTTTCTGATGCAAACTTGGCAAGTTTGAAAAGTTGATAGGAGATCAATGACGGAATATTATGTATTTTTGGGAGGTACTAAATGTCATGGAGGAGTAAGAAACAAAATTTGGTCTCTCATTTTAGCACTAAATCAAAATATTGAGTCATTTGACAAGTTGTATGTTGAGTATTATGGGTACGTTGATTGTTACAAGAGGTTGGTTTCAAGATCTCTTTGCTTGCTAAATTGTGGTGTGGTAATTAAATGCATGTCCATATTGCTTCTAGTCTAGTATTTCGTAAAGTGGACTAAACATGTAGAAATTGATTGTCACTTTCTTTGTGAAAAGATCCAATAGAAAATAATCTCATTAGGACATGTCACAACGGAAAATAATTAGGAGACATTTTCACTAAAATGCTAAATGAAACTTGAGTTGACTACATATGTAATAATTTGGGAATGATTAATATATGAGCTGCAACTTGAGGGGAGTGATAGGAAATCAAATATATCTATATCTTTATATAGTTCTTTCCTACTTAGGCAGCTTGTTTTAGCGATTTATATTCTTATTTAGTGGGCATACATGTAGATAAATATTTACTACTTTTGTATGTGGAAATACATAAAATTAAAGTCTTCTACAAGTACTGATGAAATTGTAAATAAATGGCACCTGTGATGTTAAATTTAAATAATTTGCCTATTTTTTTTGTACACTACCAATGAGTAGTATTGAAGCCCTCGTGAATTGAAAGCTGTGACACCATGTTAAAGTTAGGAAAACAGAAAATAAAGAAGAAAATAGCAAAAGAAGGTTTACGTGGTTCGACTATGAGAGACTTTATCAGTTATCTACAAATACAAAGGCTCAAAAGGCTACATTTTTATTCAATATATTTTATATCTCCTAATGACATTAGCTTCTATATTTATAATGGAATACCTAAGACCTCAATTACTTGGACTCGGTATGGGTGTCAGATATGGGTACATATCCATATGTTTGATTTGTCAACTTTCTAAATACAAAGGATGGGGATATGGCTCTAAATTTAGATATGGTGCTCGGATATGATATATTATATAAAGTAAAATAGGATTAAAAAATATAAAATTATGTAACAATTATAGTCCAAAATCCAAATAGACGCTCAAATACAACTAAATACATCATCCAAAATACAACCAAATAACTATTCTCTATCTAAGTACATACTCATTATTTTAAGAGAAAAGAATGCTCTATTAACTATATATGAATATGTGACTCAAGTGTTTGGCTGCATGAGTATGTGTTGAACACATATTCCATGTATTTCATGCCATGTCGAGTTGAAATCGGTACAGCGTGGCAAAATAAAGAGTCAGAGTATCAAAGCCTGAGACATATATGTCATGGTTCCATAAATTAAGGGATTCTCTAACTAAATAGGAATATATATAATTTCTTTATGTAAGATATGTATTGCCTTTCTATAAAAGAAATCAAGCGATGCGAGTGTTGGTGGTTTTAGTTTGTGGAGCTTGAGCTCAAAACTTAGCTTGCTCTACTTTCTTGGAGCCTGCTTGATGTATGATTTTGATTTAAATACCTTATGGTAGAGTTGGTAAAGCAATGGTCTAACCTGTATATGCCTGCAGTTTTGAGAAATGTGAAAATGGAAGAAAAAATATATATTTAAATTTTATTAAATTGAGAAGTTAATATGATCAAGATAAGTTGATGCGTAACTTAGCTCTTAAATGAGCCAGGTATCCCGTTTTTCTGCAAGGTTGTTTCTCCTGTTCGTGAATTTAAACAAGTTCAGAGTCAAGTTTGAGTTTTTCATTAACATTAGCAAACCAACAGAAGATTTGCAATTGTAAGTGGCCAAGTTTAATTTTTCCATGAATATTGCCTCGTCTTTTGTTCCAATGACATAGTTTGAATAGATCACTTAATTACTTGATCTGTTTCTTGATGATTGAGAGCTAAAGCATTTTGTTCCAGATTTTCTAACCATGTGGATCATCAAATCAACATTCTCAAAATAGACTCAGGTCTCAGAACCCACATAACCTTTCTATTTAATAATTGAGTTGGGTAGTTGGATTTGCTAAGTGCAAGCCTCTCTGAAGGACTGGATGAATCGCGTATGTTAGAGAAAGTTGTGTGATCTCATTTGGAGAAGTGTGTTAGCTAGATGATTTTAGGGTGTTGATTATAATTGAGAAAGGCTATGGATGGAACTTATTTTAGTTAGTTATTGACAGGACACAGCAAATCCTGACATAGAAAAGAAATATCGTGCAATTCTCTAAATAAGGTATCAATGAAGAAAATTCACATTGTTGCTTATTTCTTGTCTTCCTTACTTGGTAAGATGACTTTCACAGAAGGTGCACCTACTGGATTTGGACTGTCCCTCCTCTCCTTTTCTTTCTCCTCTTCCCTAATGCAATGCAATGCAATGCCATACCATTAGCCATGCACACAGTCTGACAGGCCTCAAACAACATACACAAATGGCAGTAGTTTTCTTGCCCACTGAATGACAATGGTTCCTAAAGAGTTACAGAATAGTTTTTCTGAAAAGTTAAAAGTTTGCTACCTTTTTCTTCCTAATGATGGGTCATTGTAATACTTTTGCCATTTAGTGATAGTCTTGTCTCTGGATATGTTACCTTGTAGCTACATGTACTTTTTCATGTTTTCCTCTTTTTTCAGTTTTCTTCATCTATTCCATTGATGTCTTGCAGGTAAATGATCGCTATGAGTTCCCTTTGCAACTTGATCTTGATAAAGAAAATGGTAAATATTTATCTCCTGAGGCAGACAGAAGTGTCCGCAACCTGTACGCTCTTCACAGGTAAAAATTTATGTTGTAAAAGAATCTGAGAACAAATTAAAATATCTCTTGTTAAACTGATCTACAAGTAAGAATTCACTGGAAAGTGAATAGCACTTGTGAATGCACTTTGAGGACCCCCTTTTTGAATGTGAGAAAAAGATGTGGTGCATGGGTTCATATGTACTAAAGACCGAGTAAGCTGCACTGACTGTTGAAAAAAAAAAAAAAGAACATGTCATGACATGATGATAAAAGTAGCTAATAATTCGTGGCTGAGGCAAAAGTGCAATTAGAGCTTCAAGGGTCGGAACCATGCATAAGGATCACAGATGGACAATCTTGAATAGTTGAAGAGGATGCTTGAAATTTTTTAAACAACAGATTATCTTGCTATTGATCCAAATCAGGTTTAGATTTGTGGACCACCTTAATTTGATCGTCATGTACAAGTATGCTAAATTTGTAATAGACTACTGTCCAACAGTCTTAACATAGTTACTGCCTTTTGGTTCTAGTCATAAGCCTTCTTTTCCCTTTAAATTCTCTTCTTCGTCTTCCACTTTTTCTTCTATGCATTCATAAATTGATTGCTCCCATAGGTAGTCCTCTATGGCGGTCAAAATGTAGTCATACGCTCTGGTATTTGAAGCCCCTTAAAGTCTGTATGGCCGTTAACATTTCTTGTTTTTCTTTGTTAGTTTATCTTGTG
Organism: Manihot esculenta; assembly: GCF_001659605.2. NCBI lineage: Eukaryota > Viridiplantae > Streptophyta > Magnoliopsida > Malpighiales > Euphorbiaceae > Manihot > Manihot esculenta. The sequence continues at coordinate 11,272,626 of NC_035170.2, forward strand.
ATGGTTTTTTTTTGTGCTGATGGCATAGATTTTCTTTTGATTCATTGATATACCATAATCTTTAGTTACAGTTATTTATGTAATTGTTTTCTTCTCTGTGCTGCTTGGTTAGACGTGTCATTCAACAAAGCAAAGTATACTATTGGGTTTGTTGTGTTGGATGCCTATGTTAACTGATGAATATGAGTATTTTGTTGCTGATATGCATATTGGGATCATAATTATGAGCTGTTGTTTGCTTTCAGTGTTTTAGTTCATAGTGGTGGTGTGCATGGTGGGCACTATTATGCTTATATCCGGCCAACTCTCTCAGATCAATGGTATGCATTGTGTTCTGCCTAGTTCTAGTTTCAGTGGTAACATGAGCGCTGCTATAATTTTTCATTTGAAGCATTTATGTTACACTTTTTCTAATTCTTTTGTTGAAATGAGCATTTATTATCATTTATTCCATTCTTGTTTGTTTTATTCAGCATTGCTGAATGACTGTTATGTTACTGTTTCTTGTTACCATTTTTCCTTCCTGCTTTTCAAACAGGGTCAAGTGCTCATTCATGTTACTAAATTACTAGTGTTCTTAAACTTGAATTTTTGAGCATGCTCTTTTGTACCTGTTCTCAATTATTTCCTGCTTTTTATGTTTGCCACCTCTTTGTATTTAATTTTTATAATTCATGATTTTTCTTTGTTGCACCTCTTTTTTTTTTTTTTTCACTCCTTCCTGCACATTTGGCTTTGTGCATATAGGTTTAAGTTTGATGATGAGCGGGTAACAAAGGAGGATATGAAAAGGGCGCTAGAGGAGCAGTATGGTGGAGAGGAAGAGGTAACATTTTTAAGCATTACTTGATAGCTTTCATTTGATTTCAAATGTGTTTCAATTTAGCTTTGTGTAGCAGTTACCACAGGCGAATCCCGGTTTGAACAATTCTCCCCTTAAGTTTACAAAATATTCAAATGCCTATATGCTTGTATATATACGTGAAAGTGACAAGGAAAAGATAATCTGTAATGTGGATGAGAAGGACATTGCAGAACACCTCCGGGTGAGATGATGATATTTTTGTCAATTGTATTTTTGATATTCCATTTTATAGCAATGTTTTACTGTGCATATCTAATATGTAATTTCAGATAAGGTTGAAAAAAGAGCAGGAAGAAAAAGAACAGAAGAGAAAGGAAAAAGCTGAGGCTCACTTGTATACTATCATAAAGGTAACAACTCTAAATTTTATCCTTGTATCCCTCTGGGTCCACCCAAGACTCATGCATAGAGGGAGGGAAAAGCATTTGACTCAGAGATTGCCACCCATCTAATTGTACGCTCATTCACACGAACTGGCACATCATTGTTTATCATTGGTATGGTGCTAAAATATCTCTCATGGAACTTCAGTCAATGGTTTACTTATAATGTACTTCTAGGTTGCCCGCCGTGAGGATCTATTTGAACAGATTGGGAAAGATATATATTTTGATCTTGTGGATCATGTCAAAGTTCGTAGTTTCCGTATCCAGAAACAGTTGCCCTTTAATCTTTTCAAGGTATCTCTTTTCTTTCTCTTTCCTTCCATGCTGGCCCTCTTGCATTCTAGAACTTGGAGATGTCTGGCTTTTTCTAATTGGATCAAGCTCTTTCCTTTCTTGGAATATTAGTAAGCCAACATTTATGCCTTACTACTGTATCTAATCTATTATACATCTGCTGTTTAATCCTAAACGGGAAGATTTATAACTGCATAAACAATCTGTGTTAACTGGTGGCTTCTATTGGTGTGCAATTGATTAGTGGATTGAAATCTTGAGTTTGTTTTCTGTCATTCAGATGGCCAGTTGTTTGTTGCTTCATTATCACCTTGCACTCCTTTGTCAATAAGTATGCATCTAATATGTGGAGCCGGATGCAGTCAAATTCTTGCTTGATTTAATATTTTTTGGCGCAGATAATGTAGCTGTGTGAGTTCAGTTTTGAAGGAATTCATTTAATGGAAATTTCTAAATGAATAGTTCTTCTTCTGGGTCATATGGTATAACATATTGGTACAACATGATGATTGTAGGATTTGATCTTATACTGTTGCAATCCTGACATGCACATACGTATAGTAACATGAAAAGTAAAATATAAATTTTCACACAAAAAGTTATTTTAGAGACAACTTTTTGTTGAAAAGCTGTATTTTACATTTTTCTAAAACTTGAAACTGTTGTGTATATGAGATAATTTTGATATTGAGTTCTGTTCTCTATTTAATGTCGGTTTGACTTGTTTTCTGTTTTTGAAAATGTAGAAAGGTAATATTTATTGTCCATTACAATAGGGATTACAACATATTTATAATCTGTTTGTTATGGATATAATCTATCCGTTATCAATAACTCATTCATTGAACTCAAAGTCCTGTAAAGAGGGGTTGTTAGTCATTCACTGAACTCATCTTTGCTTCAGCTACCATTTTTAAAAAAAATAAGATTCAAAATACAGACAATTGTAAAAGCGAAGGAGAAAAAAAGAATCAAGAGGCAAAAAAGAGCAAACCAATTGAGAGAAACAAGTTGGGAAAGGCGCAATACATGAGGGAGATCAGCCAAAAAAAGAAGAAGAAAGAAACAGCTGGAAAAAGGTCGCGTAAAAGGGTCCACTCGCCGTGAATAGTATCGTGAACCATACCAATGAACAATTAAAGGCCCTAATGCATTGAATGATCTGGTACCATGTTGAGGGGAGATTTGTGGCAGAATATGTTTTCTTGTATTTCATAAATAATTCTTAATGAGTACATATGTCTATTTATATTCGAGACTAAGTCCTAAATAGGAAATAATTATAAATACAAATTCTCCTAAATTAGATCCTATAATTGATTCCTAAAATTAGCACCTACAAATAATTCCTTTTCCTATACAGGATTCTAAGTAGGAAAAAAGAAGCTAGCAGATAGAAAAACCATTAGACCCTAAGAAAAGTAAACCTCTGCCACTTTCCTCCACCCCCTTTATCCTCTGTTATTCATTTTCTTTTGGCTTCATTCCAGGTTGTTATGGCTATTACATACACTTTTTTCCTAATGTGTATGCTACATATTGTTATTCATAATAGGATTCTGCTTCACAATGAATTCCAACTGAAATAAAAAATTCTCTCTGTAAAAAATGCATTAGAAGCCTTAAAATCTGTTGGCTTCTCTCTCTGTCCTCTCTCCCCCTTTTTGTCTTACTACCTTCTAATCTTACTATTTCTGCTTGCTTGAAAATTAGAAGATAAAGCTTATGCACAAAAGACATTGTTACAGCTCTGGGATTCTTGTACTGTACTGAACATGGGTACATTGTCAAACTCTAGAACATTAGAAATTGGTGCCTTTGCTCGGTTGTCTTTTTTTCTTTGGCACCTCATGTGTACACGCTTTAAGAGGACTCCGCCTTGAGTGCAAATTGTGGCTTTGACTGCTGCCTTCTTAACATGTGTGATATACAAAATATAATGAATAAAATAATTTGTTTATACAGTAACCTACTTTAGACCACACAATCGATGGTATTTCATGTATAAAAATGATAGATATAATCACAATCCCCCAAAGGGCAAAAGAAATAAAACAATGAAGGCATGTATATAAATTTTGTTCTTTTTGTATTCTATTTGTGAATTTTGCATGCGTCTTTTGGGACCTTTGTTATCTGTAGTATTCCAATTGTCAAGTTCTTTGCAGGAAGAAGTTGCTAAAGAGTTTGGAATACCAGTGCAATTTCAACGATTTTGGCTGTGGGCAAAGCGCCAAAACCATACATATCGCCCAAATCGACCATTGACTCCTCTTGAGGAAGCACAATCTGTTAGTACATATTTATTGTCTTTTCACTGTGGCATTTTGTGTGGTTTTAAATACTATTGTAGTTGTACCATGTTGGTTGGACTTTTGTACGGGCATCCAGTACGTGTCAACATGCTAGGCTTACCTATTTTCCAAATTCGCGTTAGATTTTTCCCAACTAATTTTAAGTGTGCAAGTGTTTTACCCATGTTGTGGTATATTATCAAACAAGGGTACTTCATTGTAAAGTGAAGGAGTTCACTTGAATTCGCTTGGTAGAATATATCCATTTTTAAAGAGTTGTTTTAGATAAAATAAAACCTATAAATATCTAATTCAATATATATTATTTTGAGTGAGTGATGTTCTTTAGATGTTCATGAGTGATATATTGCAGTGGAGTTGTTATTACACTTGAACATTACACATTATTCCATTGATTTTTCTAGAAAATAATAAACAATTAGGACGTTGTCGCACATTGTTGAATCCCACATCGGTTGTGGGAAGGGGTAATGTGCCCCTTATATGGGTCATGGGCACTCCTCCCCCTTGAGCTAGCTTTTTGGGTGACACTCCTCCCCTTTGAGCTAGCTTTTTTGGATGGGCTAGGCCTGACCCAAATTTAACATGGTATCAGAGTCTCCCATCCGATGTTGGGCTTTCCATAAATATGTTACGCACCGGTAAAAATTCTGGGTGTGAGGGGTGTGTTGAATCCCACATCGATTTGTGGAAAGGGGTAATGTGTCCCTTATATGGGTCATGGGCACTCCTCCCCTTTGAGTTAGCTTTTGGGGTGAGTTAGGCCTGACCCAAATTTAACACACATTATGTTTCACATAATTATAGAAAAAGATAATTATGAAAGAAATAATTAAACTGTATGATTTTTCTCTATATTATGTACAAGTTGCTCCTAATCTAATTAGGAATGCAAATCCGTAAACCTGTTATGCAATCACTTATACAAGGAATATGTATTAACTTTATTGACTGTCCTTAACAGAAGTATTACTATGAAAAAGTACAAATGTAAAGATTCATTTGAAAGGGAATTTTTTTTTTTTATCAAATTAAAAACTAAGAGAACTAAAGAAAACCAACAAAATAAAAAAATATATAATTAACCCAGCTAGCAACTCAATTTATTTTATTGCTCAAGTAATTTGTACTTAATTTCTCATTATTTTGTTGTTTTTACATTTTATGGAAGTTTTGTTTTACTAAGACGACTATAGGTCTTATTTACCATAAGTTACTGTAAATTTTATTTGAAGTGTTAAATATTAAAATATTAATTATTATTTTTTCAAGTGTATAAATAATTTTAAATTTTTTTAATATTTGGGTTTTTAGAATAATTCTAAAAGTTAAAATTATATTACAGTTAACTTTATAATTAATTTACTGATTTTATATATTATTATAGAATTTCTTTTATTTATTTGTCTTCAAATGTGATGGAATTTAAATATACTTGTGCAATGCGCAATTTCAATTTTTTCTTGTTTTTGTGAAATGCTCTCCAAGATGTTTTTATATAGGATTTTTTTTTCCCATTTGATGTTGACTGCGTTCTCAATGTAGACTCATGAGATTTTTGTTGTGATTATATGCTTTATGCCTAGCACATGTGAAGATATGCTTGGTTGTGATTGTCTTGCGCTTGTAAGTTTGTTTGCCTGTTTTCTTATTTGTAACAGTAAAAAGTCCATTGCAGGTTGGACAAATAAGAGAGGTTTCCAACAAAGCAAATAATCCTGAGCTAAAGTTGTTTTTGGAAGTAGAACTTGGACAGGTAGTGTTGATTAGCATATGTTATAGTTATCTATTCCAATGGTTTTCTTGATGGATATTGATGATTTTTTTTTTTTTTTTTTTTTGGTTGGGGGGGGGGTGTTCATCCTTAATACCTTATCGTCATGATAATCCATCTTTTTCTATGGCTTTCATGATGGATATTGATGATTTCCTTTTTTTTTTGTTGGCTCATCCTTAATACCTTATCATCATGATAATCCAGGATTTGCGGCCAATCCCTTTACCAGAGAAGACTAAAGATGACATTCTTCTTTTCTTTAAACTTTATGACCCTTTGAAAGAGGAACTACGGTAATCTCAAATTATGGGTTCTCTTACTTTATGAGAATGTAGTTATCTGACACTATTTGATGACAGGTTTGTTGGGTGCCTGTTTGTGAAGGGGAGCGGCAAGCCAGTGGAGATATTGACAAAGCTAAATGAAATGGCTGGCTTTAGTTCTGATCAAGAGATTGAACTTTACGAGGTCAGCCATCCAGATTTAGTTTGGTATAAAATTATGTTATTGATGTGTTAATTGGTTACAACAATTATATGGCCCAATAAATATATTAGGCCAAATACTCTAAAACCTTGTTCAATTTAACCCATCATACCCTTGAACTTTTCAAGAAACCTGTTGAGTTTTCTGGACTAACAAATTGCAAAACACTTGCACACAAGTTTGCCTTATCAGTATGGAGCCTGGGTGCATGCCCAGTTGCCCATCTAAGCGGTTGAACGGTAAATGTGGAACATTTATGGAAGAACAAAAAGAAAATGCAGCAGCTGATTGTCCCTTGCTTCTCGTCTCCCTTTCTGTAAAATAAAGGCACTGGCTATCCCTTGTTACAATAATAATAAGAGAGTAGAAGCTACGAGAATATACTATAAAATGAATAAATTTGGAGCATTGTAACTGATTTCAATTGTGAAGAATTCAATAATACAACAATATCTTCTCTCTCTCCCTCCCTCTGTCTCTCTCTCAATTATATTTTTTCTTCTCATCTAATTTGATTCTTTCTCTCATCTCGATGTAATCTTTTACTTCTCATCTCAATTTCTTCTCTTTCTCATCTCTAAATTTCATTCCCAGTCTCTGTTCTTGAAAAAATGGTACCTGTGCTCTGTTGATGATGGGCTTTGGTTCTAAGTGAAATTATTGGATTTGCAAATAAGTCCTGATCAAAAGTCAGTCTTTCCAAATTCCAGGTTTCTCCTTCAGTTCTTCCCTACATTCTACTTCTTTTGTCTTTCTTGAAATTCTTTCTCTTGAAACTCTATATCTTTCTTTGTTGCTTTCGTCCTCTCCTTTTATGAAATTCTCTATTTCATCTTCTTTTCCTTAATTTCTAATTTTTTGTTTTTCCCCTAAAATTCTCTTTCCTTAATCGCCTATTCTTCTTTCCAAAAATCAGGTCTTTTTATTTTCTTTATTCTCTTTCCTTTCTTGAAGTTCTTGAATTTATAACAATTACTTTTTTCTGTTCTCCTTCTATTTCTCTTCTCGTCCAATCTTTTTCTATGACTATTCTAGGGATTTGTTTCTGTTTCCTGCTCATAATTACTGTTTCAGGGCTGACCTTGTTTTGAGTTCCTGTTTCCTTATTTCTGATTATGGAAGACTAATATTGGGAAGAAAAGCTAAATAAACTTGAACAAGCCATTGGTGAAGCTATTGACAGAGCATTTAAAATAATAGAGGAGAGGCTGGATAAAAGATGGGAGAAGTTGAAAATATTGTCTCAAGAGAAAGTAGGAAAATTGGAAGGTTTAGTTCAAAGGAATATGGAAAATGTGACAGTAGATTCCAATAAAGAGATCTTTGATGTGCAGTTGTTGAATTTAGATGAGGTGCAAGTGAAAGTTCATGTTCCACTTGCTACTGCTACTATCAAAGAGAATATAGAAGTGGCTTGTAGCCAAGAGGTGGATGTTAAGGCTTGTAGCCAAGAGGTGGATGTCAAGGCTCATACCCCTGACCTAAAGATCTTCTGTTGTGATATCCTAGGAAAACAATCCATGATGATTTCTGTTAAAGTTATAATAATAGAAGAGAGAAGAAAATAACATAAAATTATTTACGTGGTTTGATTACGAGAGTCTATAACCATGGACATAAAACATCAAAGAGCTATATCTTTATTGAATTGGATTATATTAATATTCCCCTTGATTGTAGCATGGAATCTCATTAATTCTAATACTCTCTCTTGATGAGATTCTAAGTAGAAGCCAAAAACTTCCTCATCAGAACTTACAATCAGCATGCTACAATCTCATTAATTCTAATACTCTCTCTTGATGAGATTCTAAGTAGAAGCCAAAAACTTCCTCATCAAAACTTACAATCAGCAACTCATGAAATACTCGCACAAAGGCACCAAAATACAAAACAACTCGTGGGAAATATAAATGCAAATTACAGTTCCCTCTCCAAAGGCAATGCCAATGATGAAACATCAACACAAAATCCCTCTCCAAAGACAATATTAGCAAGGAAATATCAACACAAAATCCCTCTCTAAAGACAATACCGGCAAGGAAACATCAATACAAAACAACTCGTGGGATTATATAAACCACACAATCGAACACAAACATAAGTGTGAATAGTGCTCATAAACAAAGCAAATAAATAGTGCCCATGAATAGTATATGTGAACAATGCCAATGAACGATAACAATGAATAGTATCCATGAACAATACCCAAGCTCTAAAGAATTGAAAGCTCTGATACCATGTTATAGTTAGAATAATAGAAGAGAAGAAAATAACAAAAAGGATTTACGTGGTTTGGCTACAACCACGAGAGCCTACATCCATAGACACAAAACTTCAAAAGGCTACATTTTTTTTTTTGAATTGGATTATATCACTCATAATACAAAGACTTCTCTATTTATAATGGAAGATCCAAGACATATATGGTACGGTATCATAAATTAAGGGATTATGCACCTATAATAAGAATATATGAAATTTTCCTATTTAAGGAAATATATACATAGATTATTTTATCTATTTAGGAATACAAATCTTATATTAAATAGAAATAACTTTCCATAACACTCCCCTTTGATTGTAGCATGGAATCTCAGCAATTCTAACAATTTTCAATTGTGGTAAGATAGAGGGCATGGGGCCTGAACTAATGAACTTGGAAGGCGAACAGGTAGATGTTTCTACCTCTGATGATGCTGAAAGCTGACCAAGTTTTACTTTGGAGCATTGCTTTTGCTACTTGCAGTCTTCTACAAATTCATGGCATAAGTTGGAGAGATTGACCTTGAATTTCACTGTTGTGAGTTGGTGTGGGTGATGGTATGGTGGGTGATCGTTATAAGAGAATAATTGCAGAACAACCAGCACACCCACATTTCAATTTGAAGGGAAATTGGATCAGATAAAAAAGGCTGTACTAGCATTCCAAACACCTGCAGAAGATCTTTCATTCATGGAACTTTTTTGTCACATTCATTCTTGAGGATAAGAATGATATCAAGAGGTGGGAAATGTTATAATAATAATAATAATAATAATAAGAGAATAGGAGCCTTGTGAATATAGAATAAATTATATAAATAGGGAGCATTGTAGGTGATTTCAATAGTAAAGAATTTAATAACCCAACAATTCCTTCTCTCTCCTCCTCCTCCATCTCAATTCTATTTTCTCTTCTCATCTAATTTTATTCTTTCTCTCATCTCACTTTAATCTTCTACTTCTCATCTCAATTTCTTCTCTTTCTTATCTTTAAATTCTGTTCTCAGTCTCTGTTATTGACGTCCTTGTCTTCTTCTGTAAACAAATGCCTCATGTTTAGAAATTTTACTTCCAAATTTCCACTTGGAAATGTTAAGCAAAATGAATATCATTCGAGCAAAAAAATGCAACAAATAGAGAGCAAGGGAGTGCATAGAGTATATTTTGTTGTTTGCTGACCATGCCTTTTCAAATGAAGATTTATCCAATCAATTCACATCCCTTAAGAGCCACTAGGTTGGAGCCAGTGGTGAAATTGTGCCTTGCTGTTTAAGTTTCAATCTGAGAAATTCCACCCCATCTCCACAAGAATGGTGCTAATGGCTTGACTAAGTTTGAGTCGAGCTCACTATGCTTGGTGAAGATGGTATAAAGCTTCAAGGAAGCAAGTGTTACTGTCCGCTGCAATGAGGTGTGGCTGCAATCGCTGCATTTACTCTGTCAAGGATTATAATGACTTCTTGGAGGACAAATTCCTAGCCATTGTGGTTAACTTTAGATTATTTCTTTTCTCTTTTTTCTTTCCTAACTCTTCAATTTGGGTTCATCCACTCATCAGCAAGGATCATGGTACAGAAAGCTATGGATTCCTCATGGAAGTGTATGGCCTCTTTAGATATCCCAAGTTATGTAAATTGTTATTTGGGTTGGAGTAACTCCTCCGGTATGAACCCACGTCCAAGCTTTACAGTCTCTTTCTCAATGGTAGTGAACCTCTCTCTGCTGTGGGAAGAAAAGTCGTGCTTCACCTTTCCTTGGTGCTTTCTTTTATGCCTTTCCTCAGGATATTGCCATCAAAGTATCTTAGATCCAGTTTATGAGGCTTTCAGTCTATAGTAACTAGTACAGATTAAGTGTCTGTTCTGTTTGGTCGCCTGAAGAGAGCCAAATCATGGAAGGAGAAAAGACGGACCATGAGGTGACCCTTAAGGGCACAGAAGCTGGGGTTTTGCTACGTCTCAAGGCATTGGAGGGGAGACTCCTTGAGGAGGAGGAAGAATCCTAGATGAGAAAGGATTGGATTAATGGCATTGCTAGAGCTTGGAAAATGAGAGAATTTTTGCAGTTTTTCCAGGTAGATGAGTTTCTCCGAGGAGAGAGAATTTTTCTTTCTTTCTATAAAGAGATGGAAAGGGGAGAGTGACACAGTGACGTGTACATTGACAAGTGGATTGTGGCCATGTGTTTGGGATGTGCATTACTGCACTGGGAACAAGGCACATTGTGCTCAAGTATTATGAAATTTGTACTTTTAGAAGTTCAATATGTTCCTTGACAAGTTCAAGGGTATGATCGTGATATGTTAATTGAACAAGTTTACAGGTAATTAGGTAAAAGAATGTACTTGTCGAGTATCTTACTATCTTCTTTTGTGTCCAGGAAATAAAATTTGAACCTAATGTCATGTGCGAACACATTGACAAGAAGCTCACATTTCGTGCTAGTCAGGTATGTGAAATCTATTTCTAATTGCAGTTTTTCCCTTGTTTTCCAAATTGCTCTTTAGCAATTTTTTTTTCTTATTTCTTCTTTCTTTGTGCAGCTTGAAGATGGAGACATAATTTGCTTTCAGAAATCCCCTAAAGTTGGAAGTGGTGAACAATGCCGCTACCCTGACGTTCCTTCATTTCTTGATTATGTGCATAACCGCCAGGTATACCATGGAGTATACTGATTTGGAGTGTAGTTTTCCATACAATTTTCTTGCTTGCTTGCTGTCCAAGTTTATGATTATGGTTTAACAATTCCTTTCTTGTTGCAAACTATGCATTCCCTATAATTTTACAACGTTTGAAACTTGTGCAGATCCATAATAAATTAATACCCTGTTCTTACCAATGATAAAAAAAGATTTAACTTCTTGCGACTACTTCATTCTAGAAAAAAATTTCCCAGGACTAACTTAAGCCTGTGGGTTTTGAACAATAGAGCTGGACTAAATTGATTGCTGCTATTGTGAATTGCTTTGTAAAATTAGCCTTAAATACTCGCTCATTGATCAACACTAAATTCATTGCTGCTATTGTGATTTGCTTTGCAAAATTAGCCTTAAATACCCGCTTATAGTAAATATGTGAACACTTTGACTGTTCCTAATAAAAGTATTATTGTGCCTTCATCCCCTCTTGTCTTTCCCAAATCACAGTTCAACGTTTAGTGGAACTGAGAGCGGCCAAAAGAACATTTAGAAAGTCATTAACATTTACACGTATGTATAACAGCTCAATAATTATTACAAGCCTTTTTTTTTTTTTGTGAATAAAGAGAAATAGCAAATAAATCAGTCTAACTGGAATTTATCACAAGCTTTTGATGTATTACTCCAATGAAAATTGAATTTTCATTTTCACTTTTTTTTCTATAATATATATAAATGTGGGAAGGGGAGGGGAAATAATGGAATTCTCAATAGTGTCCTTCCGTTTTTTATATTATTTATGTACATTAACAAAAAGCTATTTAAATTAATTTGTTTTAAATCTATTATGTAAATTAATTTTAAATACTTTCAAAATTCTAAAAAGGTTAAAATTTTGCACTCCTATTTAATATAGAAAGAAAATCTAAATTTTGTACTCCTATTCATGATGAATATAACAATAAGAATAAAAAATTTAAAAATAAAAAAACTAAAATAATTTAAAAATAAAAAAAAACTAATTATTCTTTAAAATGAACTTCAAAGTTTATTTAAGTTTAAAACAATTAATTCTAATTCAAATTTATTCCTACTCATGATGAAGTTGTAATTTTATTTCAAATAAATCTCTATTTAAATTAATTATTTAAGATAAATTTCAAAGTTTATTTAGATCTCTAGCATATTTGTAAGGCTAAAACAAAAGTTTTTGTTGTTAAACATCATCAGGGAAAATCCCACCTTATGTTCACTAAGAAAACAAATATACAAAAGGTTTTAACCACCAATAATCATGTCCACATATTTTCCTGTAATTTAATCGCTAAATATAGCCACAATCCAATTAGTCAGTGTCTATTTGTACTAATGGAAATACTTGCATTTAATATGTGATATAAGTTTATATGCATATTTGTAGATTTATATTTTAAGAAAATTATTTTAATTTTCAAATGAAAATTTTTTACGAGAGGAAAGTCAACCATTTTGGTAGTTTCCTCATTCCTCCAAACATAGTGTATGATTAAATCATTTAAATATGGCATAAGAATAGTAGTCATTGTCCCATTCATAGAACAAATACATAGAATAAGTGAATTTCAATATAATTAGAAAAATTAAATTGAAATTACAGTTCTTCTATTTTAATTTGACAATTATGTTTTATTATACTTGTTTAGAAAAATTGTGCTTTATTATACTATTTTTCTTTCTCAAACTTCTAATAACGCAACGTATGTAATATTATATGATATTACATATAAAAAAATAAACAAATATCATTACGTGTATCGCACATTAATTAAAAGCTAGTGTATATAAAAGAAAGCAGTTTACATTTAGACATTGCCAAAGTGTATTTGCAAAGAATCCTCGTATATTAAGAGATTTATTTTTATATGATGATTTTTTATCATATAATTTATTGTTATTATATCTATTAATAATTATATTTATTGTCACAAATTAATTCTAGATTTGGCAAACAATTATGTTATAATTTTTAATAACAATAAATATAATTATTAATATATGAGGATCCTTTGCATAGCAATGTCTAAATGTAAATTTCTCTATTTTTATGCCAAAAAAATGTGTAAATGGAAAATTATTAATACGAGGATGCTTTGCATATATACTTTATGTCCGTCCACGGCTTGCCGTTGGTTATTGTGCTTGTAATTTATTAAGGTAGGTTGTAAATTGATATAAGAAATGAAAACAAGTTCTGAATCTGGATTAAAGTTCTGAATCTGGATTAAATATTCAACAAATGAATTTTCAAATAAGCAAAGAGTTCTCCGAGATTGGGCTAAAAACAAAACTTAGTTGTTGACGTGTGAAAGCCTTACAATTACTCCCCAATGTTTAATTCCTTTACTTAAGTGGTATCTCCAGACAAAATCAGCTTAATTTGCTGTTAGCCATAGAAAATCAGCTTAATGGGTAACGGACCCCTTAAAAAAACCTATAAATAATTGCCATTACGTAACAACCAATACTTAAAACCATGCGATGCACATAATTATTTTGAATATAAATTAGTTAATGATAATGATGTTTAAGAATAATAGATTTTAATGTATTTATTTGATGTATTTATACTTATTATATAGTTGTGTATCTTAGTTCTACTTGTATCTAGCAAAATCTACCTATTTCATGAACTTAACAATTTAGTTTAAAAGAAAAATTGAGTAATGCTTGCCTACCATTGCACTATGGCCCTCATAGGCCTGTTTCATTTGCTTGTAACCATGGTCGCAAATGCGGCTGCAACTGTAATTTAAAACCATGGTAAAAAATACCTGTCATTCCAAATTACTTTCAGAAAAATGTAACTGACAGCTCACTGTTTTTTTTCCGTCTTTTCTACCCATCCTCAGCCTTTCTTCCATTCCTCTATCATGATATCACAGCACCCTCATCCCCTCCAACATGCAGAACCAAGAGGGTAAAGAAAATCCAGTGCAAAAATAAACAACACAATGAAACTGTGGGCCCAAGCAAATTAGAAAAATAATTATTACAGCTTATTTTGCTGAAGATTAAAATTTTCCAACTTCTCAAGCACTATAGCTCTTGGACAAAATCTCATGGGTCAGCATCAGATCCCAATTAAAACTAGAAGTTTCTTTGCAGATCTTCAACAAAAGAGAATAGGAAAGCTCTAAATTCTTTAATTGACCAATGTCCTGTCCAATTTAAAAATGAGTTGTGGCTTAAACCACTGTGAAACCCCTCTTCCTTATCTATTTTTCTCAAACAAATCAATCTAGGTTAGTCTACTTTCTCTCTCACAATGAGTAGTTTTGTTTTGTTTTCCTCCAAGAAGCATAATTTTTCTTACCTAACCCTCCATCATGGCCATTGCAACTGATGCATACTTGAAGCAATCCCACAAAGTCAGCTCTCTTTGCTGAAGTTTAAAGATAACAATGAAAACACTAACACAAGCACCATTCTTTCCAAGATATTCCTCTATCTTTGAGAAGTGCATGCTCCTCCAAGGATCCTCCTTCGTAGTTGGTAGTGTTATTAAAGGCATTAAAAGGGGCTGAGCGAGGTGTCAGGCGAGGCCTCTTGCAAGAGATGAACACCTTTCCTTGCTTGGCCCGAGGCGAGACGAGGCATCGCATCTTGAAAATAACATTCATGCATTTTTTTCTTTCTTTTTAAAGACTGAACTCTAATCCATAGCGGTGAATTTTAGGTACTAATTAGAGGATATATCCCCATATTTATGCTAATTAATTAGGAATTATATCCTATAATTGGGTAATTAATTAAAGATGTATGTCCCCATAATTATACTAACTAATTAGGGAAATATTTCCTAGTTAGTTAGCATAACACTTATATATATATATATATATATATATATATGTTAACTAATTAGGAAAAAAAATTATATATCTCAACACAGTTGACTTCCAATGTTCAAGTATATTTCAATATTAAAAAAGATTATATATTTATATATAAGTATGCCTATAATTCAGCTAACTGATTAGGGATATATATCCTTATAATAATTACTAATTGAAAAGGAATTAATATAATATCTAAAACATATATGTATACGTGTATATCTATACGCATATACATACATATACATGCCTATGTGTGTGTATATATATATAAGTATGGTGCCTTACTTCAGAAAGGTGTCGCTTCTCGCTTGATAACATTGCTCCTTGGTCTCAAGTTTCTTCAGCCCCTTGTTCCAAATTTGATGACATCATTTTAGTACATCAAAAATTTCCCCATTTCATAAATTACATTAATTTCCCCAAAGTGATCAAAAGGAAATCAAATCCAAGGTCCAAACCCAAATGATTTTCCTGAGAAAAATCATAAAGAAATGAATCCTAGCTATCAAAATCAATTTTGTCCTTTCCATTCAATATTGCTATCCAAGTCCTTAGGCAGGGAAGGAAGGGAGAAGAGAAAACAAGGGGGGAGAGAGAATGGCATGGCATGTTTGGAATTCAAATTTATTTTACTGTATTAGTTTATTTTGGCCTTCTATTAACAATAAATTTCATTTATTTTTTTGGAGAGGCCAAAAACTGTTCATCAAATTAGGAAGAAAAACATGGATTTATTTTTTCTTTTTAACCTTAGGGATCTTTTCTGAAAATGTCTTTAAAGTTGTGGTAGCTAAATGTGAATCTAAATAGAAATTAGAAACCTATTACACCTTTAGAGTTCTAAAAAATAAAGTCATTATATAAAAATTAAGAGGAAAAGAACCTGATAGATGAAAACATGGTTAGACATCAGGGCTTATATTGAAACTAAAAGGGAGAAAAAAGGTAAAAAAGAGACGCGACATAACATTGTATACAACAGGTGATGCTTTCTCTTATTTTGTCTTATTCAGGACCTTTAAATGGTGATACCCTCCCTTCTATACAGATCTCAAAGGTTCCAGATCTCCCAATCCCAATTTTCTTCCTTCTACTTCCTCCTTTGGGAAGCAGAGCTCTGGTTGGGTGAAAATGACAAAAGCAGGGGGTCTGCCTGCTTCCTGACTCTTGTTGTCTTTGTGCTGTTTCAGTTAACCTACTCACTAGATGTAACAGTCGATATCTTAAAACAATAAATCAATAAATAAACTGAACCATGGATGAGTATATGAATTTATATCTACCTTTTAATTGGAGACGAGGAATGGTGGCACTTGGGTGTTGACTATTTGAAGATTCCATTACGTCTCATATTTGACATTCTGCTAGAGGGTTCATGTATTTAGCATTGGCTTTAATTTTCCTGATGCCATGCAGGTTGTTCGCTTTCGATATTTGGAGAAGCCAAAGGAAGATGAATTTAGTCTTGAACTGTAAGTCAAACTTTGTAATGTTCATTTGTGAGCCTCTATAAACACACTTTTTTGGGTTCACAGTCAATTTATTTTACTTTCTTTTTATGTTCATTAAAATTCAGGTCCAAGCTTCACAATTATGATGATGTTGTAGAAAGAGTAGCTCACAATCTTGGCTTGGATGATCCATCTAAAATCAGGCTTACATCTCATAACTGTTATTCCCAGCAACCCAAGCCCCAACCTATCAAGTACCAAGGAGTGGATCATTTGTCTGACATGCTGGTCCACTACAACCAGGTAAAACAGTCACAGAAGTGTAGACCTGTATCATTATTGTTTCTTTGTGTCCTTGATTAATGGTTAGAATTTAGTGGTTTCTTTTATTTCATGATAGACATCTGATATTCTGTACTATGAAGTATTGGATATCTCTCTTCCAGAATTGCAAGGCTTGAAAACATTGAAAGTTGCTTTTCATCATGCAACCAAGGACGAGGTTTGTGTGTATCATTAAAATTAGTTTTTCGAATATCATATTTTTTTTTTTCTTTTTTAATTCTTCTGACCAGTCTGATTTTTTCAGGTGGTGATTCATACCATTAGATTGCCAAAACAGAGCACTATAGGTGATGTCATTAATGACCTTAAAACAAAGGTAGCTATGTTAAGTTGGTGGCTTTTTTTTTTGTACCTCCATATATTTTGTTATTGATGTATGAGTTGCCTTGATTGGCATGAATGCCAATGACATGCTTCCTATTAAGGTTAGGGCATCTTAATTTTGAATATGATTGCTTTTAATTATCTTTTCTCTTTTTCCCGTTATGCCTTGATTTGGAACAGGTTGAGTTATCTCATCCCAGTGCAGAACTTAGATTGCTCGAGGTTTTCTATCACAAGATTTACAAGGTATCAAGTATTTTTTCCAGTAATAATGTTCTATTCTTAAATAAGATATCCTGTTGCAAAGATTTTAACTGCATTTGTGCTATTCTTGTCAAATATTTTTTTGAAAAGAAAATTTGTATTTTGTTATTATTGTCCAATATTTAAAAAAAAATATATATGAGAATGACTAAAAGAATAACATGCAATCTCTTCTTTTGTGCTTTTGGCATCTCATTTCTGAGCCTCCGTTTATTTTCAGATCTTTCCACACAATGAAAAAATTGAGAATATTAACGACCAGTACTGGACATTACGTGCAGAGGAGGTGACTCTCTCTCTCTCTCTCTCTCTCTCTCTCCATACATCTCTATATGTTTGCACCATGCAGTTTGAAACTGTATATTTTAATTAACTAGATCCATTGTGAAATTCACTCAATGAATGTAGGATGGAGAGGCCCTTCTATTTGACACATGTCTGCTTTGGTACTCCATCCACCAAATTCCATTGGTCCATGAAGGATAACATTCTAACTTAAATTCCAGCATTTGTGTGCTTGAGCTTGAGAATAATCATAGAAAGGTGTTCCTTTTTGTTCTTCATCCCTGGTTCTATGTAAGAGTTCTCCTATTGAGTGTTTAAACAAAGTACTAGCTAGTTTGCTGTTTTTATCTCATAAACTGTATAAAAAACACCTTTCGTTGAATAACCTTCCAAATGCTGGGAAATAGGAAGAGAGATTGGCAAGATAGACATGGGATGTGTGGTTGTCAATAAGTTTGTGAACAATTTTTTGAAGTACTTGTTTATTCTTGTTATCATGCCAACTTATTCATGCTTTTATCTATTTATTTATTTCATCCTATGCTTACATGAACATCTTCTGAAATATTACCTTGTTGCCTCAGATTCCAGAGGAGGAGAAAAACCTTGCTCCTAATGATCGCTTGATTCATGTTTATCATTTTATGAAAGACCCAGCTCAAAATCAGGTAGTATGATTTAATTTAATTTTCTGTTTGATTTTTATGTAAGAAGTGGATCTATATTAGCCAATCCAGTTAGTTCTGGATTAAGGCTTAATTGAGTTTTGGTGTCTCTTGCCTTCTACCTCTCACTAATTATTATTTTCTTTAAAATAAATTTGTCAGCAGGTTCAGAATTTTGGGGAGCCCTTTTTCCTGGTTATTCATGAGGGTGAGACATTAGCTGAAGTTAAAATACGTATGCGAAAAAAATTGCAGGTTCCTGATGAGGAGTTTGCTAAGGTATTTAGTTTAATAAAGAAAGCTGTTAGTCTATGTTGATTATTTTTCTTTTTTTTTAATGGGCCTTTTCATTTGTTTCTTAAGGTTTGGATTGGAAATGTTATTTCACTGTTTTACATTTTAAGAGGCATGGCCTGTTCCTTTATCTCTTATTACTGTATGAGAAAAAATTGGCTCAGTGTTAAAGACATACTTCTTGTACTTGTACCATTTTTATTTATGGGGCTTCTTTTGTTATTCAGTGGAAGTTTGCATTCTTGTCACTGGGTCGTCCTGAATACCTCCAAGGCTCTGATATTGTATCCAATCGATTTCAGGTCTCTCTCTCTCTCTCTCTCTCTCTCTCTCTCTCTTGTGTACAAACGGGCATACACACATTGCACAGAAGCAGCTCTCCTACTTTAACCACCTGTCAATTGCATTGCATTTTGAGCTGTCTAACAACTTCAACTTTGGATTTTCTCTTTTGTTCAGAGAAGGGATGTCTATGGTGCTTGGGAGCAATATCTTGGGCTGGAGCACTCTGACAATGCTCCTAAAAGGTCATATGCAGCTAGTCAGGTATTTAGTTTCTTTCTTAACCGAAGATAGTTTCCTCTGACTACAAATAAGAGCTAAACCTACGAGCTAGATTATGAGGTAAAAAACAATAATTTTAAATAATGATGGATAAGGACCTTAATGCACATGGACTGACTATGACGATAAAAAAAACTTGCTAGTCCTTCAGGAAGTCTTTTTGCTGACATTTTCTTAATTTTGCAGAACCGCCACACGATTGAGAAGCCTGTGAAAATCTACAATTAGGAAAGAATGAACTATTCCATTTTTTATCTAGTATCGCAGTGGCATTTACATTGCTGCAAAACTAGAGAAGCTTACAGTCAGGGGAGAACTATTACTTCTTTAGATGTGTAATTCTTTCCTGTAGGGCATAGAGGACTTTGGGAAAAGACCTCTATAGTCTTGGCTTCTTTTGTGCCCGTCTCAGGTGAAATCAGGGGCATTCGATCATTGTAATTTATTACATGAGATTTTGTTGTGGGGGATGTACAGAAGGTATAGTTGTGTGTCCTTGGATTATTTCTTCTTCTTTTTTCTTTTTATTTTTTTATTCCCTTTTTGGATTGTCATTATTTGTAGGAGGGAATTGTTGAAGGTTGTCTGTATAATATGTTATTTGTGCAAATACAATACCAATTCGATCAAATGTCTGCACTCTTCGCTTTTCCTTTGTTCTCTTTATTTTCAGTGTTTTTTATCTGCCAGCTTACTCGCTGATAATTTTATGCTTTGACGATTCCAGTTAATCTCCAAGAAGTGGCTGAAGTGAATAAAAATAGTGTTATAATTTCATTTCTTCCGTTGTGCTTGACTTTGATTTGCAGGGATGACTAGAAAACTGTTTAAACGAAAAATTAAACTGAACCAGTTAAATTCAAATTTTCAGTTCCATTTTTTGGTTAATTAGTTTGATTTTAATTATAATTTTCTAAAAGAAATTGGTTTTCAGATTCCGTTAGATCAGTTTTTTAAAGAAAAAAAAAATTGAATCAATTGATTGAATCAAATTTAAAAGAGCAACGTGTACATATAGGGAGAGTACGAATCGAACCTCTCCTTTTATCTCACTCCCAAATCTCGAAGGCCTCATTGCTTCAAATCCCGTCCCTCCGGCAGTTTCATTCTTTTCCATCATCATCATCATTTTCTATTTCTTCCACTTCTCGTCTCTCTGACCTATCATATGCTAATATTTGTTGATGGATTTGAGACCTTTAATATATGGACTTATAGGTTTTTTTTTTTTTTTTTGGTTATTTATTGATGAAATATTTTAATTATTGATGATGGATGATTAGGTAATGAATTGGTTTAGAATTTAGGGTTTAGGTGATGAATTGGTTATGATCATTTAGTTTGAGTGTTTCAACTTTGTAATTGTGGCTCTATAAACCAACAAACTGAATCGGACCGAAATTTTTTAGTTTGTTTAAATAATGCTTTCTTTTTTTTCTCATTTGGTTCAGTATGTAAACTTATATTTCAGTTTTTAAATTATTTGAATCTAAAATTAAACCAACCGAAAATAAAAGTAACTAATAGTTTAATAGCAGAATACCACAATAACATAAGAGAAAATATTTTTGAAAGAGAGAAAACAATTTATTAAATAAAATTATTCAAAGAGGAGAAATTTAATTTACTGAAATATTCAAATAAATAAGTTGAAACTAGCCCACTAAAACACTATTGTGCTAACCCTTGATTCACTTTTCTTTTTTATTTGAAAATTAATACCTTACATGACTGTCTAAAAAAGCAGGGCATCTAACTTCGAAGGAGTATCCATCAACTAGTCACATGGCAAAATATTTTTCAAACAAAGTTTGGCTACTATGTCAATAACTCTATTACTCCATTGATACATTAATTCAAATGAGAGATGAGACAGTTGAGAATGTAGAGCTGCAATAGTAGCAATAATAACTACAATGTCTGAAAGAGGTGAAAAATCAGGCTCCGTCAATACTAAAAAGAAAACCTTTGCATCCATAGAACAATTAGGTGATTGTGAGCCTCTAGCCAAAGTTAATTGAAGAGTCTCAAGTATTGCAAGAGCTTCCATTGCTAGAGGAGAATAACTCCAAACATGCTTGATCACCCCATCCAATAAAGCACTAGTAATATTACAAACCACTACAACAATAACAATAGAAGAAAATTAAATCTTCCAAGCTGCATTAGTATTAAATTTCAAGGTCTCATAAGGAGAAAGTAACAAGATCTCATGTCTAAATAAATATCAAAAAGAGCAGGATGGAGGGACAGCAAAAACAACATACTGTTGAAGTTCCAAGTGGCTTAGTGTAATACAAGATGAAGTGATAAAGGTATTTAGAGGAACAAATTTGAAAACTCCTTTATTATGTGCCTTTCATATATTCTAAAGAGTAAGAGAAATAAACTGCATAACAGATCATTTCGAAAAGAGCCCCAAAAAGTCTCCCACATACTAAAAAGCATGAAAACTCTATAAAATCTAGCTTATAAGAGTAAGACTAATAAACCAGGTAGCACTAGCATGGGAGCAGAGAAAAAGAGCATGCTCCAGTATTTCTACTTGTGCAGAGAAAAAGGGACACATAGGAGAAACTTTAAGTCCATACAATACTAAATTATACAAATCAGAAACTGCATTATGCAATAAATGCCAGAGAAAAACCTTAAGTTTAGTTTGAATAGGAAGAGCCCATTTTTGTTGTTAAATAGATTTGAGAGGCAATATAAAGAGGAAGGTTGTGAGATATGAAGCTGGCCATATGACTTTGAATGAGATACTTATAGCTAGACTTAACAATATACTCCTCTATTTGCGTAAAGTACCAGACCAAGGAATCAATGGTACCTATAGGAGCCACTACTATAGAGAGAATAGCGCGAGCTTGAGCCAATGGAAAAAAATGGTGCACTGATGATTCCAGTCTAAATAACGGTGATTCACCAAATTTGCCACCCAATTAACATGAAGGACAGTGGGTGTAACGACCCGAAAACCGGTACCCCTCAGTAACGGTCCGAACCATCACTGGCACTAGGATCCAGATCGGCTTAAGGCCGCCGGGACCCGTAGTCAGCCAACTATACTCTCTGTGTACCTGATAAATCCCATACATGATACAAAACGACTCAACAATCCTGTAAAACTCTGTAGGCTTAACTGCTGCTACTCAGATATGTCAATCTGAAATGGCCCTCAGGGCCTATACCAGGGACTACTATCTGCTGTGGGTCAAGGGATTGAAACCCTTTTAATCTGTAACACATCCCATTGGTATCTCATCAAAGCCATACGTTAAGCCCAACGCACACATTTCTCATCAAGAAACGTAAAACAGGATGCATGTACCAAGGGATTAATCATACATCACACTATGGCAAAGACACTAGAGAAAGCACAAGTCTATCCAGTAAATGACAGTACATATCGATACATTACATGACAACTAATCTTTTAAACATCATGTCCACTATGCTATTACAAACATACATTCATGCATCACTGTTCTCTGTACTCTTGCTGACTTTGACTTCCCATAACTATCTCAGAACCTGCAAAACTGGGGTTAAGGGAGTGGGATGAGCTACTACAGCCCAGTGAGAAGGAACAGTAAACAGTTCATTAATTACATGCTTTCATGAAATGTATCACATCACAAACATATCACCTCAAGGATGAACTTGTCACCATAGCCCTCTACATACATAATAGTATGTCCAACTGTGCCAGGGGCGATTAGGCCTCACCTGGACTACTCTGAAGTAACTCATATCATAACATGTCCAACTGTGCCGCGTTCTTCCCTTCTGAATCAGATAGATTCATATCCAAAAGAGGTTGACAATAAGTTCTTTCAAAATTGACTATTTGTCCCTCTGTGGGCGATTAGGCCTCACCTGGACTACTCTGATCTCTGATCTGACAGACTGTCTGTCTAACTCATAGTACCAGGAGCGACCTGGCCTATCCAGGAGCGACCTGGTATGGCTACCTCATGCCATAACTCTGTATCTGTACTCTGTGCTCTATCAAGGGCTAAGGATCATCCAACATTCATCCATACAAATATCATCTTATGCAATGCATCATATTCGTGAAACGAATGCAATACAACCTACGATAAAACATGGCATTATGATGCATGGAACATGCTAGAAGTATGTCATTTCTGAATTTAAAATTATAAAGTGTAGTTCCACTCACCTGTAGCCTCTGCTTGGCTAACTCTGGGCTAACTAGCTCTGGACCAACTCTAACTCTGAAGCAGCTACTACTGCTAAATACCTCGTTTTCTCGGGTCCAATCCTACAATGGAGGACTTAAATGAGGTACCAAACATACTCTATACAACAGATAAACATCTCTTATACACCTTCCCAAAACCCCTCTAAAACACCTCAAAACATGCATGCAAAACAAGCAAAGGAAGGCTGGACAGGGCACCTTCGGCAGCACCTTCGGCGGCTGAATGTCTCCTCCAGAGACGAAAGTCAGGCATGTTCGGCGGCCTAACTTGGACTTTCGGCGGCCGAACCTGAGTTCATCCAGAACTCAGTTTCGTGCACAAGGACGCCTGCCAGTCCCTCCATCATCTGCTCAGCCCTCAATACATGCATTTAACCCCTCTAAAACATGCATAAACACTTTAACAAGCATAAAGGAGCTTAAAACAACTTAAACTCCAACAAAACAAGCTCACAAGGCACACATCAAACATTAAGGATTCATAAACCCTATTATGCCCATCTCATGCAAACTCATGCCTAGCTCCCTTTTCCCTTTACAAAACTCATATAAAACATCATAAAAACCATGGATCAACACTTACCTCTTGAAGAACAAAGGCTGGTATGATTCAAACTCAAAGATATGGAGAAACCAAGCTTCAAAAGCATCAAACTCCAAAACCTTATTGAAAGCTCATAACTTTTCAAAACAAGGGTCAAACTCATTAAAACCTTGAAAGAGTTGAAGAAAAAACCATGAAAACACTTCAAGGAGATCAAGAACTTACCTAGGCCAGAAGGAGAGAAGAAGTCTCCCCCTTTTTCTGCCACTCGGTGCCCTTATAGATGAGCAACCGCCTCAGGTTCGGCGGCCAAACCTGCATGCAAAACCATGCAATGTTCGGCGGCCAAACATTGCCTTCGGGGGCCGAAACTAGGGGACTTTCGGCGGCCGAACTTTAACTTTCGGGGGCCGAACCTGTATTCTGCCTCCTTGGCCTTTTCTCTTCAAAACTCAATTTAAACTACTTGAAAATATTTGAGAAACCTTTCTCTTACCCTTCTAGAAACCTCTGACATCCTCGAATTCCACCGGACGGTAGAAATTCCGATGTCTGACTCTGCCGGACCTGAAAACCGGTACCCTTCAGTAACGGTCCGAACCATCACTGGCACTAGGATCCAGATCGGCTTAAGGCCGCCGGGACCCGTAGTCAGCCAACTATACTCTCTGTGTACCTGATAAATCCCATACATGATACAAAACGACTCAACAATTCTGTAAAACTCATATAAAACATCATAAAAACCATGGATCAACACTTACCTCTTGAAGAACAAAGGCTGGTATGATTCAAACTCAAAGATATGGAGAAACCAAGCTTCAAAAGCATCAAACTCCAAAACCTTATTGAAAGCTCATAACTTTTCAAAACAAGGGTCAAACTCATTAAAACCTTGAAAGAGTTGAAGAAAAAACCATGAAAACACTTCAAGGAGATCAAGAACTTACCTAGGCCAGAAGGAGAGAAGAAGTCTCCCCCTTTTTCTGCCACTCGGTGCCCTTATAGATGAGCAACCGCCTTAGGTTCGGCGGCCAAACCTGCATGCAAAACCATGCAATGTTCGGCGGCCAAACATTGCCTTCGGGGGCCGAAACTAGGGGACTTTTGGCGGCCGAAACTAGGGGACTTTCGGCGGCCGAACTTTAACTTTCGGGGGCCGAACCTGCATTCTGCCTCCTTGGCCTTTTCTCTTCAAAACTCAATTTAAAATACTTGAAAATATTTGAGAAACCTTTCTCTTACCCTTCTAGAAACCTCTGACATCCTCGAATTCCACCGGACGGTAGAAATTCCGATGTCTGAATCTGCCGGGTATTACATTCTTCCCCCCTTTAAGAACATTCGTCCTCGAATGTTCACACAATAAACACACATGCAAAGAAGCCGATCTTGATCCTAGTGCCAGTGATGGTTCGGACCGTTACTGAGGGGTACCGGTTTCCGGGTCGTTACAGATTGGTATCAGAGCTTAGGGCCTCAAGAGTACGGTGTGCTGAGCATCTTTGCTCAAGGACTAGAGATATCCCACATCGGAAAGAGGTGTTGTCTGGTATAGGAAGGGAAGCACAATAGGTAAACTCATGTCCACAAGGATAGGATGTGGAGTCCTGTCTTGCATGATGATGTGAAATGCCATGATGAGCTGCATGTGCATTATTGATATGTTTGATATGTGCTGCGGATTCATGTGTTCTCACATGGATCATTTGATGATATTTTTGTGTGATGTTGTGCTTGTCAGAGGCAGGATGAGAGGAACTCGTCGATCTGCTCGATTGACTGGAGCTCCGCCGGAGAATGAGGGCATGGATGCCCAACTCCCTGTTCTGCAAAAGGCAACATCAGATAGTTTAAGCAGAGAAGGTACATCAAGGGACCCTAGAAGGTCTAGTGATGAGAGTAGAAGGGGAGTTGTGCAGAGTGGTATGTCAGGGATGTGCAGAGCAGAGATGGTAGCTTTGGCAGGAGCAGGTTAGGAGGAGATATGGATGAGTCTCAAGGAGGCACTCAGGCCTCGAGATTTGTTCCACCTCAGTATCCGCCCTACCAGTGGGGGGCAGAGTACCCAATGAGAGGTACATCAGAGTTTCCTAGTTATCACCCATATCCCACCTTTATGCCCTATCCTTCCTTTTATCCGCCATATCCACCGCCACATCCACAGTATACCATGTTTCCACCCTTCTTTGGTTATCCAAGTTTAGCAAACCCTACCTCAGGGAATGTTGCACCTCCTCCACCACCAATAGAACCAGTAGCCCCAGTTGTCCAAATACCTAAGCCTAGTTCACCTGGAGGAAATAGGGTACAGATGACAGACTATTTGCGGTTAGATGTTCCCAAGTTTGAGACTGGTGATGACCCTTTTGAGTATCTCAGAACGGTCAAGATGATAACTGATGAGTTGGGAGCCAGTGAGCGTAGAGCCATTCAGATGGCAGGGGTCACATTGAAATGTTAAAAGGCAAGGGAATGGTTCAACCAGTATGTGAACCCGAGGGTAGAAAGCTTATCCTGGGAGCAGTTTGCAACAGAGTTTGCCGAAGGGGCTTTTCCAGATAGCGCAAGGAAGAGGTTCCATGATATAGTAGATATGGCACAGAAGAGAGAAGCTAGTGCCAAACTTGCAGGGACAAGTGATGTGAATCTCTCCCCTCTGCACGAGGCTGGTATAGAAAGGAAGAAGGGAGGTAGAGGCCTCAGACGATCAAAGAAGAACAAGTTCTGGAAGCAGATCAAGTCTGGTCTGGGAATAGGTGAGGGATCGAGCTCTGGTTTGAACAACTCCAAATGTCCGAGGTGCGGTAGGCCGCACAAGGGAGTCTGTTTAGTAGGGACAACAACATGTTTCAGGTGCGGACAGGAGGGGCACATAGCACGTGAGTGTTCCACCGCGACTTTGATAACACAGTCCCAGCAAACAGCCTCAGACAGAGTGACTCAGCCAGGAGCTTTAGCCTTGGCATTGGGCAGAGGCAGAGGGAGCGAGATCACTCCTTCTTCCATAGGTTCCCCAGGTGAAGGTCCATCAGTACCAGCACGGATCTTCTCTTTGACGCAGCAGGAGGCTGACACATCGGACATGGCGGTAATAGGTACTTTTCACTTCCATATGTTTTGATGTGTCTACTCTTAGAGACTCTGATGCTTCGTTTTCCTTCGTGCTTGAGGGATTAGACTGTCCTCTTTAGGTCAATAGACCCAAGTGTGATCCATCAGCGGCAGAGGTAGTCTGCCAGTTGAGTTCAGTGCTAGTTCAGTGCTAGTTGTGAGTAGGTGCCTTCCAACTGACCTAGTGGTTCTACAGAGTTAGGAAGTATAGATAACCCGAGAGGGTTTCCGTCAGTAATCTCTGTGTCTTTTTGCAGAGGTAGGTGTTAGGTTTTCCTTACTTGCTTATTTGCATGTGTGTTTATTGTGTGACCATTCGAGGACGAATGTTCTTAAAGGGGGGAAGAATGTAATACCCGGCAGAGTCAGACATCGGAATTTCTACCGTCCGGTGGAATTCGAGGATGTCAGAGGTTTCTAGAAGGGTAAGAGAAAGGTTTCTCAAATATTTTCAAGTATTTTAAATTGAGTTTTGAAGAGAAAAGGCCAAGGAGGCAGAATACAGGTTCGGCCCCCGAAAGTTAAAGTTCGGCCGCCGAAAGTCCCCTAGTTTCGGCCCCCAAAGGCAATGTTTGGCCGCCGAACGTTGCATGGTTTTGCATGTAGGTTTGGCCACCGAACCTGAGGCGGTTGCTCATCTATAAGGGCACCGAGTGGCAGAAAAAGGGGGAGACTTCTTCTCTCCTTCTGGCCTAGGTAAGTTCTTGATCTCCTTGAAGTGTTTTCATGGTTTTTTCTTCAACCCTTTCAAGGTTTTAATGAGTTTGACCCTTGTTTTGAAAAGTTATGAGCTTTCAATAAGGTTTTGGAGTTTGATGCTTTTGAAGCTTGGTTTCTCCATATCTTTGAGTTTGAATCATACCAGCCTTTGTTCTTCAAGAGGTAAGTGTTGATCCATGGTTTTTATGATGTTTTATATGAGTTTTGTAAAGGGAAAAGGGAGCTAGGCATGAGTTTGCATGAGATGGGCATAATAGGGTTTATGAATCCTTTATGTTTGACAGGGCACCTCAAAACATGCATGCAAAACAAGCAAAGGAAGGCTGGACAGGACACCTTCGGCAGCACCTTCGGCGGCCGAATGTCTCCTCCAGAGACGAAAGTCAGGCATGTTCGGCGGCCTAACTTGGACTTTCGGCGGCCGAACCTGAGTTCATCCAGAACTCAGTTTCGTGCACAAGGACGCCTGCCAGTCCCTCCATCATCTGCTCAGCCCTCAATACATGCATTTAACCCCTCTAAAACATGCATAAACACTTTAACAAGCATAAAGGAGCTTAAAACAACTTAAACTCCAACAAAACAAGCTCACAAGGCACACATCAAACATAAAGGATTCATAAACCCTATTATGCCCATCTCATGCAAACTCATGCCTAGCTCCCTTTTCCCTTTACAAAACTCATATAAAACATCATAAAAACCATGGATCAACACTTACCTCTTGAAGAACAAAGGCTGGTATGATTCAAACTCAAAGATATGGAGAAACCAAGCTTCAAAAGCATCAAACTCCAAAACCTTATTGAAAGCTCATAACTTTTCAAAACAAGGGTCAAACTCATTAAAACCTTGAAAGAGTTGAAGAAAAAACCATGAAAACACTTCAAGGAGATCAAGAACTTACCTAGGCCAGAAGGAGAGAAGAAGTCTCCCCCTTTTTCTGCCACTCGGTGCCCTTATAGATGAGCAACCGCCTCAGGTTCGGCGGCCAAACTTGCATGCAAAACCATGCAACGTTCGGCGGCCAAACATTGCCTTCGGGGGCCGAAACTAGGGGACTTTCGGCGGCCGAACTTTAACTTTCGGGGGCCGAACTTGTATTCTGCCTCCTTGGCCTTTTCTCTTCAAAACTCAATTTAAAATACTTGAAAATATTTGAGAAACCTTTCTCTTACCCTTCTAGAAACCTCTGACATCCTCGAATTCCACCGACGATAGAAATTCCGATGTCTGACTCTGCCAGGTATTACAGTGGGTGGCCAAACAAGATGAAATCCAGGCATACCAAAAACTCATGGATCGTGCCAGAGTAGAGTATTACGACTATCACCAATATTCATTCTAACACCTCCCAAGAGAACATCCCTACCAGCTATTATACTTTGTCAAATCCAAGAGCATCGCTTCTGAAGGGGAGCATAATAAATAAAAGATTGAGGAAAATGTCGAGCTTTGTGAAGGCGAGCCCACAAAGTCGATGGATTCTGAATAAGGCGCCAACACTGCTTAGCTAAATATGCTAAATTAAATGTCTTAAAATCTCAAAATCCCATACCTCCACAAAACTTAGGTAAGTAAGATTGTTGCCATCCTAACCAATACATCTTTCGGATTTTCTCAATTCCTCCCTAAAAATTGGCTAAATACTAGTCAATTTGGTGCAAACTTATTTAGATAGCGAAAGAGAGCCATAGAGTAAGAGGGAGTAGCTGTAAGAACTGGTTGAATTAAAGTAGTTTGGCCAGCCTGAGAGAGCAGCTTCCAAACCTGATTCTTAGAGCGAATACGATCCTGAACCCAACACAAGGCATATTGTTTAGGCCTACTCAATATTGCAGGTAACCCTAAATATCTATCATCACATCACATTTCCTGCATATGAAAATGCTACAAAATTTCCTAATCTATAGCAGAGAGTGTCCACCAACTGAAATAAATATGAGATTTAGTGAAATTAATGCACTGACCAAAGGCCAAAAAGTAAGATTGAATAACATCCAACAAATAGTTAGCCTCACTTTTAGTTGCTTTGGCAAAGAACAAAGTATCATCAACAAACAGAATATTAGAAAGAGGAGCATAACGAGAAATCCGCAAATCCTAGAGGCGACCATCTTCTTTGGTAGTAGTAATTAAATAGGAAAGAGCTTGAGATACAAAAAGAAACAAATATGGAGATAAATGATCCCCTTGTCTGAGCCCTCTTAATGGAGAAAAAGGCATAGTAGGAACTCTATTTACTAGAGCAAAAAACTCTATTGTACACACTGCATTAATAATTGCATAACTTGATTAGCAAAACTCAGTTGTTGTAGTACTTGTAAAAAAAAAAAAAAAAGACCACTCCATCTTATCATATACCTTATGCATATCTAATTTAATTGCCATTGCATGAGATTTACACCGAGAAGTTTTAAGATAATGAAAAACTTCATGAGCAATAATAATATTATCATGATTCGGAACAAAAGTGGCTTGGCCTTATGAAACAAGGGTATTCATCCACAGCTTTAATCAATTAACCAAAATCTTAGAAAAAACCTTATAAATGAAATTGCAAAGGGTAATCGGCCAATATTGAGATAAAGCAACTACAGCAGCACACTGTAGAATGAAAACAATATTAGTTCTATTAATTTCCTTCAGCAAATAGCTCTTGGTATAAAAGCTACGAATCATATTATATAAATCAGGTGCAATTAAATCCCAATTACTCTAATAAAACAAACTTAAAAAACCATCAAGATCAAGAGCTTTAGTGCTACCTAATTCAAAGAGTGTCTTTTTAACCTAGTGTCATATAAAGGTGCTAAAATCGCTGCATTTATTTCATCCGTGACTAATTAAGAGAGAAGGCTAACCACTTTGCTGCTGCCAACAAGTTTCCCAATAGTATATAGCTGCTAAGAAAAATCTCAAACTAAAAACTGTATTGCATAATCATCTTCAACCCACCAAAAAAAAATTGTTATGCAGTTTACTAATGACAATGCATTGTCTCCTTTGTAAGGTGGTCAAATGAAAAAATTTTGAATTACGATCACTTTTTTGCCACCATTGCACCTGAGATCTCTCTTTCCAATAAAACTCATCACATTGCCGCAAATCATGAAGAGCAGACAACAAAAAAGATTTAAAAAAATGCATTCTGAGCATCAAAAGGCTTGGAATATATAGCCTCCAACTGTTGTTGAATAGATTGCATCTATAAAAAATCGTTGCTAAAGACACTGCTCTGCCACCAACTCAAAGAGGATCAACTAGCTCTCAATCTTTGCATAAAAGAATACATCAAAGAACCAGAAGGCATACGCCATGCAAAAGAAATAATATCTGAATTTCGCCTATCTGGAGAAGGGTCCAAAAGCAAAATTAGAGGTCTATGATCTGACTCTACTAAAGATTCATGGATAAGGTGAGCCCTTGAAAAATAATATTGCCACTCTATTGACACCAAAACCCTATCCAATCATTGTTGTATAGTTTGAGCGCATAAATAATTATTGAACCAAGTAAATGAATATCCTTGCCATGACAATCCCAACATAGCATAACACTAAACAAAAGCATTGAAAATTAATACCTGAGAATCCGTTACTATACATCCACATAATCTATCTGTAGAAGATCAGATAACATTAAAATTACCAATACAACACCATGGCAAAAACTCATCTGGTTGTAAAGCAACCAAGTCATTTCATAAACTATCTCTATAAACTCTATCCGGCCCAATAAACTAAAAATTATTTTTCAACATTGCTTAGTAACAATTAAAGTGATATGACAGTCCATAAAATTTGTGCTCAAAAACGAGAAAGGTTCAATCATTCAACCAATGAGACAAATTTCCTTGAAGACCCATTGGATCAACAAAAAGGATAACCATAGTATCTCTAGAACATTGTCACATGTTGTCTTTACTTTGTAGCTTTCATAAGAAAAATTGCACATGGCCAATATTTACAAAAAAGTTCATGCAAAGTTTATGCAATTCAAAATTGCCTAATTTCTTGATAGTTCCAAATTAAGGTAGTCACGAAAGTTTTTGTAGTTGTACGCCAGACATCTCAATGACAAATAGCAAACTAGTAAAATGCTCCTTTAATCGTAACAAAAAACAAGAGATGAAAAGCTAATTATTTCACAGAGACATTTCATCAAACCCCTGGAGTGGGTTGTTGAAGATGTAATATTGATTGGCACCAAAGAACAAAGAACCCATTTCGCATCTTGTGACTTGGACCACTCTCTCAATTTCTGTGCTTATTCCCTACTTATTCTCTCACCATCGCTTCCCTGTTTAGTTTACCATCGCCTCTTTCTCATCTATTTCATGGTCTGGTTCCTTCCATTTCTACTGGCGTTTTACTTGATTACTTAGAGAAATCATTCCTCTGATCTCACTCGCTCTCTCGTTCTCACTCTGTCACTCAATCAATATTCTGTTAGAAGACCCACTAATCTCACTCATCTCTTCTTCACATCATTCTCCTCTCTCTCTCTCTCTGATTCAATATTCAATTGGGAGAACGGGGCAAGAGCCAGGCCCCGATGAGTAGGAGGGTGCGGCGGTCGCTGCAAAACCTGGGGCGCAAGCCCGGGCGGAGCGGCCGTCGGTGCAGATCTTGGTGGTAGTAGCAAATATTCAAATGAGAACTTTGAAGGCCGAAGAGGGGAAAGGTTCCATTGTTTTCTGTACTGAACAAGCTCAAGCTTGAATACTTATACAATGACAATATCTTTCACACACGAGAAAAATATTGACCAACATTTTGCAATGGTTGGCTCACATGCTTGGACGCACACTTGCCATCATCGCGGAAGCCGGGTTACGGTGCCCAACTGCGCGCTAACCTTGTAATACCCGGCTAGACTCCGGTATCGGAATTCCTACCGTCCGGTGGAATTTCGGATGTCGGAGACCTCTAGAAGGGTAAAACCATGTTTTCATGAAATGTTTTAATGTTTTTGATGATTTTAAGTAAAAAAGGAAATGAGTTTTTGCATGAAAACAACTTTGGAGGAAAACTCAGGTTCGGCCGCCGAAACTCAAAGTTCAGTCGCCGAACATG
Organism: Manihot esculenta; assembly: GCF_001659605.2. Classification (NCBI taxonomy): domain Eukaryota; kingdom Viridiplantae; phylum Streptophyta; class Magnoliopsida; order Malpighiales; family Euphorbiaceae; genus Manihot; species Manihot esculenta. The sequence continues at coordinate 11,305,403 of NC_035170.2, forward strand.
CATGCATTTCGGGTGTGCCTTAGGCCCCCAAAGGCATAAGTGAGGGAAGTCCAGGTTCGGCCGCCGAACATGGCATGCATGCGGAGGCACGTTCGGCCCCCGAACGTGGCCTGGCCAGCCACTATAAAAGAGTCTCTTAGCCGAAAACGGGCGAGTTTTTCTCCCCATTGTCGGCCAAGGTGAGCTCTCCGCCGTCCCTCACCAATCTTGAGTCTTTTCCTTCAGATCTTTCAAGATTTTCACAAGTTTTTACTTTCTTTTGAAGATTTTCAAGTTTTGAGCAAGTTTTGAACTTGGAGACCCAAGGAGCTAAATCTCTCCCAACTCCAAGTTAGATCGCCTCTACTCTCGATCTTCAAGAGGTAAGAGTCGATCTCTAGCTTACATTATGTTTTAAACAAGTTTTATGCAAGTTCATGGGGTAGAAAATGCATGAGTAAGCTTATGTTGAGTTTATGGGTTTTTTATGAGTTTTTGAGCAATGTGGCTTGTAATGTGTGTTTGATGTGTTGTAGTTGGGGTTTAAGGTAGTTGAGACCCCTAGGAGCTTGTATGCATGTTTTGGTTGAGCTAAATGCATGATGGTTTGAGTTTGGAGGCATTTGTGCATGTTTGAACCAAGTTTCTGCCCTTTGGGAGAAACCAGGTTCGGCAGCCGAAGGGACTTTCGGCCGCCGAACCCTCTTGTGGTGGCAGCCTTCAGCTGCCGAAGCTTGCCCCCGAAAGGAGACTTTCATCTCTGTCTGGGAGTTTCGGCCGCCGAAAGTGCCGCCGAACATGCATGAGTTTCGCCTCTGTCTGGGAGTTTCGGCCGCCGAAGGTGCCGCCGAACCTGCCTGACTTTCGGCTCTGGAGGGACTTTCGGCCGCCGAACCTGCCGCCGAAAGTGCCCTGTCCAGCCTTCCTTTGCATGTTCTTGCATGGATGTTTTGAGATGTTTTAGGGGGTTTTTGGGGGATGTTTTTAGAGTTATGTTCTAGTTGTTTGGTCCCTCATTTGAGTCCACCTGTGTAGGTTCGGACCCGAGGAACCGAGGACCTCAGCAGTGAGTCAACTGCTTCAGTCAGTGTCAGAGCTAGCCAGAGGTGAGTAGAATAACTCTTTATGTTTCAAGTAAATAAGTCAGTTTTGAGCATGTTCATGCATCACGGATGCCATGTGATATTTTAGGTTGTTTGCATTAGAAATCACGAATATGTTGCATTGCATAATATGTTGTTGATGTGGATGAATGTTGAATGATCCATTAGCCCTCATATGTTATGACGTGATGATATGATATGGAAGTCCAGGTGTGGCCTGCACTACGCCCCTGGCACTATGTAAGAGAAAGACCGGACGTGGCCTGCACTACGCCCCCGGCACCATGGATTATGTATGTTATGTTATGTATAAGAGAAAGACCAGGTGTGGCCTGCACTACGCCCCTGGCATGATTGGAATATGTAGAGGGCTAAATGGTGACAAGTTCATCCTTGATATGATTAGTTGTGATGTGATGCATTTCATGTTATCATATGTTTTAAATGCTTTATTATTCTGCTCACTGGGCTCTAGTAGCTCACCCCTTTTCCCTAATCCCCCAGGTTTGCAGGTACGGGTTAGACAGAGAAGTCAAGAAGAGTAATGAAGTCTTATGTATGTAATAGTTAGAATGTGGACATGACAGATTGTATAATGATGTATAGATATGTAATGTAACGATATTAAGGTTAGAAGTGTGCTTGACCATAGTATATTGTAATCCCTTTTTGATACATGATCTTAATGTTTATTGATGACTATGTTTAGCCAACTCAACACTTGTTATGCCACCCATTGGGGGCATTGATGAGATCCCACAGAGGGGTCAAGTTTACGATTATGACTATGTTCAGTGCATGCACAGGTTGAGTTTGGTGTATGATAGAATGTATGAAAGAATATTTTTAAATTTTTATGTTTGATTGTTTATTATGTATGGGATTAAACAGGTTTGCAGGTTACATGTCAGGCTTGCTATGGGTCCCGGAGGCCTTAAGCCGATCTGGATCCTAGCGCCGGTAGCGGTCCGATTTTCGGGTCGTTACAGAATGGTATTAGAGCCCTAGGTTCATATGGTCGGACCTAGAGTGTCGGGCTCATAAATGTTATAGAAGGTCAAGCACAATAGGAAGATCATGTCCACTAGGATAGGATGTGGAGTCCTGTCTTACATGATGATGTGAAATGCCATGATTATATGCATGTGCATTAATGATATGCTATGATGTGTGATGCGGGTTCATGTTTGCCCACATGAACCATATGATGCTAATGTTTATGTGATGTGTACTGTTTTTCAGAAAACAGGATGAGAGGAACTCGTCGATCAGCAAGATTGACTGGAGTACCACCTGAGGATGAGGGCACGAGCGCCCGTCCTCCAGCATTGCCTAGGGCAATGTCTAGTAGGTCTAACAGAGAAAGAGCAGTAAGAGACCCTATAAGGTCTTTGGATCTGGGTAGAAGCAGATCAGTCAGAGGAACAGTTCAGGGAGGAGCGTCAGAGGACATGGGGGATGATATGGATGTAGAGCAGAGGAGGGATGGCAGTTTGGGAGTTAGCATGTCAGAAGAGGGAATGGGAGAATCCCAAGGAGGCACTCAGGCCTCGGGATTTGTTCAGCCACCTTACTACCCACCCTTCTCACAAAACCCTGGGTATTCGATGGGAGGCACATCGGATTACCATAGCTTTAGCCCTTATCCCACACAGATGCCATACCCACCTTATTATCCACCATACCCACAGTACCCAATGTATCCACCTCCACCTTACTATCCAAATCCAGCAAACCCTACCTCAGAAAATGTTGCACCACCTCCACCACCTACAAAACCAGCAGCCCCAGTTGCTCAACCTTCTAAACCTAGCTCAGCCAGTGGGAGCAAGGTCAAGATGACCGACTACATGAAGTTGGGTGCTCCCTAGTATGAAAAAGGGGATGACCCATTTGTGTATCTTGAGAGGGTCAAGGTGATCACAGATGAGATTGGGGCTGATGATAGTAGAGCCATTTAGATGGCTGGGTTCACACTTAAGTGCAAGAAGGCACGAGAGTGGTTCAAGAATTATGTGAACCCGAAAGTGGATAGCATGTCTTGGGAGTAGTTTGCAAACGAGTTTGCAAGATGGGCTTTCCCAGATAGTTCAAGGGAGCTGAAGATGATAGAGTTTGAGCAGTTGAGGCAGACTGATGAGATGGGTGTAGAGGAGTTCACAGACAGATTTTTGGAGTTGTTGCCATTTGCAGGGCAAAACCTTCACTCAGACCAAAAAAGGTCAAGGAGGTATATCATGAAACTCCACTCCAGATATTCCTCCTTGATCCAGTCAGCAGATAGGGAGAGCTTCCATGCCATAGTGGATATGGCTCGGAAAATGGAGGCCAGTGCCATCGTTCAGGGGACAGTTAAACAGTCAGTGGCACAGCCTTCTGGTTCTAAGACCCCAGGCTCTTCTTCAATGAGTGCAGCAGCTTCAGGTAGCAAGAAGTGGGACAGAGGTCCAGGAAGTCTAAGAAGAACAAGTTCTGGAACAAGGTTAAGTCCAGTCTGGGACTAGGGAGTGGCTCTAGCTCTGGTGCGAATAATGCAGTTTGTGCAAGGTGTGGTAAGCCACACAAGGGAGTATGTCGGTTCGGGACGACAGCCTATTTCAGATGTGGTCAGGAGGGGCATATGGCTCGAGAATGTCCAAGAGCAGTCCCGATGGCTCAGTCCCAGCAGACAGCTTCAGGTAGTGTAGCGCAGCCAGCAGCTCCAGCCATGACTCAGGCCAGTGGCAGAGGCAGAAGGAGAGGGGCAGCCTCTTCTTCAGCAGGTTTCAGAGGTGAAGGTCCATCAGCTCCAGCACGGATCTTCACGATGACTCAACAGGAGGCAGACGCATCTAACACCGTGGTGGCAGGTAACTTAATCATTGGTTGTTCAGATGTGTATGCCTTGATGGACCCTGGTGCATCTCATTCTTTTATTGCTCCGAGAGCCGTCCAGAGGTTGGGGTTGATGATCTCTGAGTTAGAGTGTCCTCTCTGGGTCAGTGGATCCAAGTGTGATCCATCAGTGGCAGAGTCAGTCTGCCAGTGTAGTCCTGTGTTTGTTGAGGGAAGATGCTTGTCCGCTGACCTGGTGGTTCTAGATTTGACAGATTTTGACGTCATTCTAGGGATGGACTGGTTATCTACCCATGGTGCTACCTTGGACTGCAGGGACAAGGTAGTCAGGTTCAGAGGTCAGGATGGGTCAGAAGTTGTCTTCAGGGGAGACAAGAGGGGTACACCTAGAGGTATGATATCAGCTCTTCAGGCTCGTAGGTTGCTTAGGAAGGGATGTCAGGGGTATTTGGCTCATGTGAGAGAGCTTAGCAGTCAGGTTAGAGAGCCTGCCTCAGTGCCAGTGGTTAGAGAGTTTCTAGACGTCTTCCCAGACGAGCTGCCAGGCTTACCACCTACTAGGGAGATAGAGTTCGAGATAGAATTGATGCCTGGAACCTGACCGATCTCTATCCCTCCCTACAGGATGGCTCCAGCCGAGTTGAAAGAATTGAAAGAACAGTTGCAAGAGTTGGTAGAAAAGGGCTTCATCCGACCGAGCACTTCACCTTGGGGTGCACCAGTTTTGTTCGTGAGAAAGAAGGATGGATCCCTTAGACTTTGTATCGACTACAGGCAGTTGAACAAAGTCACTACCAAGAATAAGTACCCATTGCCAAGGATCGACGATCTATTCGACCAGCTAGCTGGAGCAAGTTGTTTCTCCAAAATAGATCTGAGATCGGGGTACCATCAGCTGAGGATCAGAGATGAGGATGTGCCAAAGACAGCTTTCAGGACCAGATATGGGCATTTTGAGTTCCTTGTAATGCCGTTCGGGTTAACCAACGCCCCTGCAGCATTCATGGATCTCATGAATAGAGTGTTTAGTCAATACCTGGATCACTTTGTTATTGTCTTCATAGATGATATCTTGGTGTATTCCAGGAATGCAGAGGAGCATGCCCATCATCTGCGGTTGGTTTTGCAGACCTTGAGGGAACATGGCTTGTATGCCAAGTTCTCTAAGTGTGAGTTCTGGCTGAGGAGCATTTCGTTCTTGGGGCATGTAGTGTCAGAGAATGGGATAGAGGTGGACCCCAAGAAGACAGAAACTGTGGCTAACTGGCCTAGACCCACTTCAGTGACAGAAATCAGGAGTTTCTTGGGTTTGGCAGGTTACTACAGGAGGTTCGTTCAGGACTTCTCGAAAATAGCAGCTCCTCTGACCAGACTAACCAAGAAGAATCAGAAGTTTCTGTGGACCGACCAGTGTAAAGAAAGTTTTGAAGAGCTTAAGAAGAGATTGACTTCAGCACCAGTTTTAGCTCTGCCATCTAGTGATGAGGACTTTACGGTCTTTTGTGATGCGTCCCGTGTGGGACTGGGTTGTGTACTGATGCAGAATGAGAGGGTGATTGCTTATGCTTCTAGACAGCTGAAGAAGCATGAGTTGAATTACCCCACACATGACCTTGAGATGGCAGCAGTAATCTTTGCACTCAAGATGTGGAGGCACTACCTCTATGGGGTAAAATGTGAGATCTTTACAGATCATAAGAGCCTGCAGTACATCCTGAGTCAAAGAGATTTGAATTTGAGACAGAGGAGGTGGGTAGAGCTGCTGAGTGACTATGATTGCAAGATTCAGTATCATCCGGGTAAGGCGAATGTCGTGGCAGACTCCCTAAGCCGGAAGTCACTAGGCAGTCTATCCCACATCACGACAGAGAGGAGACCAGTGGTGAAGGAGTTTTACAAGCTCATTGATGAAGGTCTACAGTTGGAGTTGTCTGGTACCGGTGCTTTAGTGGCCCAGATGAGAGTGACAGCTGTGTTTCTGGAGCAAGTGGCTCAGAAACAGCATGAGGACCCAGAGTTAGTGAAGATTGCCAGGACTGTTCAGTCAGGCAAAGACAGTGAGTTTAGATTTGATAGTAAGGGGATCCTCCGCTATGGGAGTCGATTGTGTGTACCAGATGACATAGGGCTAAAAGGAGACATTATGAGGGAGGCTCATAATGCAAGATACAGCGTTCACCCCGGAGCCACCAAGATGTATCAAGACTTGAAGAAACTTTATTGGTGGCCAGCGATGAAGAAAGAAGTGGCACAGTTTGTGTCAGCCTGCGAAGTGTGTCAGAGGGTGAAGCTGGAACATCAGAAGCCGGCTGGAATGCTTAACCCGCTACCTATTCCAGAGTGGAAATGGGAGAATATAGCTATGGACTTCGTAGTGGGGTTACCGGCAGCGTCCAACAGATTGGACTCCATATGGGTGATTGTGGACAGACTAACCAAATCTGCTCACTTCATCCCTGTCAGGAGTGGCTACTCTGTGGACAAGTTGGCTCAGGTATATGTGGATGAGATCGTCAGGCTGCATGGGGTTCCTGTTTCGATAGTGTCAGATAGAGAGCCCCAGTTCACCTCCAGGTTTTGGCGGAGTCTGCAGAATGCCATGGGTACCAAGTTGGATTTCAATACTGCCTTCCACCCCCAGACGGACGGACAGTCCGAAAGGACCATCCAGACTATCGAGGATATGCTTAGAATGTGTGTGCTGGACTTTGGCGGTTCTTGGAGGCAGCATCTACCTTTGGTGGAGTTTGCCTACAATAACAGCCATCATGCTAGCATCGGGATGGCTCCATATGAAGCTTTGTACGGAAGGAAGTGCAGGTCACCTATTTGCTGGGAGGAAGTTGGAGAGAAGGCCTTGGCAGGGCCTGAGCTAGTAGAGATCACCAGCAGGGTGGTACCCATAATCAGAGAGAGAATCAAGACTGCTGCCAGCAGACAGAAGAGTTATGCAGACATCCGCAGACGGCAAGTAGTGTTTCCGGAGGGGGATCTGGTATTGCTCAAGGTGTCTCCTATGAAAGGAGTGGTTCGCTTCGGGAAGAAAGGTAAACTAGCCCCACGATACATCGGACCCTTTGAAATCTTGCAGAAGATTGGGAATGTGTCGTACAAGCTAGATTTGCCTGCTTCAATGGCAAGAATCCATCCGGTTTTCCATGTTTCAATGTTGAGGAAATTTGTGTCAGATCCGGGCAAGGTTCTTAGTGAGCCTGATGTGGAGATCCAAGAGAATCTCACCTATGTTGAGCAGCCAGTGCGGATCATAGACACCCAGATCAGAAAGCTGAGAAACAAGGAAATCCCGATGGTGAAAATCCTATGGAACCACCACAATTTGGAAGAATGCACTTGGGAGACACGGGAGTCCATGCTCCAGCAATACCTTTATCTTTTCTAAGGTTAGTTCTTTGTGAGTTTTATGTGCTTTACATGTATGTTATGTGTATGCCATGCTATGTGCTAGTTGAGGAACATTCGGGGACGAATGTTCTTAAGGGGGGGAGAATGTAATACCCGGCTAGACTCCGGTATCGGAATTCCTATCGTCCGGTGGAATTTCGGATGTCGGAGACCTCTAGAAGGGTAAAACCATGTTTTCATGAAATGTTTTAATGTTTTTGATGATTTTGAGTAAAAAGGAAATGAGTTTTTGCATGAAAACAACTTTGGAGGAAAACTCAGGTTCGGCCGCCGAAACTCAAAGTTCAGCTACCGAACATGCATGCATTTCGGGTGTGCCTTAGGCCCCCGAAGGCATAAGTGAGGGAAGTTCAGGTTCGGCCGCCGAACCTCAAGTTCGGCCGCCGAACATGGCATGCATGCGGAGGCACGTTCGGCCCCCGAACGTGGCCTGGCCAGCCACTATAAAAGAGTCCCTTAGCCGAAAACGGGCAAGTTTTTCTCCCCATTGTCGGCCAAGGTGAGCTCTCCGCCGTCCCTCACCAATCTTGAGTCTTTTCCTTCAGATCTTTCAAGATTTTCACAAGTTTTTACTTTCTTTTGAAGATTTTCAAGTTTTGAGCAAGTTTTGAACTTGGAGACCCAAGGAGCTAAATCTCTCACAACTCCAAGTTAGATCGCCTCTACTCTCGATCTTCAAGAGGTAAGAGTCGATCTCTAGCTTACATTATGTTTTAAACAAGTTTTATGCAAGTTCATAGGGTAGAAAATGCATGAGTAAGCTTATGTTGAGTTTATGGGTTTTTTATGAGTTTTTGAGCAATATGGCTTGTAATGTGTGTTTGATGTGTTGTAGTTGGGGTTTAAGGTAGTTGAGACCCCTAGGAGCTTGTATGCATGTTTTGGTTGAGCTAAATGCATGATGGTTTGAGTTTGGTGGCATTTGTGCATGTTTGAACCAAGTTTCTGCCCTTTGGGAGAAACCAGGTTCGGCAGCCGAAGGGACTTTCGGCCGCCCAACCCTCTTGTGGTGGCAGCCTTCGGCTGCCGAAGCTTGCCCCCGAAAGGAGACTTTCATCTCTGTCTGGGAGTTTCGGCCGCCGAAGGTGCCGCCGAACATGCATGAGTTTCGCCTCTGTCTGGGAGTTTCGGCCGCCGAAGGTGCCGCCGAACCTGCCTGACTTTCGGCTCTGGAGGGACTTTTGGCCGCCGAACCTGCCGCCGAAAGTGCCCTGTCCAGCCCTTTCTTGCATGTTTTTCTATGATTATTCCATGATGTTTTAGGGGGTTTTTGGGGAATAGTTTAGAGTTATGTTCATGTATGTTTGGTCCCTCATTTGAGTCCACCTGTGTAGGTTCGGACCCGAGGAACCGAGGACCCCAGCAGTGAGTCTGTGGCCCCAGTGTCTGGTCAGAGCTATCCAGAGGTGAGTGGAATAACTTATTATGTTTTAAAGCAAAGAATGAACTTTTCAGCATGTTTCACGCATCATGAATGCCATGTGATGAATTAGGTTGCTTGCATTAGAATTCACGAATATGTTGCCTTGCATATGTTAAATGTTGATGTGGATGAATGTTGGATGATCCATAGCCCTCGATCTATGATACGATGATGTGATATGTACGGTACGGAAAGTAAGACCAGTGGGACCCATTCTACGTTCGCTGGCACTATGTAAGAGAAAGACCAGGACCCATTCTACGTTCTGGCACAGTTAGACCATGTTATGTTATGCTATGTAAGGGAAAGACCAGGACCCATTCTACGTTCTGGCACAGTTGGACCATGTAGAGGGCTATTGGTGACAGGTTCATCCTTGATGTGATTAGCTGTGATGTGATGCATTCCATGATATCATATGTTTTTAAATGTTTTATTATTCTGCTCACTGGGCTCTAGTAGCTCACCCCTCTCCCATTTTCCCCAGGATTGCAGGTACAGGGTAGACCAGGAGGTTTACAATAGTAATGAAGTCTGGTATATGTAATAGATAGTGTGGACATGATAAATGTATTAATGTGATGTAAAAGTACAGTTTCAGTCATGTATTGATATTGAGGATTAGATATTGTGCTTGACATTGTGTATGAGGTATCCTTTTTATTACATGATCAAAAATGTTTTATAATGTTCATGAAAGCCAACTCATCTTATGATGTATCGCCCATTGGGGCATTGATGAGATCCCATAGAGGGATCACGATTATGATTATGACTATGTACAGTGTATGTTCAGGTTGAGTTGGATGTTTGAAGGAAAAGTTTTAAATTATTATGTATGTTGTTGATCATGTATGGGATTAAACAGGTTTTCAGGATGAATGTCAGGCTTGCTACGGGTCTTGGCGGCCTTAAGCCGACCCGGATCCTAGCGCCGGTAGCGGTCCGATTTTCGGGTCGTTACACACTAGGCAGTCTATCCCACATTACGGCAGAGAGGAGACCAGTGGTGAAGGAGTTTTACAAGCTCATTGATGAAGGTCTATAGTTGGAGTTGTCTGGTACCAGTGCTTTAGTGGCCCAGATGAGAGTGACACCTGTGTTTCTGGAGCAGGTGGCTCAGAAACAGCATGAGGATCCAGAGTTAGTGAAGATTGCCAGGACTGTTCAGTCAGGAAAAGATAGTGAGTTCAGATTCGACAGCAAGGGGATCCTCCGCTATGGGAGCAGATTGTGTGTACCAGATGACATAGGGCTGAAAGGAGACATTATGAGAGAGGCTCCTAATGCAAGATACAGCGTTCACCCCGGAGCCACCAAGATGTATCAAGATTTGAAGAAGGTTTATTGGTGGCCAGCAATGAAGAAAGAAGTGGCACAGTTTGTGTCAGCCTGCGAAGTGTGTCAGAGGGTGAAGCTAGAACATCAGAAGCCGGCTGGAATGCTTAACCCGCTACCTATTCCAGAGTGGAAATGGGAGAATATAGCTATGGACTTCGTAGTGGGGTTACCGGCGACGTCCAACAGATTGGACTCCATATGGGTGATTGTGGACAGACTCACCAAATCTGCTCACTTCATTCCTGTCAGGAGTGGCTATTCTGTGGACAAGTTGGCGCAGGTGTATGTGGATGAGATCGTCAGGCTGCATGGGGTTCCTGTTTCAATAGTGTCTGATAGAGGGCCCCAGTTCACCTCTAGGTTTTGGCGGAGTCTGCAGAATGCCATGGGTACCAGGTTGGATTTCAGTACTGCCTTCCACTCCCAGACAGACGAACAATCAGAAAGGACCATCCAGACCATAGAGGATATGCTTAGAATGTGTGTGCTGGACTTTGGCGGTTCTTGGAGGCAGCATCTACCCTTGGTGGAGTTTACCTACAATAACAGCCATCATGCTAGCATCGGGATGGCTCCATATGAAGCTTTATACGGAAGGAAGTGCAGGTCACCTGTTTGCTGGGAGGAAGTTGGAGAGAAGGCCTTGGCAGGGCCTAAGCTAGTAGAGATTACCAGTGTAACAGCCCGGAAACCGGTACCCTCTTTGTAACGGCCCAAACTGCTCGGCACTAGGATCCAGATCGACTTAAGGCCGCCTAGACCCGTAGTAAGCCTATCCTGAACTCTGTGTATCTGTTAAAATCCCATACATGATCCATAACTGTTACAACTTGTCTGTAACACAACCAGACTTAACCTGTAAAACACTCTCTGGAGGTCCAATCATATGAACCAAAAGCTCAGACATACTAGTCTGAACTACCCCTCAGGGGCTAACCAGCGACGCTCTACCAAGTAATCTCCATGCACTATGCGCACTGCAGCATAGAACCCACTCTGTAAGGGTCAGCATATCATAAGTTAACTTGGTTACCATAGAGTCACAGGAATCAAACCTGGTCTTCTCTAGTGGTCTACTCTGTGGATCACAGGAATCAAACCTGGTCTTTCCTCTGTATCTACTATATGTCACTGGGTTTTCGAAACACAACATATAGTCAGTCTGGTCTGACTCATTACTCATCAAGAAACTTAAAACAGGATACATGCATATACTCAAGGGATCAACATACACTACTATAGGCAAAAGCACATTCTATCTCATATACAACTCAACTGACTATCTATTACATCTTTTCCAAATAGCTCTTTAATATACATCATGTCCACTATTCTATTACACATGCAATACTGCAATCGACACTCTGCTGCTTCTCACTTCCCAGCTACTCTGTACCTGCAACACTGGGGTTAGGGGAAAGGGATGAGCTACTAAAGCCCAGTGAGTAGAAACACTGAAAAACAGTTCATTCATACGCATTTACTATGAAAATGTATCACAACTCAAGCATCTCAATATATCTTGGATTAGACATGACCCCAAAACTCCCTTGACGGGCTATTGAAGTCGCCTTGGTCCAATCCCCACTAAGGTAGACATGACCCCAAAAATACCCTCTGTCAACACTGACCTGACACAATGACAGGAGCCGAAGCTTAGGCTATTGGAGTCGCCTGGGTCCACCTAATCTCTGATCACATAATATGCAATGCAACAACTTCGTGATTCTAATGCAAAGCACCCTAATATAAATCATAGCATCCATGATGCATGAACTATGCTCATACAGTCTGTGTCTTTTACTAAAATTAAGTTTAGTTCTACTCACCTCTGCTCCTCTGGCAGAACTGTACTGACTCTGAAACCTCTAACACTGCTGACCTCCTCGCTCTCTCGGGTCCAATCCTAAAATCAAATGGACTCGAATGAGGTGTCAAACATACTCAGAATCACTCTTAAACAATCCCCTATAAACCCCTCTGAACCTCTGAAAACCATCACATAAAGCATGCAAAAGAAGGCTGGACAGGACACTTTCGGCGGCAGGTTCGGCGGCCGAATGTCCTGAACAGAGCCGAAACTCACATACTTTCGGCGGCCGAATCTCCTCTTTCGGCGGCCGAACCCTTTCGGGGGCATGGTTCGGGGGCCAAACCACACTCCAGAGACGAAAGTCTCCTTCCTTCGGCGGCACCTTCGGCGGCCGAACCTTCCCTCCAGAGACGAAAGTCCAATCCTTCGGGGGCAGGATTAGGCAGCCGAAACCACCTCCTCAACACGTTCGGCGGCCGAATCCTCTTTCGGCGGCCGAAGCTGGGTTCTCCAGTTAGGCAGAACCTTGCTCACCTCATACTCAACTTCCCCCAAACCTCACTCAACATGCATCTCAACACACATATCAAGCATATACTCAAAGATATGCACAAAGGGGTCCAAAACTAGCCTATAACCCCAAAAACAACTCAAACAACATACAAAGGCACAAAGGGTCCCTAAACCCTCACATGCACAACTCATGCAAAAACTCATGCATAACTCCCTTCTCCCTCCATAAAACTTGCTTAAAACATCATAAAACATAAGGATCAACACATACCTCTTGAAGAACAAAGGCTGGTGTGATCCCAAACTTGAAGATATGGAGATCCAAGCTCCAAAAGTCTCCAAGCTCCACCTCCTTGCTCCAAGCTCACCACTCTTGAATTCAAGGAGAAAACTCATGAAAACCTTAAAAGATTTGAAGAGAAACCATGAAATCAACCCAAGGAAAGCATGAACTCACCTTAGCCCAAAAGAGAGAGAAACCTCCTCTTTTTCCAGAGCAAGGAGCCCTTTATAGGTGGTCAACCGCCCCTCCTTCGGCAGCCTAACCTGCATGCGAAACCATGCAACGTTCGGCGGCCTAACTTGGAGTTCGGAAGCCAAACCTAAGGCACTTTCGGCGGCTGAACATTACCTTCGGCGGCCGAACCTGCATTTTGCCTCCTTAGTCTTTTCTCTTCAAAACTCATAGCCTTTCTAACATAAAACCTTTAAACCACTTAAAACCATCTTAAAACCTTTGTTATACCCTTAGGGAAGGCTCCGACAACCTCGAATTCCACCGGACGGTAAGAATTCCGATGTCTGAACGAGCCGGGTATTACAATCTACCCCCCTTACAAAAACATTCGTCCCCGAATGTTCTTGCTCTAAAACATGCATACAGAAAAGAGACTCGGTATTACTGGAGTGAAAACTCTCGGTCTTCCTAGCACAGTAAACACAACTGAGCTAAGCAGGTGAGATCTCCGGAGATCTCCCCCTCTCTAGAAGACACCTCCAGTACTACCACAACGTCTCTTACACAGCAACAGCTTTCGCTGCACACGCTGATCCTTGCCCTTCTCTCTTCATCTGTACTAAACTAGCTGCTCCTCTTCTGACTTCTCACGACTAACTCATACTAACTTGAACTCACTACAGGTAGTACCCGGATCTCAGATCTATCTAGGAAACACGACCAGCTCCTGCTAGCTGATCCAATAGATCATCAATCCTGAATGGGAATACCTGTCCCTGGTAGTGACCTTGTCCAACTGCTTACAGTCGCTACAAGCCTCAAGGATTCATCCTTCGTTTCCCGCAACTATTCTGGATCATTCCAGAGTGAGGTACTAGGTCGGATAAAACCCTTATCTACCAAGTCTTACAACTGCTCTCTACTACTCGCTCAACTCTGCAGGTGCCATCATGTAGGGAAAGAAAGAAATGGTTCTGGGTCCAGACACCATTCCTATCCCAACTCTATCTCCCTGACAGATGATAAACCTGACAGCTCGTCTGGGCAGACGTCTAAGAACTCTCTCAACCACAGACACAGAGGCTGGTTCCCTAACCCAACTACTAAACTCTCTCACAGGAGCTAGAACCCTCTAACGACCTCTCCTGAGCAAACTCTGAGCCTGTAGGGCTGACATCAAACCTCTAGGCAATCTACTCTGTCCCTCCTAGGGACTACCTCTACTGTGAGCCTAACTACCTTGGCTCTACTGACTCGGTAGCACTACGAGTAGCTAGCCACTCCATCACTAGAATGACATCGACCAGTCCAATCTAGAACCAAAAGGTCAGCTGGAAGGCATCCACTCGCTACATGCCCCGCCTCTGATGGATCATACTCGGGTCGGCTAACCCAAAGAGGTAACTCTCACTCTAAGCCTAGAAGTCATCAAACCCATCCTATCTGGCTCTCACAGCAACAGGAGTAGAAAAACAATAGGGTTCACAAAAACATGCCCATCAAAACACTCTAGAGTGAGCATACCTGGCACCACTGTGTTTGATGCGACTGCCTCCTGTTGAGCCTGGGTGAAGATCCTAGCCGAAGCTGACGGACCTTCTCTATGGAAACCTGAGGGATAAGAGGCTGACCCCCTTCCTCTGCCTCGACTACTAGTCTAATCCCAGACCGGACTCTAACCTCTCCTGAACTTACTCTTCTTTTTCTTCTCTTCCTTTCCTGCTCTTACTTTACTCTTACTCTTACTCTTCTCTTTTCTTAGGGGTTGCACTTAGAGATGAGAGATCACTCTCACTATACCTGGGGTTATAAAACCCGAGACCATAGCATCTCCTAGCAACTCTCTCAGTACCCTCTCTGGCACACTAACCTCTAGCTACTATCTCTTCTCTGAACATCTCTCTCTGCTAACCTCGCTCATCAACTGACATCCTCTAGGGTCCAGTCCTCCTCTGACTGCATCAAAGACCTCCTAGGTCCTTTGATATACCCTCTCGGCTGATGCTACACTATTGCACTCTTGACAGAACAAGGGGAAAGTATCTATACCTTTCCTCTCAAGAGAAACTCCTGTCAATCTCATGGATCAACGAGTACCTCTCATTCTGCCTGCGGAAAAAGAGCACACACACAGAAACCATAGCATCACATAGTCCATGTGGCAACACATGAACCCACATCAAACATGGCACCACATAAACATAACATCATATGGGCATATCATCATGATATGATCCATGTGATCACACATGAACCCCATACACATGCAAAGCATCTCATCTCATGGATGAACTGGTCACCAATAGCCCTCTACATATCCATCTCATCGTTATGTCTAACTATGCCAGGGGCACTACAGTCTCGCCTGAACTGCTCTTACTCTGTGCCAGTGGCGACTAAGCCACACCTGGTCTGTTCTATCTCATACATCTCATCTCATGCATACTGAGGGCTAGAGGATCTTCCCAACAGGCATCCATAACATCAGATATCTCATATCATCAATGCACATGTATCTCACATGGCATTACACATCATCATAGAGACAGGACTCAACATCCTATCCTAGTGGACATGATCTTATCTTATTGTGCTTGCCCTCTAAGACAACCTCTTTCCGATGTGAGATCTCTCTAATCCCTGAGCATCTTAGCTCAGCACACCGTACTCTAGAGGCCCTATGCTCTGATACCAACTGTAACAGCCCGGAAACCGGTACCCTCTTTGTAACGGCCCAAACTGCTCGGCACTAGGATCCAGATCGACTTAAGGCCGCCTAGACCCGTAGTAAGCCTATCCTGAACTCTGTGTATCTGTTAAAATCCCATACATGATCCATAACTGTTACAACTTGTCTGTAACACAACCAGACTTAACCTGTAAAACACTCTCTGGAGGTCCAATCATATGAACCAAAAGCTCAGACATACTAGTCTGAACTACCCCTCAGGGGCTAACCAGCGACGCTCTACCAAGTAACCTCCATGCACTATGCGCACTGCAGCATAGAACCCACTCTGTAAGGGTCAGCATATCATAAGTTAACTTGGTTACCATAGAGTCACAGGAATCAAACCTGGTCTTCTCTAGTGGTCTACTCTGTGGATCACAGGAATCAAACCTGGTCTTTCCTCTGTATCTACTATATGTCACTGGGTTTTCGAAACACAACATATAGTCAGTCTGGTCTGACTCATTACTCATCAAGAAACTTAAAACAGGATACATGCATATACTCAAGGGATCAACATACACTACTATAGGCAAAAGCACATTCTATCTCATATACAACTCAACTGACTATCTATTACATCTTTTCCAAATAGCTCTTTAATATACATCATGTCCACTATTCTATTACACATGCAATACTGCAATCGACACTCTGCTGCTTCTCACTTCCCAGCTACTCTGTACCTGCAACACTGGGGTTAGGGGAAAGGGATGAGCTACTAAAGCCCAGTGAGTAGAAACACTGAAAAACAGTTCATTCATACGCATTTACTATGAAAATGTATCACAACTCAAGCATCTCAATATATCTTGGATTAGACATGACCCCAAAACTCCCTTGACGGGCTATTGAAGTCGCCTTGGTCCAATCCCCACTAAGGTAGACATGACCCCAAAAATACCCTCTGTCAACACTGACCTGACACAATGACAGGAGCCGAAGCTTAGGCTATTGGAGTCGCCTGGGTCCACCTAATCTCTGATCACATAATATGCAATGCAACAACTTCGTGATTCTAATGCAAAGCACCCTAATATAAATCATAGCATCCATGATGCATGAACTATGCTCATACAGTCTGTGTCTTTTACTAAAATTAAGTTTAGTTCTACTCACCTCTGCTCCTCTGGCAGAACTGTACTGACTCTGAAACCTCTAACACTGCTGACCTCCTCGCTCTCTCGGGTCCAATCCTAAATCAAATGGACTCGAATGAGGTGTCAAACATACTCAGAATCACTCTTAAACAATCCCCTATAAACCCCTCTGAACCTCTGAAAACCATCACATAAAGCATGCAAAAGAAGGCTGGACAGGACACTTTCGGCGGCAGGTTCGGCGGCCGAATGTCCTGAACAGAGCCGAAACTCACATACTTTCGGCGGCCGAATCTCCTCTTTCGGCGGCCGAACCCTTTCGGGGGCATGGTTCGGGGGCCAAACCACACTCCAGAGACGAAAGTCTCCTTCCTTCGGCGGCACCTTCGGCGGCCGAACCTTCCCTCCAGAGACGAAAGTCCAATCCTTCGGGGGCAGGATTAGGCAGCCGAAACCACCTCCTCAACACGTTCGGCGGCCGAATCCTCTTTCGGCGGCCGAAGCTGGGTTCTCCAGTTAGGCAGAACCTTGCTCACCTCATACTCAACTTCCCCCAAACCTCACTCAACATGCATCTCAACACACATATCAAGCATATACTCAAAGATATGCACAAAGGGGTCCAAAACTAGCCTATAACCCCAAAAACAACTCAAACAACATACAAAGGCACAAAGGGTCCCTAAACCCTCACATGCACAACTCATGCAAAAACTCATGCATAACTCCCTTCTCCCTCCATAAAACTTGCTTAAAACATCATAAAACATAAGGATCAACACATACCTCTTGAAGAACAAAGGCTGGTGTGATCCCAAACTTGAAGATATGGAGATCCAAGCTCCAAAAGTCTCCAAGCTCCACCTCCTTGCTCCAAGCTCACCACTCTTGAATTCAAGGAGAAAACTCATGAAAACCTTAAAAGATTTGAAGAGAAACCATGAAATCAACCCAAGGAAAGCATGAACTCACCTGCCCAAAAGAGAGAGAAACCTCCTCTTTTTCCAGAGCAAGGAGCCCTTTATAGGTGGTCAACCGCCCCTCCTTCGGCAGCCTAACCTGCATGCGAAACCATGCAACGTTCGGCGGCCTAACTTGGAGTTCGGAAGCCAAACCTAAGGCACTTTCGGCGGCCGAACATTACCTTCGGCGGCCGAACCTGCATTTTGCCTCCTTAGTCTTTTCTCTTCAAAACTCATAGCCTTTCTAACATAAAACCTTTAAACCACTTAAAACCATCTTAAAACCTTTGTTATACCCTTAGGGAAGGCTCCGACAACCTCGAATTCCACCGGACGGTAAGAATTCCGATGTCTGAACGAGCCGGGTATTACAGCAGGGTGGTACCCATAATTAGAGAAAGGATCAAGACTGCTGCAAGCAGACAGAAGAGTTATGCAGACATCCGCAGAAGACAGGTAGAGTTTCAGGAGGGGGATCTGGTATTGCTCAAGGTGTCTCCAATGAGAGGAGTGGTTCGCTTTGGGAAGAAAGGTAAACTAGCCCCACGATACATCACCCCTTTGAAGTCTTGCAAAAGATTGGGAATGTGTCGTACAAGCTGGATTTACCTGCTTCAATGGAAAGAATCCATCCGGTTTTCCATGTTTCAATGTTGAGGAAGTTTGTGTCAGATCCGAGCAAGGTTCTTAGTGAGCCTGATGTGGAGGTCCAAGAGGATCTCACCTATGTTGAATAGCCAGTACGGATCATAGACACCCAGATCAGAAAGCTAAGAAACAAGGAAATCCCGATGGTGAAAGTCCTGTGGAACCACCATAATTTGGAAGAATGCACTTGGGAGACACGGGAGTCCATGCTCCAGGAATACCCTTATCTTTTCTAAAGTTAGTTCTTATATGTTTCATGTGTTTTATGTGTATGACATGTTGTATGCCTTGCATGTGCTAATTGAGGAACATTCGGGGACGAATGTTTTTAAGGGGGGGAGAATGTAATACCCGGCTAGACTCCGATATCGGAATTCCTACCGTCCGGTGGAATCTCGGATGTCGGAAGCCTCTAGTAGGGTAGAAACATATTTTCTTAAAATGTTTTAATGTATTTCATGATTTTAAGTAAAAAGGAAATGAGTTTTTGCATGAAAACAACCTTGGAGGAAAACCCAGGTTCGGCCGCCGAACATGCAGGCATTTCGGGTGTGCCTTAGGCCCCCGAAGGCATAAGTGAAGGAAGTCCAGGTTCGGCCGCCGAACCTCAAGTTCAGCCGCCGAACATTGCATGCATGCGGAGGCACGTTCGGCTCCCGAATGTGGCCTGGCCAGCCACTATAAAAGGGTCTCTTAGCCGAAAACGGGAGAGCTTTTCTCCCCATTGTCGGCCAAGGTGAGTTCTCCGCCGTCCCTCACCCATCTTTGAGTTCTTCCTTCAAATCTTTCACGATTTTCACAAGTTTTCATCTTGTTTTGAAGATTTTCAAGTTTTGAGCAAGTTTTGAGCTTGGAGACCCAAGGAAGTTGAAAATCTCCCATCTCCAAGATTAGGTCGTCTATCTCCCGATCTTCAAGAAGTAAGAGCCGATCTTAAGCTCATTGCATGTTTTAAGTAAGTTTTAAGTTGATTCTTGAAGTAGAAATGCATGTGTAGGGTTTTATGAGTTTTTGGGTTTATGTTGGTTTATAGGCAATGTATGTTAGATTTGTGTTGTTTGATGTGTTGTAGATGGGGTTTAAGATAGTTGAAGCCCCTAGGAGCTGGTATGCTTGTGTATGTGTGTTGTAGAATAGGTTTATGCATGTTTGGATGGAATGGGAGGCGTATATGCATAGAAGAGCTGAGTTTCTGCCACTAAAGGATAAACCAGGTTCGGTAGCCGAAGGAACTTTCGGCCGCCGAACATGCTTGTGGAAGCAGCCTTCGGCTGTCGAAGCTTGCCCCCGAAAGGAGACTTTCGTCTCTGTCTGGGAGTTTCGGCCGCCGAAAGTGCCGCCGAACATGCATGAGTTTCGCCTCTGTCTGGGAGTTTTGGCCGCCGAAGGTGCCGCCGAACCTGCCTGACTTTCGGCTCTGGAGGGACTTTCGACCGCCGAACCTGCCGCCGAAAGTGCCCTGTCCAGCCTTCCTTTGCATGTTCTTGCATGGATGTTTTGAGGTGTTTTAGAGGGTTTTTGGGCGATATTTTCAGAGTCATGTTATAGTATGTTGGTCCCTCATTTGAGTCCACCTGTGTAGGTTCGGACCCGAGGAACCGAGGACCTTAGCAGTGAGTCTGCTGCTTCTGAGTCAGTAGAGCTTCAGCCAGAGGTGAGTAGAATAAACCTTTACGATTTAAAGCAAATAAATTACAAAGTTTTTAGCATGTTCATGCATCATGAATGCCATGTGATGAATTAGGTTGTATGCATTAGAATTCACGAATATGTTGCATTGCATTTATGATGTTGATGTGGATTGGTTATTGGATGATCCTTTAGTCCTCATATGATATGATGATGTTATGGCATGATACGGTATGGAAGTCCAGGTTGTACCCATTCTACGTCCCTGGCACGATGTAAGAGAAAGTCCAGGTTGTACCCATTCTACGTCCCTGGCACATTGGAATGCTATGTTATGTTATGTTAAGAGAAAGACCGGTTGACCCATTCTACGTCCCTGCACTTTGGAATGTAGAGGACTATTGGTGACAATACCATCCGAGATGTGATTTGTTGTGATGTGTTGCATTACATGATGGCATGAGATTTTAAATGTTGTTTTTCATTATTCTGCTCACTGGGCTCTAGTAGCTCACCCCTTTTCCCTAATCCCCCAGGATTGCAGGTACAGGCTAGACAGAGAAGTCAAGGAGAGTAAAGTCATGTATTTGTAATAGATAGAAAGTGGACATGATAAATTGTAAGATGATGTAAAGTTGAATAGTCATGTTATGTATAATGATATTGAGGATTAGAAGTTGTGCTTGACCCTATGGGTATTGTTATCCCCTTTATTACATGATCTCAGATGTTTTATGATGTAGATGTTAGCCAACTCAACACATGTTATGTCACCCTTTGGGGACATTGATGAGATCCCATAGAGGGGTCAATGTTTATGATTATGTATGTATAGTGCATGCATAGGTTGAGTTTGCTGTATGAGAAATGAATGAAAGAAAAGTTTTAATTTTTATGTATGATTGTTGATCATGTATGGGATTAAACAGGTTTTCAGGTTATGTCAGGCTTGCTACGGGTCCCGGCGGCCTTAAGCCGATCTGGATCCTAGCACCGGTAGCGGTCTGATTTTCGGGTCATTACAGAATGGTATCAGAGCCCTAGGTACATATGGTCGGACCTAGAGTGTCGGGCTCATAGAGGTTATAGAAGGTCAAGCACAATAGGAAGATCATATGGTCGGACCTAGAGTGTCTAGTAGGTCTAACAGAGAAAGAGCAGTAAGAGACCCTAGAAGGTCTTTGGATCTGGGTAGAAGCAGATCAGTCAGAGGAACAGTTCAGGGAGGAGCGTCAGAGGACATGGGGGATGATATGGATGTAGAGCAGAGGAGGGATGGCAGTTTGGGAGTTAGCATGTCAGAAGAGGGAATGGGAGAATCCCAAGGAGGCACTCAGGCCTCGGGATTTGTTCAGCCACCTTACTACCCACCCTTCTCACAAAACCCTGGGTATTCGATGGGAGGCACATCGGATTACCATAGCTTTAGCCCTTATCCCACACAGATGCCATACCCACCTTATTATCCACCATACCCACAGTACCCAATGTATCCACCTCCACCTTACTATCCAAATCCAGCAAACCCTACCTCAGAAAATGTTGCACCACCTCCACCACCTACAGAACCAGCAGCCCCAGTTGCTCAACCTTCTAGACCTAGCTCAGCCAGTGGGAGCAAGGTCAAGATGACCGACTACATGAAGTTGGGTGCTCCCCAGTATGAAAAAGGGGATGACCCATTTGTGTATCTTGAGAGGGTCAAGGTGATCACAGATGAGATTCGGGCTGATGATAGTAGAGCCATTCAGATGGCTGGGTTCACACTTAAGTGCAAGAAGGCACGAGAGTGGTTCAAGAATTATGTGAACCCGAAAGTGGATAGCATGTCTTGGGAGGAGTTTGCAAACGAGTTTGCAGGATGGGATTTCCCAGATAGTTCAAGGGAGCTGAAGATGATAGAGTTTGAGCAGTTGAGGCAGACTGATGAGATGGGTGTAGAGGAGTTCACAGACAGATTTTTGGAGTTGTTGCCATTTGCAGGGCAAAACCTTGACTCAGACCAAAAAAGGTCAAGGAGGTATATCATGAAACTCCACTCCAGATATTCCTCCTTGATCCAGTCAGCAGATAGGGAGAGCTTCCATGCCATAGTGGATATGGCCCGAAAAATGGAGGCCAGTGCCATCGTTCAGGGGACAGTTAAACAGTCAGTGGCACAGCCTTCTGGTTCTAAGACCCCAGGCTCTTCTTCAATGAGTGCAGCAGCTTCAGGTAGCAAGAAGTGGGACAGAGGTCCCAGGAAGTCTAAGAAGAACAAGTTCTGGAACAAGGTTAAGTCCAGTCTGGGATTAGGGAGTGGCTCTAGCTCTGGTGCGAATAATGCAGTTTGTGCAAGGTGTGGTAAGCCACACAAGGGAGTATGTCGGTTCGGGATGACAGCCTGTTTCAGATGTGGTCAGGAGGGGCATATGGCTCGAGAATGTCCAAGAGCAGTCCCGATGGCTCAATCCCAGCAGACAGCTTCAGGTAGTGTAGCGCAGCCAGCAGCTCCAGCCATGACTCAGGCCAGTGGCAGAGGCAGAAGGAGAGGGGCAGCCTCTTCTTCAGCGGGTTTCAGAGGTGAAGGTCCATCAGCTCCAGCACGGATCTTCACGATGACTCAACAGGAGGCAGACGCATCTAACACCGTGGTGGCAGGTAACTTAGTCATTGGTTGTTCAGATGTGTATGCCTTGATGGACCCTGGTGCATCTCATTCTTTTATTGCTCCGAGAGCCGTCCAGAGGTTGGGGTTGATGATCTCTGAGTTAGAGTGTCCTCTCTGGGTCAGTGGACCCAAGTGTGATCCATCAGTGGCAGAGTCAGTCTGCCAGTGTAGTCCTGTGTTTGTTGAGGGAAGATGCTTGTCCGCCGACCTGGTGGTTCTAGATTTGACAGATTTTGACGTCATTCTAGGGATGGACTGGTTATCTACCCATGGTGCTACCTTGGACTGCAGGGACAAGGTAGTCAAGTTCAGAGGTCAGGATGGGTCAGAAGTTGTCTTCAGGGGAGACAAGAGGGGTACACCTAGAGGTATGATATCAGCTCTTCAGGCTCGTAGGTTGCTTAGGAAGGGATGTCAGGGGTATTTGGCTCATGTGAGAGAGCTTAACAGTCAGGTTAGAGAGCCCGTCTCAGTGCCAATGGTTAGAGAGTTTCTAGACGTCTTCCCAGACGAGCTGCCAGGCTTACCACCTGCTAGAGAGATAGAGTTCGAGATAGAATTGATGCCTGGAACCCGACCGATCTCTATCCCTCCCTACAGGATGGCTCCAGCCGAGTTGAAAGAATTGAAAGAACAGTTGCAAGAGTTGGTAGAAAAGGGCTTCATCCGACCGAGCACTTCACCTTGGGGTGCACCAGTTTTGTTCGTGAGAAAGAAGGATGGATCCCTTAGACTTTGTATCGACTACAGGCAGTTGAACAAAGTCACTACCAAGAATAAGTACCCATTGCCAAGGATCGACGATCCATTCGACCAGCTAGCTGGAGCAAGTTGTTTCTCCAAAATAGATCTGAGATCGAGGTACCATCAGCTGAGGATCAGAGATGAGGATGTGCCAAAGACAGCTTTCAGGACCAGATATGGGCATTTTGAGTTCCTTGTAATGTCGTTCGGGTTAACCAACGCCCCTGCAGCATTCATGGATCTCATGAATAGAGTGTTTAGTCAATACCTGGATCACTTTGTTATTGTCTTCATAGATGATATCTTGGTGTATTCCAGGAATGCAGAGGAGCATGCCCATCATCTGCGGTTGGTTTTGCAGACCTTGAGGGAACATGGCTTGTATGCCAAGTTCTCTAAGTGTGAGTTCTGGCTGAGGAGCATTTCGTTCTTGGGGCATGTAGTGTCAGAGAATGGGATAGAGGTGGACCCCAAGAAGACAGAAACTGTGGCTAACTAGCCTAGACCCATTTCAGTGACAGAAATCAGGAGTTTCTTGGGTTTGGCAGGTTACTACAGGAGGTTCGTTCAGGACTTCTCGAAAATAGCAGCTCCTCTGACCAGACTAACCAGGCAGAATCAGATGTTTCTGTGGACCGACCAGTGTGAAGAAAGTTTTGAAGAGCTTAAGAAGAGATTGACTTCAGCACCAGTTTTAGCTCTGCCATCTAGTGATGAGGACTTTACGGTCTTTTGTGATGCGTCCCGTGTGGGACTGGGTTGTGTACTGATGCAGAATGAGAGGGTGATTGCTTATGCTTCTAGACAGCTGAAGAAGCATGAGTTGAATTACCCCACACATGACCTTAAGATGGCAGCAGTAATCTTTGCACTCAAGATGTGGAGGCACTACCTCTATGGGGTAAAATGTGAGATCTTTACAGATCATAAGAGCCTGCAGTACATCCTGAGTCAAAGATATTTGAATTTGAGACAGAGGAGGTGGGTAGAGCTGCTGAGTGACTATGATTGCAAGATTCAGTATCATCCGGGTAAGGCGAATGTTTTTATGTAATAGGTTGATTGCACTAGTTTCACGAATATAACGCATTGCATTATTTACTGTTGATGTGGATGGACCAAGGAGACTTTAATAGCCCATAGATCTGTCATGATTGAAAGTCCTGTGTGAGCTCCTTTAGGGGGGCTGGGCACTATGTTGGGTAAGTCCTGTGTGAGCCCTTTTAGGGTTGGGCACCATGTTATGTGATTGAAAGTCCTGTGTGAGCTCCTTTGGGGGCCGGGCACCGACAGAGGGAGTTTTGAGGTCATGTCCAATCCGTGATGTGAATTGTTTATGCTGTGACGCATTTCATGATAGCATGTAATAAATGAACTGTTTTTATTGTTTCTACTCACTGGGCTTTTTAGCTCACCCCTCTCCCCTAACCCCAGGTTTGCAGGTATGAGGTCGATCGGGAAGTCTTAAGAGTTAAGGTTATGCTTATGTAATAGATTAGTGTTAGTGTGGACATGTAATATAATTGATATCATGCATTGTAAGATAATGTAATGTAATGAAATGTAAAGTAGAGTTATGTTTATGGATTAGTATTGTGCTTGGCCCTAAGGCTTGGTTAGTCCCTTTTTACTACATGATGTATGCAATGTTTTTATGTTGAGTTGAGTTTGAACCAAACTTGTGGCATGTGTGGTTTACCACGCTAGAGTACTTGATGAGGACTCTAGTGGAGGTCTTATGCTTATGGTTTGATGCATGCACAGGTTAGGTTTTGGTTCATTGGATGTGATTCCAGCTTGATGTATGTTATGTTTACCCAACTAGAGCATTTGATGAGGGTTCTAGTATGGGGTTCTTTTATGTTTCCAGTTATGTCGCATACAGGTCAAGCTCGGTATCTACATCAGATGTTTAAGTTTTTATGTTAATATTTTGATCATGTATGGGATTTGACCAGGTGATAGGAAGTATGTTAGGCTTGCTACGGGTCCCGGCGGCCTTAAGCTGATCTGGATCCTAACGCCGGTAGCAGTCCGATTTCCGGGTCGTTACAGAGTGGTATCAGAGCCCTAGGGTCATTTGATTGGACCGAAAGGGTATAAAGAGCCCTAGGTTCATTTGATCGGACCGAAAGGGTATAGAGAGCCCTAGGTTCATTTGATCGGACCAAAAGGGTATAGAGAGCCTTAGGTTCATATGGTCGGACCTAGAGTGTGTCGGGCTCATGGATGTCATAGAAGGGCAAGCACAATAGGAAAAATCATGTCCACTAGGATAGGATGTGGAGTCCTGTCTTGTATGCTGATGATGTGGAATGCCATGATTTTATGCATGTGCATTAATGTTATGCTATGTATGCTATGTATGTTGCAGGTTCATGTGTTTCCATATGAACCGTATGATGCTAATGATTGTTTGTATGCTTGTGTGTTGTTCTTCAGAGGAGCCAAAATGCGAGGCTTTCATTGATCTGTGGAATCGATTGGAGTTCCATCTGAGAGGGAAGGTATGAATACCTTTCCCCCTGCTCTGCCAAGAGCGCAGTCGTGGGGAGTCAGCAGATGGGGAACATCAAGGGACCCTGGAAGGTCTTTTGATTTAAGCAGAGAAGGAATGGCTCCAAGAAGAATGTCAGCTAGTATGAGGGAAGTAGAGATGGATGTTTAGAGAAGAGATATCAGTTTGGGAGTCAGAGTGCCAGAAGAAGGTATGGGGGATTCTCAGGAGGATGCTCAGACTCAGGATTCCAGAATCTCAGGTTCAGGAGGAGTGGATCCCTCCACTCTGAGTATAGCCGCCACAAGAAGTAAGAAGTGGGGCAGAGACCTCAGAAGGTCGAAGAAGAAGTTTTGGAAGAATCTGAAGGCTAGTCTGGGATTAGGTGGTGGTTCGAGCTCTGGCTCAGGCAGTTCAAGATGCTTGAGGTGCGGTAGGCCGCACAAGGGAGTCTGCCGTTATGGGACAACAGCTTGTTATAGGTGCGGACAGGAGGGGCACATAGCACGTGAGTGTCCCACTGCGCCCTGGTTGGCTCAGTCTCAGTGGACAGCTTCAGGTAGAGCGGCTCAGCCAGCAGCTCCAGCCATGTTGCAAGACAGTGGTTGAGGCAGAGGGAGAGGGTCAGCCCCTCATTCTTCAGGTTTCCATGGAGAAGGTCCATCAGCTCCAGCTCGGATCTTCACCCAAACTCAGCAGGAGGCAAACACATCGAACACGGTGGTGTCAGGTATGCTCACTTTTGAATGTTCTGATGTGTATGTTTTTGTGAACCCTAGTGTTTCTCTTTCTTTAGTTGCTCTAGGAGTCGTCGAGAGGTTGAGTTGGTAACTTCTGGGCTAAAGTGTCCTCTTTGGGTCAGTAGACCCGAGTGTGATCCATCTGTGGTAGAGTCAGTCTGCCGGTTCAGTTCAGTGTCAGTTGAGGGTAGATGCCTTCCACCAGACTTTGAGGTCCTAGACTTGACTGTCCGGACATCACTCGAGGGATGGATTGGTTTTCTACTCGTGGTACTACCTGGGTCTGCAGAGACAAGGTAGGAGAGTTCAGAGAGCAGGATGGGTCAGAGGTTGTCTCTTGATGGGACAGTGTAGGGATGCCTAGAGGTTCGACGTCAGCCTGTCAGGCTCGTAGGGTGCGTAGGAGGGGTTGTCAGAGGGTTTCTAGCTCTTATTGAGAGTTTAGTAGTCAGGTCAGGGAACCAACCTCAGTGTCAGTTGTCAGAGAGTGCTTAGATGTCTTCCCAGGCGAGCTGTCAGGTTTACCACCTGCTAGAGACATAGAGTTTGGAAATGGAAGTGATGTCAAGCATCAGGTTCATCTCTATCTTTCTCTACAGGATGGCACCAATAGAGTTGTAGGAGTTGTTAGATCAGTTGCGAGAGCTTGGTAGACAAGGGTTTTATCCGACCTAGTACCTCACCCTGGATTGCTCCAGTGTGGTTGCGGGAAAAGCAGGATGGATCCTTGAGACCCTGTGTCGACTTCGGGCAGTTGAACAAGGTCACTACCAAGGACAGGTATCCCTTAGGATTGGTGATCTATTGGACCAGCTAGCAGGAGCCGGTTGTTTTTCAAGATAGATCTGAGATCCGGGTACTACCTGTCGAGGGTTAGAGAAGAAGTTAGTTAGTAGAGGAGAAGGAAGTAGAGGAAGGATCAGAGTAGCGCAGCGGAAGCTTGTGGAGTTCAGGAGAAGGTTGGGGTATTGCTATGCTATCTCCAATAGAGAAGTGATTCGTTATGGGTCGAAGGGTAAAGTAGCTCCAAGATGCATCGGACCCTTTGAAATCCTCATTCAGATTTCCATGTTCCTGTATTATGGAAGTTCGTGTCAGATCTAAGTAAGGTTCTTAAAGAACCAGAGGTGGAGATCTCAGGGGGTCTCACCTATGTTGAGCAACCAGTGCGGATCATTGACACCCAAGTCAGAAAGCTGAGGAACAAGGAATCCCAATGGTGATAGCCCTTTGGAATCACCACATAATGGAAAAGTGTGCCTCAGAGACCCGGGAGTTCATACTCCAGCAGTGCCTGTGTCTTTCTTTGGAGAGAGGTTTTTTTAAAGTTTTGCTTGCTTGGTTGCTTGCTTGTTTATGTATGCTTGATGTTATGATTTGAGAATGCCTGTTTGTTGTGGAACATTCGGGGACGAATGTTCTTAAAGGGGGGAAGAATGTAATACCCGGCTAGATTCCGGCATCGGAATCCCTACCTTCCGGTGGAATCTCCGTTGGAATCTGGAATTCTGAAGATGCCAGAGTCTTCTAGAGGGGTAAAATATGTTTTTTAAAATGTTTTCACATGATTTTATGGTTTTAAATGGAAAAGAAATGAATTTTGAAAAGAATAGGCCAAGGAGGAAGGACCCAAGTTCGGCCGCCGAACATAGGGCTGTTTTCGGGAGTGCTTTAGGCTTTTGAAAGTCTTGAGGGCAGAAACCAGGTTCGGCCGCCGAACCTCAAGTTCGGCCGCCGAATATGGGTTAGTTTAGGAGGCAGGTTAGGCTTCCGAAGTGGCTGTTGAAGGTGGTGGAGTTGCGGGAGCAACTTAGGCCATCGAAGGTCGTTGACCGGCCACCTATAAAAGGCGCTCAGACCGAAAATGGGCGAGTTTTCTCCCCATTCTCGAGCTCAGGTGTGTTCAGGTCCTCCTTTGGTCGTTTTCATGCTTTTTCTTCAACTCCTTCATGTTTTTATGAGTTTCATGATTGTTTTGAAGAGTTTTAAAGCTTAGATCGAAGTTTTGGAACTTGGAGACCCAAGGAGCTTGTTTCCTCCACATCTCCAAGTTAGGGATCGCACCAACCCTTGATCTTCAAGAGGTAAGTGTAGACCTTTGCTTCCTTTGTGTTTTAATGAAGTTTTAAGTAAGTTTAAAGAAGTTTTGATGGTTGAGTATGGGTAGATATGCATGTTAGGGTTTATGTGGGTTTTATGCCCAATGATGTTTATATGATGTTATGTTGGGGGTTTAAGTTAGTTTTTGCCCCTATATGCATGTGGGAGTGTGTTTGCATGTTTGGGTGAGAGCATGTGAGGTTTTGGGTGGTTTGGAGGTTGGTTTTGCTTGTGACAGATTCGGACCTACTGTTCAGAGGGGACCAGGTTCGGCCGCCGAAGGTACGTTCGGCTGCCGAACCCTGCATGGAAGGCAGCTTTGGCCGCCTAACGTGCCCCCGAAGGCCAGGACTTTCGGATCTGTGAGAGGCTTCGGCCGCCGAACCTGCCGCCGAAGGTGCCAGACTTTCAGCTTTGGAAAGACTTTCGGCCGCCGAAAGTGCCCCCGAACCTGCATGGCTTTCGACTCTGGAAGAGACTCTCGGCCGTCGAAAGTGCCGCCGAAAGTGCTCTGTCCAACCCTTTCATGGTTATTTTCTATGCATGTTTTGAGGATGTTTTAGGGGGTTTTTGGGGAGTTGTTTATGAGTTGTTTAGAGTGTATTTGGCACCTCATTCGAGTCCACCTGTGTAGGATTGGACCCGAGGGACCGAGGAGGCCATCAGTGTTAGCTGTTGCAGAGTCAGTCCAGCGTCTGCCAGAGGTGAGTAGAACTGAACCTTATGCTTTTAAATCAAATCAAATGCCTAAAGCATGTTCATGCATCATGTTTTTATGTAATAGGTTGATTGCACTAGTTTCACGAATATGACGCATTGCATTATTTACTGTTGATGTGGATGGACCAAGGCGACTTCAATAGCCCATAGATCTGTCATGATTGAAAGTCCTGTGTGAGCTCCTTTAGGGGGGCCGGGCACTATGGTGGGTAAGTCCTGTGTGAGCCCTTTTAGGGTCGGGCACCATGTTATGTGATTGAAAGTCCTGTGTGAGCTCCTTTGGGGGCCGGGCACCGACAGAGGGAGTTTTGAGGTCATGTCCAATCCGTGATGTGAATTATTTGTGCTGTGACGCATTCCATGATAGCATGTAATAAATGAACTGTTTTTATTGTTTCTACTCACTGGGCTTTTTAGCTCACCCCTCTCCCCTAACCCCAGGTTTGCAGGTATGAGGTCGATCGGGAAGTCTTAAGAGTTAAGGTTATGCTTATGTAATAGATTAGTGTTAGTGTGGACATGTAGTATAATTGATATAATGCATTGTAAGATAATGTAAAGTAGAGTTATGTTTATGGATTAGTATTGTGCTTGGCCCTAAGGCTTGGTTAGTCCCTTTTTACTACATGATGTATGCAATATTTTTATGTTGAGTTGAGTTTGAACCAAACTTGTGGCATGTGTGGTTTACCACGCTAGAGTATTTGATGAGGACTCTAGTGGAGGTCTTATGCTTATGGTTTGATGCATGCACAGGTTAGGTTTTGGTTCATTGGATGTGATTCCAGCTTGATGTATGTTATGTTTACCCAACTAGAGCATTTGATGAGGGTTCTAGTATGGGGTTCTTTTATGTTTCCAGTTATGTCGCATATAGGTCAAGCTCGGTATCTACATCAGATGTTTAAGTTTTTATGTTAATGTTTTGATCATGTATGGGATTTGACTAGGTGATAGGAAGTATGTTAGGCTTGCTACGGGTCCCGGCGGCCTTAAGCCGATCTGGATCCTAGCACCGGTAGCGGTCCGGTTTTCGAGTCGTTACATGGCCAGCCACCTATAAAAGGCCCCATGGCCGAAAATGGGCGAGCTTTCTCCCCTATTTTCGGCTCCCCTATTTTCGGCCAACGGTGAGTCCATGCCCTCCCATGGTTGGTTTTGATGATTTTCTTCAAATCTTTCAAGTTTTAACAAGTTTTAACTTGGTTTTTGAAGTTTTTGAGTTAAAGATCAAGTTTTGGAGCTTGGAGACCCAAGGAGCTAGATTTCTCCCATCTCCAAGTTAGGATCGTCTCTCCTCTCGATCTTCAAGAGGTAAGCTTAGATCCTACCTTTCCATGTATGTTGTAAACAAGTTCTATGAAGGTTTATGGGGTAGAAATGCATGTTTAGGTTAATGTTGAGTTTATGGATAATGTGTGTTGTATGAGTTGCTATAAGTGTTTGTATTGGGGTTTAGGTTAGTTTGAGACCCCTATATGCTTATTTGCTTGTGTATGCATGTTGTAGAATAGCTAAATGCATGTTTGAATGGTTTGGGAGGCAAAGTGTGCATGAGGAGGCTAAGTTCTGCCTTTTGGAAGAACTCAGGTTCGGCAGCCGAAGGACTTTCGGCCGCCGAACCTGCCTGTGGAAGCAAGCCTTTGGCTGCTGAACCCTGCCCCTGAAAGTTGGACTTTCGGCTCTAGAGGGGAGTTTCGGCCGCCGATGGTGCCGCCGAACATGCACGAGTTTCAGCTCTGGAACCACTTTCGGCCGCCAAAGGTGCTGCCGAAAGTGGCTAAGTTTCGGCTCTGGAGGGACTTTCGGCTGCCGAACCTGCCGCCGAAAGTGCCCTGTCCAGCTTTCCTTTGCATGTTTTCTATGACTGTTTTAAGGTGTTTTAGGGAGTTTTTGGGGAGTAGTTTAGAGTCATGTTCATGTATGTTTGGTCCCTCATTTGAGTCCACCTGTGTAGGTTCAGACCCGAGGAACCGAGGACCCCAGCAGTGAGATAGCTGCTTCAGTGTCTTTTCAGAGCTAGCATGAGGTGAGTAGAATGAATCTTTATGTTTCAAAATAAATAAATCAATTTTGAGCATGTTCATGCATCACGAATGCTGTAATACCCGGCTAGACTCCGGTATCGGAATTCCTACCGTCCGGTGGAATCTCGGATGTCGGAGACCTCTAGAAAGGGTAAAAACCATGTTTTCATGAAATGTTTTAATGTTTTTTATGATTTTAAGTAAAATGGAAATGAGTTTTTGCATAAAAACACCCTTGGAGGAAAACTCAGGTTTGGCCGCCGAACCTCAAGTTCGGCCGCCGAACATGCGTGCCTTCAGGAGCGCCTTTAGGCCCCCGAAAGCATAAGTGAGGAAAGTCCAGGTTCGGCCGCCGAACCTCAAGTTCGGCCGCCGAACATGGCATGCATGCGGAGGCACGTTCGGCCCCCGAACGTGGCCTGGCCAGTCACTATAAAAGGGTCCCTTAGCCGAAAACGGGCGAGCTTTCTCCCCATTTCCGGCCAAGGTGAGTTCTCCGCCACCCCTCACCGATCTTGAGTCTTTTCCTTCAGATCTTTCGAGTTTTTCACTAGTTTTTACTTTGTTTTGAAGATTTTCAAGCTTTGAGCAAAGTTTTGGAGCTTTGAGGTTCAAGGGAACTCAACCCCTTCCATCTCCGAGTTAGGTCGTCTCTCTCTTGATCTCCACGAGGTAAGAGCTGATCTTAAGCTCATTTCATGTTTTAAGTAAGTTTTAAGTCGATCTATGGGGTAGAATGCATGTTTAGCTCATGGTTCGGTTTATGGGTTTTATTTGTATTTTTTGAACAATGTGAGTTGCTTGTGTGTTGTAGTTGGGGTTTTTGATGGTTTGATGCCCCTAGGAACTTGTATGTTTGCTTGTGTATGATTAGGAATGTTGTAGAATAGGTTTATGCATGTTTGGGTAGTTTTGGAGGCAAATATGCATAAGGGAGCTGAGTTTCTACCATTCTGGGAGAAACCAGGTTCGGCAGCCGAAGGAACTTTCGGCCGCCGAACTTGCTTGTGGAGGCAGCCTTCGGCTGCCGAAGCTTGCCCCCGAAAGGAGACTTTCGTCTCTGTCTGGGAGTTTCGGCCGCCAAAAGTGCCGCCGACCATGCATGAGTTTCGCCTCTGTCTGGGAGTTTCGGCCGCCGAACCTGCCTGACTTTCGGCTCTGGAGGGACTTTCGGCCGCCGAACCTGCCGCCGAAAGTGCCCTGTCCAGCCCTTTCTTGCATGTTTTTCTATGATTATTCCATGATGTTTTAGGGGGTTTTTGGGGAATAGTTTAGAGTTATGTTCATGTATGTTTGGTCCCTCATTTGAGTCCACCTGTGTAGGTTCGGACCCGAGGAACCGAGGACCCCAGCAGTGAGTCTGTTGCCCCAGTGTCTGATCAGAGCTATCCAGAGGTGAGTGGAATAACCCTTTATGTTTTTAAGCAAATCAATTGCAAGGATTGAGCATGATCATGCATCATGAATGCCATGTGATGAATTAGGTTGCTTGCATTAGAATTCACGAATATATTGCATTGCATATTTTAATTGTTGATGTGGATGAATGTTGGATGATCCATAGCCCTCGACCTATGATATGACGATGTGATATGTATGGTACGGAATGTAAGACCAGTGGGACCCATTCTACGTTCGCTGGCACTATGTAAGGGAAAGACCAGGACCCATTCTACGTTCTGGCACAGTTGGACACTGTTATGTTATGATATGTAAGGGAAAGACCAGGACCCATTCTACGTTCTGGCACAGTTGGACCATGTAGAGGGCTATTGGTGACAGGTTCATCCTTGATATGATTAGATGTGATGTGATGCATTCCATGATCCATATGATTTAAATGTTTTTATTATTCTGCTCACTGGGCTCTAGTAGCTCACCCCTCTCCCAATTTCCCCAGGATTGCAGGTACAGGGTAGACCAGGAGGTTTACAAGAGTAATGAAGTCTGGTGTATGTAATAGATAGTGTGGACATGATAATTGTATTAGTGTTATGTAAAAGTATAGTTTCAGTCATGTAATGATATTGAGGATTAGAGATTGTGCTTGACTTTATGTATGAGGTATCCCTTTTAATACATGATCTTAAATCTTTTTATGATGTTGATGTAAGCCAACTCATCTTATGATGTATCGCCCATTGGGGCATTGATGAGATCCCACGGAGGGGTCATGATTATGATTATGAGTATGTTCAGTGTATGCACAGGTTGAGTTTGGCTTATGAGTGAAAGAAAAGTTTTAAATTTTTATGTCTGTTGTTGATCATGTATGGGATTATACAGGTTTTCAGGTTGTATGTCAGGCTTGCTACGAGTCTTGGCAGCCTTAAGCCGACCCGGATCCTAGCGCCGGTAGCGGTCCGATTTTCGGGTCGTTACAAATGCCATGAGATATATTAGGTTGTTTGCATTAGAATTCACGAATATGTTGCATTGCATATTATGTTGTTGATGTGGATGAACGTTGAATGATCCATTAGCCCTCGTATGGTATGATATGATATGATGATGATACGGTACGGAAGTCCAGGAAGACCCATTCTACGTCCCTGGCACTATGTAAGAGAAAGTCCAGGAAGACCCATTCTACGTCCCTGGCTCATTGGAATGTTATGATATGTTATGTAAGGGAAAGACCAGGACCCATTCTACGTTCTAGCACTATTGGATATGTAGAGGGCTATTGGTGACAAGTTCATCCTTAAGGTGATTTGTTTGTGATGTGATGCATTTCATGAAAGCATGAATTTTAATATAATGTTTTACTATTCTGCTCACTGGGCTCTTATAGCTCACCCTATTCCCTTAACCCCCAGGTTTGCAGGTGCGGGCTAGACCAGGAAGTCTCCAGGAATAGAAGTTTATGTATGTAATAGCTAGTTGTGGACATGAAAAAGAAATTGTAATGTAATGTAATGTAATGTAATGATGTATATTGACGTTTAGAGTTGTGCTTGACCCTACTATGTAAAGTTAATCCCTTTTGCACATGATCTATGAAATGTTTTAATGATGTTTTATGTAAACCAAGCTTAATGTATGATATGTTGCCCCATTGGAGTATTTGATGAGGGCTCCAGTGTGGGGTTTTATGTTTATGAGTTTGTGCATGCACAGATTAAGCTTGGTAAATGAAAGAAAAAGTTTAAAGTTTTATGTATATGTTTGATCATGTATGGGATTTAACAAGTATACAGGATGTATGTTAGGCTTGCTACGGGTCCCGGCGACCTTAAGTCGATCTGGATCCTAGCACCGGTAGCGGTCCGGTTTTCAGGTCGTTACAGTAACGGTCCGGTTTTCGGGTCGTTGCAGTGGATACACACGGCAGCCACTCCGACGCTCAAGTCAATATATTGGAGGATAAGGTAAAGATAGAACTTAAGAGTATTTGTGTGAGAGAATAATATACATTTATCTCTATGATTCTTCTTCTTTTATACTATAAGAATGTGTGATAAATATAGTATTTCCTGATAATCCAGCGGTGATGTGGCCGACTTGTTGGTAAATGATCTTCACCGGCTAATTGATCGGGAATCACGTAATCGAAGATATAAAAGGGACCTGCTGTAATACCCAGCTAGACCCCGGCATCGGAATTCCTATTTTTCCGATAGAATCTCGGATGTCGGAAACCTCTAGAAGGGTAAAATATATTTTTCCAAAATGTTTTTCATATTTTTGATGGTTAATTTTCAGTTAAAGTTTTAAAGAAAGGAAAAGAAAGAGAATGAAGGAAAAGCCCAGGTTCGGCCGCCGAACGTGGGATGCATGCGGAGGCACGTTAGGCCCCCAAAAGTGGTCTGGCCAGCCACCTATTATAATACCCGGCTAGATTCCGGCATCGGAATCCTTACCTTCCGGCGGAATCTCTGTTGGAATCGGGAATTTTGATGATGCCAGAGTCTTCTTGAGGGGTAAAATGTGTTTCTAAAATGTTTTTATTGATTTCATGGTTTTAAAAGAAAAAGAATTGAGTTTTTAAAAGAAAAGACCAAGGAGGCATTTGCCAGGTTCGACCGCCGAAAGTAAAGTTCGGCCGCCGAACATGGGAAAGTTTCGGGAGCACTTTTGGCCTCCGAAAGCTTGGTTTGAATGAACCAAGGTTCGGCCGCCGAACATGCATGAGTTTAGGGGGCACGTTAGGCTTCCGAAGGTGGTTCGGCAGGCCAACTATAAAGAGCCCTCAGATCGGAAATGGGCGAGTTTTCTCCCCGTTCTCGAGCTTAGGTGAGTTTTGGTCCTCCTTTGGTCGTTTTCATGTTTTCCTCTGCCCATCCTTCAAGTTTTCATGAGATCTACCATTTATTTTGAAGTTTTGAAGTTTTGATCAAAGTTTTGAGAGCTTGGAGACTTGTAGAGCTTGGGTCCTCCATATCTCAAGCTTTGGGTCACACCAACCCTCGATCTTCAAGAGGTAAGTGTAGATCCTTGCTTCTCTACTCTTTTAACGAAGTTTTAGTAAGTTTAATGATGTTTTGATGGTTGAGTATGGGTAGATATGCATGTTAGGGTTTATGTGGGTTTTGTGCCCAATGTGTGTTTATGTGATGTTATGTTGAACGTTTAGGCTAGTTTATGCATGTGGGAGAGTGTATGCATGATTGGGAAAGAGCAAGTGAGATTATTGGTTGTTTTGATAGTTTTGGCCTATGTGGGTCATAAGCTATCTATAAATGCTTTTGATGTTGTTTTTGGAGTTTAATCTAGTTATTAAGCTCCTTTATGTATGGTTAAGGGTTAATGCTTGGTTTGAGAAGTTTATGCATGTTTTAAGAGGTTGAATGCTTGTTTTGGGGGTTGGGAGCCTAGTATGCACAAGGGCTGAGTTCTGGAAGAACTCAGGTTCGGCCGCCGAAGGTCGTTTCGGCCGCCAAAGGTGGTTTCGGCCGCCGAAGGTGGTTTCGGCCGCCGAACCTGCCTATGGATGCATGGATTGGCAGCCAAACCTTGCCCCCGAAAGTTGTGTTTCGGAGCTGGAGCAGACTTTCGGCCGCCGAAGGTGATGTTCGGCCGTCGAAAGTGTCTGACTTTCGTCTCTGGAGTGAGGGTTCTGCCGCCGAAAGTGCCCCCGAACCTACATGACTTTCGTCTCTGGAAGGGACCTTCGGCCGCCGAAAGTGCCGCCGAAAGTGCCCTGTCCAGCCTTTTCTTAGGTATTTTGTATGCTTGTTTCTATGATGTTTTAGGGGGTTTTTGGGGAGTTGTTTATGAGTTGTTTAGAGTATGTTTGGCACCTCATTCGAGTCCACCTGTGTAGGATCGGACCCGAGGAACCGAGGAGGCCATCAGTGTTAGCAGTTGCAGAGTCAGTCCAGCGTCTGCCAGAGGTGAGTGGAACTAAACTTAATGTTTTAAATTAAGAAATTAAATGTTTTCAGAGCATGATCCATGCATCATAAAATGCCATGATATGTAGTAGGTTGTATTGCACTAGTATTCACGAATATGATGCATTGCATAATATGTTGTTAATGTGGATGAATCTTGAATGATCCTTTAGCCCTCAGTACGATAATGAAATGATATGATATGACATGGTATGATATGAGATAGAAAGACTAGGTCGCCCCTGGCACTATGATAAATGTAAGCGAACACTAGGTGAGGCCTAATCGCCCCTGGTGTAGTTGGACATGTTATGACATGAGTTATGTAAGCGAATACTAGGTGTGGCCTCATCGCCTCTGGTATAGTTGGACATATTACGGTATCTAGAGGGCTATTGGTGACAAATTCATCCTTGATGTGATATGTTTGTGATGTGATGCATTCCATGATAGCATACTTTAAAATGAACTGTATTTCTTGTTTGGTTTCTGCTCACTGGGCTTTATAGCTCACCCCTCTCCCCTAACCCCAGGTTTGCAGGGTCAGAGATAGTTCAGGAAGTCACCAAGCTATGGCTATGGTTTTGATATGTAATAGAATAGTATTGGACATGATGTAATGTAAGTTTATGTAATGATGTAAAAGAGTTGTATTGTCAGATGATTTCATGTAATATGTTCAGAGTTTTAGTATTGTGCTTGGCCCGAGTTGGATAATCCCTTTGTACATGAGTTTTATTTTCCTTATGTTTACATATGTATTGGACCGAGTTTGGCTTAGAGTATGCTGACCCTAGGGGTTCTATGAGTCCAGTCATAGTGCATACACAGGTCAAGCTAGGTAAAGGTAAAGTTTTTAATTATTTTATGAGATGTTGTTCATGTTTGGGATTATACCGACTGTACAGGATGCATAGTAAGCTTGCTACGGGTCCCGGCGGCCTTATGCCGATCTGGATCCTAGCGCCGGTAGCGGTCCGAATTTCCGGGTCGTTACGGAATGGTATCAGAGCCCTAGGTTCACATGGTCGAACCTATAGTGTGTCGGGCTCATAGAGGTTATAGAAGGGCAAGCACAATAGGAAGATCATGTCCACTAGGATAGGATGTGGAGTCCTGTCTTGTATGATGATGTGGAATGCCATGATGATATTCATGTGCATTAATGTTATGTTATGTGTGTGATGTATGTGAGGTAGGTTCATGTGTTTCCACATGAACCGTAAGATGCTAATGTTTAAGTGATATGTTATGCTTTCAGAAGTCTAGATGAGAGGAACGCGTCGATCTGCTAGATTGACTGGAGCTCCGCCAGAGAATGAGGGCATGGATGCCCATTCCCCTACTCTGCAGAGGGTAAGATCTTGTAGAACAAGCAGAGAAAGTACATCAAGGGACCCTAGAAGGTCTTTTGATGCAAGTCGGAGGAGATCAGTTCATGATGGTATATCAGTGGATGTGATGGAAACAGAGGAGGATAATCAGAGAAGAGATAGTAGTTTGGGCATGAGTATGTCAGAAGAGGATATGGGAGAGTCCCAAGGAGGCACTCAGGCCTCGGGCTTTGTTCCACCTCAGTATCCACCCTACCCGCAAGGGCCAGGGTATCCGATGGGAGGTACATCGGATTTCTTTAGCTATAACCCATATCCCACCTTTATGCCCTATCCTCCCTTTTACCCACCGTACCCACAGTACCCCATGTTTCCATCCTCATCTTTTTACCCAGGTCCAGCAAACCCTAACCCAGAGAATGATGCACCTCCTCCTCCACCAGCAGAGCCAATTGTCCCTGATGTCCAGATACCCAAACCTGGTTCATCAGTTGGGGGTAAAGTAAAGATGACAGATTACTTAAAGTTGGGTGCTCCCAAGTTTGAATCAGGTGATGACCCTTTTGAATACCTCAGAACGGTGAAGATGATAACTGATGAGTTGGGAGCAAGTGACAGTAGAGCCATTCAGATGGCAGGGTTCACATTGCAATGTAAGAAGGCAAGAGAATGGTTCAAAAACTATGTGGACCCAAGGTTGGAAGGCTTATCCTAGGAGCAGTTTGCCAATGATTTTGCAGGATGGGAAT
This sequence comes from Manihot esculenta, assembly GCF_001659605.2. Lineage (NCBI taxonomy): Eukaryota > Viridiplantae > Streptophyta > Magnoliopsida > Malpighiales > Euphorbiaceae > Manihot > Manihot esculenta. The sequence goes on from NC_035170.2 coordinate 11,344,257, forward strand.
TTCCAGATAGTTCCAGAGAATTGAAGATGATCGAGTTCGAGCAGCTAAGGCATTCGGAAGAGATGGGTGTAGATGAGTTTACAGACAGGTTCCTGGAGCTGTTACCGTTTGCAGGACAAGGTCTTGACACAGACCTGAAGAAGTCTAGGAGATATGTTATGAAGCTTCACCCCAGGTATTCCTCGTTGATTCAATCAGCAGAAAGGGAGAGTTTCCATACTATAGTGGATATGGCACGGAAAATGGAGACTAGTGCCATCATTCAAGGGACAGTTAAACAGTACGTGGCACAGTCTTTGGGTTCCCAAATCCCGGGGACAAGTGATGTTAATCTCTCCCCTCTGAGCGAGGCTGTCACAAAAAGTAAGAAGGGAGGCAGAGGCCTCAGAAGATCGAAGAAGAGCAAGTTCTGGGATCAGATAAAGTCTGGTCTGGGTTTAAGTGATGGTTCAAGCTCTGGTTCGGGTAACTCCAGATGTACGAGGTGCGGTAGGCTGCACAAGGGAGTCTGTTTGGTGGGGACAACGGCATGTTTCAAGTGCGGACAGGAGGGGCACATGGCACGTGAGTGTCCCACCGCGACCTTGGTGACACAGTCCCAGCAGACAGCTCCAGGTAGAGTGGCTCAGCCAGGAGCTCCAGCCATGGCGCAGGGTAGAGGCAGAGGAAGAGGGATAGCTCCTTCTTCAGTAGGTTCCCATGGAGAAGGTCCATCAGCTCCAGCGCAGATCTTCGCCATGACCCAGCAGGAGGCTAACACATCGAACCCGATGGGATCAGGTAATCTCACTCTGGTGTGTTCTGATGTGTATGTTTTATGAACCCTGATGTTTCTCTTTCTTTGTGTGCTTTGTGAGCCTTTGGGAGATTGGGCTTGATAGCTTATAGGTTAGAGTATTCCCTTTGGGTCGGTGGACCCAAGTGTGAGCCATCAGTGGCAGAGTCAGTCTGCCGGTATAGTTCAGAAGTATGTTGTGAGTAGATGCCTTCCAGCTGACCTAGCGGTTCTAGATTTGATTGTTTGATGTCATTCTAGGGTTGGATTGGTTCTTCTACTAGTGGTACTACCTAAGTCTGCAGAGACAAGGTGGTCAAGTTCAGAGGTCTGGATGGATCAGAGGTAGTCCTTAGAGAGGACAGAGTAGGGATACCTAGAGGTTTGTTATCGGCCCTATAGGCTCGTATGTTGCTCAGGAGAGGTTGTCAGGGGTTTCTAGTTTATGTGAGAACGTATAGCAGTCAGGTCAGGGAGCCGCCTCAGTGCCCGTAATCAGAAAAGTTCGTAGATGTTTCCCAGACGAGTTCCCAGGACTACCGCCTGTCAGGGAGATAGAGTTCAAAATAGAAGTAATGTATGGAATTGGACCAATCTCTATCTCTCCCCACAGGATGGTATCAACAGAGTTGAAAAAGTTGTAAGGATCAGTTGCAAGAGTTGGTAAACAAGGGTTCCCATCTAATTGAGCACTTCGCCTTGGGGTGTTCCAGTATTGTTATAAGGATGAAGGATGGATCCCTAGGACTTTGTATCGACTACAAGTCGTTGAACAAAGTCACTATCCAGAATAAGTATTTGTTACCTTGGATCGACGATCTATTTTAAACCGGCTAGCAGGAGCTGGTTGCCTTTCCAAGATAGATCTGAAGTCCAGGTATCATCAGTTAAGATCAAGAAAGAAGGGGTGCAAAGAGCAGTGTTTAGGACCAGATATGGGCACTACGAGTTTCTGGGAATGTCGTTCGGGTTAATGAACGCCCCTACAGCATTCATGGATCTCATAAGCAAAGTTTTAGTTGGTTTCTGGACCACTCCGTTATTGTCTTCATCGATGGTACCTCGGTGAGTTCCAGAAATACAGAGGAGTATGCCCATTATCTGAAATCAGGATTGCAGATCCTGAGAGAACATGGCTTGGATGCCCAGTTCTCCAAATGTGAGTTTCGGTCGAGGAGCATACCTTTCTTGGGTCATGATATGTCGGGAAAGAAGAGAAAAGTGAAGTAGACCCGAGAAAGTTGAAGTTGTAGCTGACTAGCCCAGGCCCATTATCGTGTCAAAGATCAAGAGCTCCTTGGGGTGGGCCGGTTACCTACTGGAAGTTCATCCAGAACTTCCCTAGAGTTGCCGCTCCTATGACCAGATGGATCAAGAAGAACCAGAAGGTTGTGTGGTCTACTTAGTGTTAAGAGAGCTTTGAGGAGCCGAAGGAAATGAAGATGTCACAGTGTCCTGTGATGCGTTCCGGGTGGAACTAGATTGTGTGCTAATGTAAGGTGGCAGGATGATTGCTTATGCTTTTAAGTAGCTGAAGAAGCATGAGTTGAATCATCTTACACATGATCTAAGGATGGCGATGGTAATCCTTGCACTCAAAATGTGGAGGCGATACCTGTATAAGGTATGATGGTAGATCCTTACGGATCGATAGAGCTTGCAATACATCTTGAGTCAAAGGAGAAGAGCATGAGGTATAGGAGATGGGTAAAAACTGCGTAGTGGTTATGACTTCAAGGTTCGATACGGGTGAGGCAAATATTTTTGATAGATGCCCTCAACCGGAAACCACTTGACAGCTATCCCATCCCTTAGTATAGTAAAAAGAAGGCCAGTAGTCAATATGAGAAGAATCAGAACTGTTGTGAGCCAGCAGGAGAGTTATGAAGTTGTTCGCAAGAGGCATGTAGAGTTTAAGAAGAGAGAAGAGTTTTGTCAGAGTGCGCAGTGGATGCATGTTGAGGTTCTTGAGAAAGTCGAGGTTTGCTGGAGGTGTCTCCTAAAGAAAGAAGTGATTCGTTATGGGCAAAAAGGTAAATTAGCTCTCAGATACATTGGACCCTTTGAAATCCTACAAAGGATTGGGAATGTATCTCACGAGTTAGATTTACCTACTTCAATGGAAGAGATCCATCCGCTTTTCCATGTTTCCACGGTATATGAGCTCGTGTCGGATTAGAGTGAGGTTCTTAAAGGAACCAGAGGTGGAGATCGTAGAGGATCTCACCTATGTTGAGCAGCTAGTACGGACCGCCGACACACAGGTTAGAAAGTGTGGAAACAAGGAAATCCCAATGGTGAAAGCCCCTTAGAATCACCTTAAGATGAAAAGCGCACCAGGGACACCGAGAGTTCCTACTCCAGTGATACCGTGTTTCTTTATAAATTAGAGTTTATGTATTGTTATGATTGTTATGATTGTGCTTATGTTGTGTATATGCATGCGCCTGTTTGTTTGAACATTCGGGGACGAATGTTCTTAAAGGGGGGAAGAATATAATACCCGGCTAGATTCCGGCATCGGAATCCCTACCTTCCGGCGGAATCTCCGTTGGAATCGGGAATTTTGTTGATGCCAGAGTCTTCTTGAGGGGTAAAATGTGTTTCTAAAATGTTTTTATTGATTTCATGGTTTTAAATGAAAAAGAATTGAGTTTTTAAAAGAAAAGACCAAGGAGGCATTTGCCAGGTTCGGCCGCCGAAAGTAAAGTTCGGCCGCCGAACATGGGAAAGTTTCGGGAGCACTTTTGGCCTCCGAAAGCTTGGTTTGAATGAACCAAGGTTCGGCCGCCGAACCTCAAGTTCGGCCACCGAACATGCATGAGTTTAGGGGGCACGTTAGGCTGCCGAAGGTAGTTCAGCAGGCCAACTATAAAGAGCCCTCAGATCGGAAATGGGCGAGTTTTCTCCCCGTTCTCGAGCTTAGGTGAGTTTTGGTCCTCCTTTGGTCGTTTTCATGTTTTCCTCTGCCCATCCTTCAAGTTTTCATGAGATCTACCATTTATTTTGAAGTTTTGAAGTTTTGATCAAAGTTTTGAGAGCTTGGAGACTTGTAGAGCTTGGGTCCTCCATATCTCAAGCTTTGGGTCACACCAACCCTCGATCTTCAAGAGGTAAGTGTAGATCCTTGCTTCTCTACTCTTTTAACGAAGTTTTAGTAAGTTTAATGATGTTTTGATGGTTGAGTATGGGTAGATATGCATGTTAGGGTTTATGTGGGTTTTGTGCCCAATGTGTGTTTATGTGATGTTATGTTGAACGTTTATGCTAGTTTATGCATGTGGGAGAGTGTATGCATGATTGGGAAAGAGCAAGTGAGATTATGGGTTGTTTTGATAGTTTTGGCCTATGTGGGTCATAAGCTATCTATAAATGCTTTTGATGTTGTTTTTGGAGTTTAATCTAGTTATTAAGCTCCTTTATGCATGGTTAAGGGTTAATGCTTGGTTTGAGAAGTTTATGCATGTTTTAAGAGGTTGAATGCTTGTTTTGGGGGTTGGGAGCCTAGTATGCACAAGGGCTGAGTTCTGGAAGAACTCAGGTTCGGCCGCCGAAGGTGGTTTCGGCCGCCGAACCTGCCTATGGATGCATGGATTGGCCGCCAAACCTTGCCCCCGAAAGTTGTGTTTCGGAGCTGGAGCAGACTTTCGGCCGCCGAAGGTGATGTTCGGCCGCCGAAAGTGTCTGACTTTCGTCTCTGGAGTGAGGGTTCGGCTGCCGAAAGTGCCCCCGAACCTACATGACTTTCGTCTCTGGAAGGGACCTTCGGCCCCCGAAAGTGCCGCCGAAAGTGCCCTGTCCAGCCTTTTCTTGGGTATTTTGTATGCTTGTTTCTATGATGTTTTAGGGGGTTTTTGGGGAGTTTATTATGAGTTGTTTAGAGTATGTTTGGCACCTCATTCGAGTCCACCTCTGTAGGATCGGACCCGAGGAACCGAGGAGGCCATCAGTGTTAGCAGTTGCAGAGTCAGTCCAGCGTCTGCCAGAGGTGAGTGGAACTAAACTTAATGTTTTAAATTAAGAAATTAAATGTTTTCAGAGCATGATCCATGCATCATAAAATGCCATGATATGTAGTAGGTTGTATTGCACTAGTATTCATGAATATGATGCATTGCATAATATGTTGTTGATGTGGATGAATCTTGAATGATCCTTTAGCCCTCAGTACGATAATGAAATGATATGATATGACATGGTATGATATGAGATAGAAAGACCAGGTCGCCCCTGGCACTATGATAAATGTAAGCGAACACTAGGTGAGGCCTAATCGCCCCTGGTGTAGTTGGACATGTTATGACATGAGTTATGTAAGCGAATACTAGGTGTGGCCTCATCGCCCCTGGTATAGTTGGACATATTACGGTATGTAGAGGGCTATTGGTGACAAATTCATCCTTGATGTGATATGTTTGTGATGTGATGCATTCCATGATAGCATACTTTAAAATGAACTGTATTTCTTGTTTGGTTTCTGCTCACTGGGCTTTATAGCTCACCCCTCTCCCCTAACCCCAGGTTTGCAGGGTCAGAGATAGTTCAGGAAGTCACCAAGCTATGGCTATGGTTTTGATATGTAATAGAATAGTATTGGACATGATGTAATGTAAGTTTATGTAATGATGTAAAAGAGTTGTATTGTCAGATGATTTCATGTAATATGTTCAGAGTTTTAGTATTGTGCTTGGCCCGAGTTGGATAATCCCTTTGTACATGAGTTTTATTTTCCTTATGTTTACATATGTATTGGACCGAGTTTGGCTTAGAGTATGCTGACCCTAGGGGTTCTATGAGTCCAGTCATAGTGCATACACAGGTCAAGCTGGGTAAAGGTAAAGTTTTTAATTGTTTTATGAGATGTTGTTCATGTTTGGGATTATACCGACTGTACAGGATGCATAGTAGGCTTGCTACGGGTCCCGGCGGCCTTATGCCGATCTGGATCCTAACGCCGGTAGCGGTCAGAATTTCCGGGTCGTTACACCTATAAAGGGGTCCCCTGTCCGAAATGGGCGAGTTTTTCTCTCCCCATTTCCGGCCAAGGTGAGTCTCCGCCATCCTTTGTCGATCTTGTGTCCTTCCTTCAAGTCTCTTGTGATTTTTATGAGTTTTTAACTTATTTTGAAGATTTTCAAGCAAAGAACGATGTTTTGAAGCTTGGAGACTCCGGAGCTCGATTTCTCCCATCTCCAAGTTTGGATCGCCTCCCCTCTCGTTTTTCAAGAGGTAAGAGTAGATCCTACCCTTCTTTTATGTTTTATGAGAGTTTTGAGGGGTTTTAGAGAGTTTTATGCATAATTAGGTTAGTTGTTAAAGGGTGAGGGTTTATGGGAGTTTAAGGATGAAATGTATATTAAATGTGTTTCTATGTGATGTTTGTTGGGGTATAGGATAGTTTGAGACCCCTAAATGCTTATGAATATGTTTATGCATGTTTGGGAGTATTGTACATGGTTTGGTTTGAGTTTGGGAGGCTAAATGTGCATAAGGGCTGAGTTCTGCCATTTCTGGAAGAACTCAGGTGTAACGACCCGGAAACCGGACCGCTACCGGCGCTAGGATCCAGATCGGCTTAAGGCCGCCGGGACCCGTAGCAAGCCAAACATTCATCCTGTATACCTATTTAATCCCATACATGATCAACACATACATAAAAATTTTGAACTTTCTCAATTATTCATTCATTCACTCATTCATTCACTCATTCATTCATTCACTCATTCATTCTTTCTTTCATTCATTCACCAAGCTTAACATGTGCATGCACAAATCATAACATAAAACCCCTCACTGGAGTCCTCAACAAATACTCCAATGGGGTATCATAACATACATTAAGCTTGGTTTACATAATCATCAATAAACATTTAAAATCATGTACCGAAAAGGGATTAACAACATACTATGGTCAAGCACAACTCTAAACTTCCATAAACATCATTACTTTACATAACTGTACATTACATTTCAATATTTATCATGTCCACCACTAGCTATTACATGACCATAACTTTACTCTAGCTGACCTCCTGGTCTATCCTGTACCTGCAAACCTGGGGGATTAAGGGAGTGGGGTGAGCTACTAGAGCACAGTGAGCATAATAATAAAAACATTTAAAACATATGCTATAATGGAATGCATCACGCCATAGACAAATCACATTAAGGATGAACTTGTCACTAATAGTCCTCTACATATCCAATAGTGCCAGGGACGTAGAATGGGTCTTCCTGGACTTCCTCTTACATAACATAGCATAACATTCCAATATGCCAGGGACGTAGAATGGGTCTTCCTGGACTTTCTCTTACATAGTGCCAGGGACGTAGAATGGGTCTTCCTGGACTTCCATACCATATCATCATCATATCATACCATAACATACGAGGACTAATGGATCATTCAACATTCATCCACATCAACAACATAATATGCAATGCAACATATTCGTGAACTCTAATGCAAATAACCTAATATATCTCATGTATTCATGATGCGTGAATCATGCTAAAACTTTCATTATTTACTTAAAAACGTAAAGAGTCATTCTACTCACCTCTGGCTGAAGCTCTAACAAGACTCTGAAGCAGCTATCTCACTGCTGAGGTCCTCGGTTCCTCAGGTCCGAACCTACACAGGTGGACTCAAATGAGGGACCAAACATCCATGAACATGACTCTAAAATACTCCCCAAAAATCCCCCTAAAACACCTTAAAACAATCACATAAATCATGCAAAGGAAGGTTGAACAGGGCACTTTCGGCGGCAGGTCCGGCGGCCGAAAGTCCCTCCAGAGCCGAAAGTCATGCACCTTCGGCAGCACTTTCGGCGGCCGAAGGTTCCCTCCAGAGATGAAACTCATGCATGTTCGGCAGCACCTTCGGCGGCCGAAACTCCCTTCCAGAGCCGAAAGTCCACTTTCGGGGGCAAGGTTCGGCAGCCAAAAGTTGGCCTCCACAGGCAGGTTCGACGGCCGAAAGTTCCTTTGGCTGCCGAACCTGAGTTCTTCCAAAGGACAGAACTCAGCCTCTTTCATGCACAAATGGCTCCCAAACCATTCCATCATGCATTTACCTAGTCTACAACATGCAAACTCAAGCCAACAAGCACATAGGGGTCTCAAACTAACTTAAACTCCAACCAAAACACATCAAACAACCCATATTGCACATAAGCATAACATAAACCCATAAACTCAATAATAACCTAAACATGCATTTCTACCCCATAGATCTTCATAAAACTTGTTTAAAACATACAAGGAAGGTCGGATCTAAGCTTACCTCTTGAAGATCGAGAGGGAAGACGATCCTAGCTTAGAGATGGGGAGAAATCAACTCTTTGGTCTCCAAGCTTCAAAACTTGCTCTTTTGCTCAAATATCTTCAAACCAAGTGAAAACTCATAAGAAAATCATGAAGATTCGAAGGAAGAAGCTCAAAATCGATGAGGAACGGCGGAGAACTCACCTTGGCCGAAAACGGAGAGAAAAGCTCACCCATTCGGACATGGGGACCCCTTTATAGGTGGCTGGCTAGGCCACTTTCGAGGGCCTAACGTGCCTCCACATGCATGCCATGTTCGGCGGCCGAACATAAGGTTCGGCGGCCGAACCTGGACTTCCCTCACTCATGCCTTCGAGGGCCTAAAGCACTCCCGAAATGCATGCATGTTCGGCAGCCGAACTTGAGGTTCGGCGGCCGAACCTGGGTCTTCCTCCAAGGCTATTTTCATACAAAACTCACTTCCTTTCTTGCTTAAAACCATAAAATACATTAAAACATTTTATGAAAACATGGTTATACCCTTCTAGAGGTTTCTGACATCCGAGATTCCACTGGACGGTAGGAATTCCGATACCGGAGTCTAGCCGGGTATTACTTTGACAGCTGAAGGCACTTTCGGCCACCGAACCTGCCTGTGGTGGCATGTTTTGGCTGCCGAACCCTGCCCCCGAAAGTTGGACTTTCGGCTCTGGAGGGGAGTTTTGGCCGCTGAAGGTGCTGCCGAACATGCATGAGTTTCGGATCTGGAAGGAACCTTCGGCCGCCGAAGGTGCCACCGAAGGTGCATGACTTTCGGCTCTGGAGGGACTTTCGGCTGCCGAACCTGCCGCCGAAAGTGCCCTGTTCAGCCTTCCTTTGCATGTTTTCTATGAATGTTTTGTGGTGTTTTAGGGAGTTTTTGGGGAGTTGTTTAGAGTTACATTAGTATATGTTTGGTCCCTCATTTGAGTCCAACTGTGTAGGTTCGGACCCGAGGAACCGAGGACCTCAGCAGTGAGATAGCTGCTTCAGAGTCGATTCAGAGTCAGCCTGAGGTGAGTAGAATGGATCTTTATGTTTCAAAATAAATAAATTTTGAGCATGTTCATGCATCACGAATGCCATGATATATGCTAGGTTGTTTGCATTAGAATTCACGAATATGTTGCATTGCATACTTTAATATTGATGTGGATGGATGTTGGATGACCCATTAGTCCTCGGTATGATATGATAACAATGATACGGTATGAAAGTCCAGTGAGGCCCATTCTACGCCCCTGGCACAGAGTAAGAGAAAGACCAGTGAGGCCCATTCTACGCCCTTGGCACATTGGAATGTTATGTTATGTGATGTTAAGAGAAAGACCAGTGAGGCCCATTCTACGCCCCTGGCACCATTGGAATGTGTAGATGGCTATTGGTGACAAGTCAATCCTTGATATGATTTGTTTGTGATGTGTTGCATTCCATGAAAGCATATGTTTTATAAACTGTTTTACTATTCTGCTCACTGGGCTCTAATAGTTCATCCCTTTCCCTTAACCCCCAGGTTTGCAGGTACGGGCTAGACTAGGAAGTCAGCAAGAGTAGAAGTTTAAGTATGTAATAGTTAGTTGTTGACATGAGAATTAATGTAGTGTATTGTAATATAATGTATTGTAATATAATGTAAAGTATTGTATAAAAATGTTATGAGGTTTAGTGTTGTGCTTGGCCCTAATGTGATGTTAATCCCCTTTTGTACATAATCAGTATGATAAATTTTTTAATGTTAAGAAATGTTAAACCAAGCTTGATGTATGATATGTTGACCCAACTAGAGCATTTGATGAGGGCTCTAGTATAGAGTTTGTATGTTTAATGTTATGGTGCATGCACAGATCAAGTTTGGTGAATGGAAAGTTTAAAATTTTTATGTAAATGTATGATCATGAATGGGATTTATCAGGTATGACAGGTTGTATGTTAGGCTTGCTACGGGTCCCGGCGACTTTAAGTCGATCTGGATCCTAGCGCCGGTAGCGGTCCGATTTCGGGTCGTTACACCTGCTAGATTGTAGCTGTTAACGGTAACTTCCTTATGGAGCCTCACTCTGAAGTTATGAGGGTGAGTCTTGTTCGACCTGAGGCAGATCTATCCTGAAGCATCTGGATCTCTTTTTTTCTTGGATTCGGGCACCATGGTCGTCCGGACCTTTCTTTCTATGAGTGAGACCGCGTATTGATTTATCAGATCCTTACCACATGGTCTAGTTTTATAATAACAACTCACTATTTACTTTGAACGGTCCAGTTTTATGGTAACAACTTACTATTTATTTTAAACGAGTCTCATGTAGCATCACTTCCTATTTAGCATTATTTTTAAAACTAGTGTTATGAAAATAATTTTATTAAAATATACTAGTTACAAAATATTTAAAAATAATTTAAAATAATATTTAATATGATTTAGGTTTAAAATATTAAAAATAAAATAAATTATTTTTTAGAATTTTTTCTAAATTATTTTTTTAACTCTAAAATATAATACTAATAAGTCATTTTTAAAATTATGTGATTGAATTTCAAAAAATAATAATATATTAATTAAATTAAAATTTAATTATCTAGTTTGATTTAATTAAATTGCTAAAAATATATATAATTCATCTGGAAATTATTGATTAAATCTCTATTTCTCATCTTCTAAAAAATTAACTAATATAATAGATAATTAAAAAAAAATCTCTATATATTTAATTTTACCGTAATTCTAATTTTAAATTTTAAATTATTATTAATTTTATTCTGAAATTTATTTACTGTATGTGTATATGATAATAATATGTCGAGTAATATAATAATTTTATTAATTTTTAATAATATAAATTATGATAAATTAAGATTTAATTGAAAAATTACTATAAAATGTACAATAAAATAAAAAATAAATTATTATCTCAAAAGTAAATAAAAAATTTATTATTTAATTCCCATGTTTAGTCACTCATTACTATTTAATTTATTGTATTTTGAAAATTGAATTATTTAATCCCTAAGAAATGCTTCTATTAAAACATAAAGTTTTTATTTGTTAATTTTCTGTTAGTTAATCATTTTTCATGGTCTAGGGAGAAAAATTATTACGCTCTCCTTCAGTACCTATCTCTTTTTTCTTTTGAACATCATTCAATTTGTGGGAAAAAAAAACTTTAAAATCAAATTAAATTGAAATTAATAAAATTTAAATTGAATAGTTAATTTAAATTAAAAATCAAATTAAATTAAATTAAATTTGTTGCAGTTTAATTTGATTAATTGAAAGAGAAAAAACTGAGGAAAATTGAAATTGCAAAAATAAGTACAGAGGAAAGGAAAAAAGAAAGCAAGGGAAAAAAAGGATATGCTCGATTAAGCTTAGAATAAAAAATATAGGTGTAAATGAAGAGCTTAAATTAAATAAAAAGACGAGTAAAAATAGTTAGAAATTGTTAAAAAAAAATTAAAAAAATGGCAGTAAGGAAAAGTATTAGGATAAGACTTGAAAACTTATCTCATATATTCGTTTATATTGATTAGAAAAGAGTGTTTGGTTCAAACTAAAAAAAATTAATCGAATTGAATTAATTTGAAATTTTAATTTAATTTTTTATTTATTTTGATTCGTTTAATTTTTAATTTTAAAAATTTCGATTATTTCAGTTCGGTTTGATTTTGATAAAAAAAAATTTTAAAAATCAAATTGAATCGATTAGTGATAATAGTATATTATTTTTAATAATACAGAGTGATTAAATTATATTAATATTAAAATATTTTAATTAAATTTTAAAATATTAAAAATAAGGGTAAAAAATAAAAAAATTATTAAAAATTCAAGCCGATCAAATCAAATTAAATTAAACTGAATTAGATCAATTTAATTTAATTTAATTTTTAATCAAAATTAATTTGGTTCGATTTTAAACCGAACTCGCTGAATCATCACCCTTGTTCCAAGCTATAAACCATTTCAACGTTCAATGAGTGTTCTATTTTTTTTATATATATGTTTGATTTGATTTATCTGATTATTTTTTTTAAATTAAATCAAATTAAAATTATTTAATTTTTTAAAAAATAAATAAAAATTATTATTAAATTTCTTAATTTTTATAAAATTTATTAATTAATTTTATAATTTTTAAATTCAATTAAAATTTTCACTATTATTCAAAAGTGTAATGCTAAATAGCTAAAATTGAGCTACCGCTTGGACTTCACAAGCAAAAAAAGTCAATTACCCTCTTAATAACGATAGAGAAAATAAGTTATTATATTTTCTATTTTATTATCAAATAAAGAAAAAAAATTATAGTTTTATTTGTTTAATTGGATTTATTTTATTTTTAAATTAAAATTGTAAACTTATTTAAATAAAATATTTAAAAAATTCTTATTTACATCTTCATGAAAAGTGTTGGCGAATTTGATCCTTTTTCTAATATTGTTATTGTACGGATGTGCAATCAGTTCAATTTAATTTCAAATCGAGAAAATAATTAAAATTTAAAATTTATAAAATTAAATAAAAAATAAAAAAAATTAAATCAAGTCGCAATTCAATTTGATTTGCAATTTTAAAGCAAGAAATTACACTCAACCTCCATATTCCCACATAAGTAAAAATCTAACATCAAATCCATATGTTACAAATCCAGGCTACCTTGCAAAAAGATTGAATATACATAAAATTTCAATTAAACCCATATACAATATATTACTATGTCATTCATCACAATTATTTAACTGAATAAAAATTGATAATTAATAAAAAAAAGAAAATTCATTATTAAATTTGAGATAGATTCAAATTTAAAAATAGTATTTTGAAAGTTATAAGTTGTTATTATTACAGAATTAGTTTATATAAATAATAAATTAAATATAAAAATATTTATATTTATGATAATATAATTCAATAGTTTTGATTTCGAAATGATTTTTTATAAAAATCAGAACAAAATTAAAAGTCGATTCTTTAAATTTTTTAGAATTAAAACTATTATTAAATTTTAATACGGGTTTTGTGTTTTCAATTGCGGTTCAATTTTAATATCGATTCTATTTTTGATAGAATAATCAATTTTTATAATAAATTTAAATTTAAACGAAATAATTAAATATTTTTAACATAATACTAATATTATATATATTAAATTAATAAATCTCATATTTTAATTTTAAAATAATATTAAATATCTACACTATTTTATAATATCTTCACTTAAAATATATGAAAAAACTAAATAAATATCTACAATATTTTATAATATTTTCAACTTTCAATTTCAATTTTTAAAGTCTTAAAAAAAATAAAAAATTTTCAATAGAACCTTTATCACAAGAAATAAATTTCAATTAAATATGTTCCTATGATATATTATAAATATATTTAGTTATTAATAACAATTATAAATACATATATACATATATATATATCAATCTATATATAATTATTTTAATAATTTATATTTTATTAATATAATTTTATTATTATTAAAGTAGTGTATATATTAAACAAATTTTAATTAACTAATTAAATTAGTTAAATTATATTACTATAAATATTTAGTAATTAATTAATAACTAAAAGATATAATAATTATATATATATATATATATAATAACAAGCATATATATACATATATATAATTATTTTAGTAATTTATATTCTAATAATATAATTTTATTAGTATATATATTATATATGTAATATATTTAAATAGAATAAATTATAATCAACTAAATAAATTAAAAATATTTAATAATTAAAAGTATAATTTTATTGAAATTATATGATATATAAAAAATATTATTAGAACTATACATTAAAATTATAATATCACTATAAATTATTTAAATATATACATAAATCAATTTTTCGGTATGATACTAATACGGCTCTCAATAAAAAAAGCAGAATTAAAACTAAATAATTTAATAAATTCAATTTAGTACAGTTCACCATCATTTTTTTTTCGATTCTAATTCGATTCCATATAATGTTTTAATTTGATTTAGAACCTTTAAAAATGGTCCACATTATAATGTAATAGTTGTTATCAAATATTTTAATTAATTTTTATTATTTGCGATTGCATATTAGAAATTGGTATATGGACTACTTATATATTATGTAATATATAGTAATATTTTATTATATAAAATTTTAAATCTAAATTATATTCACAATTATAGGAAAATGTAGTTAGATTATGCTTAAAGCTATACCATGTCTAATTTTTTGAATTGCCTACCATGTCTAATTATAAAACAATTACTGCTAATTTATATATATATGATATTTAATAAAAATCATTAATATCGAAAAAAAAAATTCAATTAATATTATCAGAATTCAATTAAATTATACTCATTACAAATCCGTTTGTTATGATTTGAAAAATAATCTTTTCAGCAAATTTGTTAGGTTTCTCTTCTCTAATTCCTTTTTAATGAAATTAAATAACTCCAATTTTAAACTTTTTTGTCAAATAAGACCCTACTTGGCATTTAAATCCAAATAAATCATTACCTAATTGTAACGACCCGAAAATCGAACCGCTACCGGCGCTAGGATCCAGATCGGCTTAAGGCCGCCGGGACCCATAGCAAGCCTGACATGTAATCTGTAAACCTGTTTAATCCCATACATGATCAACAATCATACATAAAAATTAAAACTTTTCTTTCATACATTTTCTCATGCACCAAACTCAACCTGTACATGCACTAAATATAAATATAACCATAACCTTGACCCCTCTGTGGGATCTCATCAATTCCCCCAATGAGTGGCATAACATGTGTTGAGTTGGTTTACATCTACATCATAAAACATCTAAGATCATGTATTAAAAGAGATAACAACATCCATAGGGTCAAACACAACTTCTAATCCTCAATATCATTATACATAACATGACTATTCAAACTTTACATCATCTTACAATTTATCATGTCCACTTTCTATCTATTACAAACACATGACTTTACTCTTCTTGACTTCTCTGTCTAGCCCGTACCTGCAATCCTGGGGGATTAGGGAAAAGGGGTGAGCTACTAGAGCCCAGTGAGCAGAATAATGAAAAACAACATTTAAACTCTCATGCCATCATGTAATGCAACACATCACAACAAATCACATCTCGGATGGTATTGTCACCAATAGTCCTCTACATTCCAAAGTGCCGGGACATAGAATGGGTACAACCGGTCTTTCTCTTAACATAACATATCATAACATTCCAATGTGCCAGGGACGTAGAATGGGTACAACCTGGACTTTCTCTTACATAGTGCCAGGGACGTAGAATAGGTACAACCTGGACTTCTATACCATATCATGTCGTAACATCATCATACCATATGAGGACTAAAGGATCATCCAATAACCAATCCACATCAACATCATAAATGCAATGCAACATATTCGTGAATTCTAATGCAAACAACCTAATTCATCACATGGCATTCATGATGCATGAACATGCTAAAAACTTTATAATTTATTTGCTTTAAATCGTAAAGGTTTATTCTACTCACCTCTTGGCTAGCTCTGACAAAGACTGAAGCAGTTGACTCACTGCTGGGGTCCTCGGTTCCTCGGGTCCGAACCTACACAGGTGGACTCAAATGAGGGACCAAACAACTAGAACATAACTCTAAAAACATCCCCCAAAAACCCCTAAAACACCTCAAAACAATCATGCAAAAACATGCAAAGGAAGGCTGAACAGGGCAGGTTCGGCGGCCGAAAGTTCCAGACAGAGACGAAAGTCTCTTTTCGGGGGCAGGCTTCGGCAGCCGAAAGGCTTGCCTCCCCAGCCATGTTCGGCGGCCGAAAGTCCTTCGGCTGCCGGACCTGGTTTCTGCCAAAGGGCAGAAACTTGGCTCCTCTATGCACATTTGCCTCCAAAACTTCCAATCATGCATAAACCTATTCTACAACACACATACTCAAGCATACAAGCTCCTAGGGGTCTCAAACTAGCCTAAACCCCACTACAACACATCAAACATACCCACATAGCTCATGAACACACATTAAACCCAAAAAAAACTCATAAAACCCTACACATGCATTTCTACTTCAAGAATCAACTTAAAACTTGTTAAAAACATATAGTGAGCTCAAGATCGGCCCTTACCTGTTGAAGATCGAGAGGAAAATGACCCTAGCTCGAAGATGGGAGAGATTTGAGTTCTTGAACCTCAAAGCTCCAAAACTTGCTTTAAACTCGAAAATCTTCAAAACAAGATGAAAACTCATAAGAGAAACATGAAATCTCGAAGGGAGAAGCTCAAAACAGAGGAGGGGCGGTGGAGAACTCACCTTAGCCGAAAACGGGAAGAAAAGCTTGCCTGTTTCGGCCATGGGGTCCTTTTATAGGGCTGTCCTTACCACCTTTCGGCGGCCTAACGTGCCCCCACAGCGCATGCAAGTTCGGCGGCCGAATATGAGGTTCGGCGGCCGAACCTTGGCTGATTCAAACAAGGCTTTCGGAGGCCTCAAGCGCTCCCAAAACCTCCTCACGTTCGGCGGCCGAACATGACTTTCGGCGGCCGAACCTGGCAAAGTCTTCAAAGCCCTCTCCACTCAAAACTTGGATTTATTTTCATTAAAAACCATAAAATACATCAAAACATTTTATAAAAACATGGTTTTACCCTTCTAGAGGTCTCCGACATCCGAGATTCCGCCGGACGGTAGGAATTTCGATATCGGAGTCTAGCCAGGTATTACATTCTCCCCCCCTTAAGAACATTCGTCCCCGAATGTTCCTCAACTAGCATATAGCATGGCATACACATATCATTCATACAAGGCACATAAAACTCACAAAGAACTAACCTTAGAAAAGATAAGGGTATTGCTGGAGCATGGACTCCCGTGTCTCCCAAGTGCATTCTTCCATATTGTGGTGGTTCCAAAGGACTTTCACCATCAGGATTTCCTTGTTTCTCAGCTTCCTAATCTGGGTGTATATGATCCGCACTGGCTGCTCAATATAAGTGAGATCTTCTTGGATCTCCACATCAGGCTCACTAAGAACCTTGCCCGGATCTGACACGAACTTCCTCAACATTGAAACATGGAAAACCGGATGGATTCTTGCCATTGAAGCAGGCAAATCTAGCTTGTACGACACATTCCCAATCTTCTGTAAGATTTCAAAGGGTCCAATGTATCGTGGGGCTAGTTTACCTTTCTTCCCAAAGCGAACCACTCCTTTCATTGGAGACACTTTGAGCAATACCAGATCCCCCTCCTGAAACTCTACTTGCCTTCTGCGGATGTCTGCATAACTCTTTTGTCTGCTTGCAGCAGTCTTGATTCTTTCTCTGATTATGGGTACCACCCTGCTGGTAATCTCTACTAGCTCAGGCCCTGCCAAGCCCTTTTCTCCAACCTCTTCCCAGCAAACAGGTGATCTGCACTTCCTCCCATACAAAGCTTCATATGGAGCCATCCCGATGCTAGCATGATGGCTGTTATTGTAGGCAAACTCCACCAAAGGTAGATGCTGCCTCCAAGAACCGCCAAAGTCCAACACACACATTCTAAGCATATCCTCTATTTTCTGGATGGTCCTCTCTGATTGTCCGTCCGTCTGTGGATGGAAAGCAGTGCTAAAATCCAACCTGGTACCCATGGCATTCTGCAGACTCCGCCAAAACCTGGAGGTGAACTGGGGTCCTCTATCGGACACTATAGAAATAGGGACCCCATGCAGCCTGACGATCTCATCAACATACACCTGCGCCAACTTGTCCACAGAATAGCCACTCCTGACAGGGATGAAGTGAGCAGATTTGGTGAGTTTGTCCACAATCACCCATATGGAGTCCAATCTGTTGGACGTCGCCGGTAACCCCACTACGAAGTCCATAGCTATATTCTCCCATTTCCACTCTGGAATAGGTAGCGGGTTAAGCATTCCAGCCGGCTTCTGATGTTCCAGCTTCACCCTCTGACACACTTCGCAGGCTGACACAAACTGTGCCACTTCTTTCTTCATCGCTGGCCACCAATAAACTTTCTTCAGATCTTGATACATCTTGGTGGCTCCGGGGTGAACGCTGTATCTTGCATTATGAGCCTCCCTCATAATGTCTCCTTTTAGCCCTATGTCATCTGGTACACACAATCGACTCCCATAGCGGAGGATCCCCTTACTGTCAAATCTGAATTCACTGTCCTTGCCTGACTGAACAGTCCTGGCAATCTTCACTAACTCTGGGTCCTCATGCTGTTTCTGAGCCACTTGCTCCAGAAACACAGGTGTCACTCTCATCTGGGCCACTAAAGCACCTGTACCAGACAACTCCAACTGTAGACCTTCATCAATAAGCTTATAAAACTCCTTCACCACTGGTCTCCTCTCAGCCGTGATATGGGATAGACTGCCTAGTGACTTCCGGCTTAGGGCGTCTGCCACGACGTTCGCCTTACCCGGATGATACTGAATCTTGCAATCATAATCACTCAGCAGCTCTACCCATCTCCTCTGTCTCAAGTTCAGATCTCTTTGACTCAGGATGTACTGCAGGCTCTTATGATCTGTAAAGATCTCACATTTTACCCCATAGAGGTAGTGCCTCCACATCTTGAGTGCAAAGATTACTGCTGCCATCTCAAGGTCATGTGTGGGGTAATTCAACTCATGCTTCTTCAGCTGCCTAGAAGCATAAGCAATCACCCTCTCATTCTGCATTAGTACACAACCCAGTCCCACACGGGACGCATCACAGAAGACTGTAAAGTCCTCATCACTAGATGGCAGAGCTAACACTGGTGCTGAAGTCAACCTCTTCTTAAGTTCTTCAAAACTCTCTTCGCACTGGTCGGTCCACACAAACTTTTGATTCTTCCTGGTTAGTCTGGTCAGAGGAGCTGCAACTTTTGAGAAGTCCTGGACGAACCTCCTGTAGTAACCTGCCAAACCCAAGAAACTCCTGATCTCCGTCACTGAAGTGGGTCTAGGCCAGTTAGCCACAGCTTCTACCTTCTTGGGGTCCACCTCTATTCCATTCTCTGACACTACATGCCCCAAGAATGAGATGCTTCTCAGCCAGAACTCACACTTGGAGAACTTGGCATACAAGCCATGTTCCCTCAAGGTCTGCAGAACCAACCTCAGATGATGGGCATGCTCCTCTGCATTCCTGTAATACACTAAGATATCATCTATGAAGACAATAACAAAGTGATCCAGGTATTGGCTAAACACTCTGTTCATGAGATCCATGAATGCTGCAGGGGCGTTGGTTAACCCGAACAGCATTACAAGGAACTCAAAATGCCCATATCTGGTCCTGAAAGCTGTCTTCGGTACATCTTCTTCCCTTATCCTTAGCTGATGGTACCCCGATCTCAGATCTATTTTGGAGAAACAACCTGCTCCGGCTAGCTGGTCAAATAGATCCTCGATCCTAGTCAACGGGTACTTATTCTTGGTAGTGACTTTGTTCAACTGCCTGTAGTCGATACAAAGTCTAAGGGATCCATCCTTCTTTCTCACAAACAAGACTGGTGCACCCCAAGGTGAGGTGCTCGGTCGGATGAAGCCCTCTTCTACCAATTCTTGCAACTGTTCCTTCAATTCCTTCAACTCAGCTGGAGCCATCCTGTAGGGAGGGATAGAGATCGGTCGGGTTCCAGGCATCAATTCTATCTCGAACTCTATCTCCCTAGCAGGTGGTAAACCTGGCAGCTCGTCTGGGAAGACGTCTAGAAACTCTCTAACCACTGGCACCGAGGCGAGCTCTCTAACCTGACTGCTAAGCTCTCTCACATGAGCCAAATACCCCTGACATCCCTTCTTAAGCAACCTACGAGCCTGAAGAGCTGACATCAGACCTCTAGGTGTACCCCTCCTGTCTCCCCTGAAGACAACCTCTGACCCATCCTGACCTCTGAACCTGACTACCTTGTCCCTGCAGTCCAAGGTAGCACCATGGGTAGATAACCAGTCCATCCCTAGAATGACGTCAAAATCTGTCAAGTCTAGAACCACAAGGTCGGCGGAAAGGCATCTTCCCTCAACAAAGACTGGACTGCACTGGCAGACTGACTCTGCCACTGATGGATCACACTTGGGTCCACTGACCCAGAGAGGACACTCTAACTCAGAGATCATCAACCCCAACCTCTGGACGGCTCTCGGAGCAATAAAAGAATGAGATGCACCAGGGTCCATCAAGGCATACACATCTGAACAACCAATGACTAAGTTACCTGCCATCACGGTGTTAGATGCATCTGCCTCCTGTTGAGTCATTGTGAAGATCCGTGCTGGAGCTGATGGACCTTCACCTCTGAAACCCGCTGAAGAAGAGGCTGCTCCTCTCCCTCTACCTCTGCCACTGGCCTGAGTCACGGCTGGAGCTGCTGGCTGAGCCACACTGCGAGAAGCTGTCTACTGAGACTGTGCTCCAAAAGCTGCCCTAGGACACTCCCGAGCCATGTGTCCCTCTTGTCCGCATCTGAAGCAGGCTGCTGTCCCAGCCTGGCAAACTCCCCTGTGTGGCCTACCACACTTTGCACATACTGCATTATCCGCACCAGAGCTTGAGCCACTCCCTAATCCCAAACTAGACTTGACTTTGTTCCAGAACTTGTTCTTCTTCGGCTTCCTAGTGGTGTTACTCCACTTTTTGCTACCTGAAGCTGCTACACTCAGAGAAGAAGAGCCTGGGGTCTTGGAACCAGAAGACTGTGCCACTGACTGCCTGACTGTTCCCTGAACGATGGCACTAGCCTCCATTTTTCGGGCCATATCCACTATGGCATGGAAGCTCTCCCTATATGCTGACTGGATCAAGGAGGAATATCTAGAGTGGAGTTTCATGATATACCTCCTTGACCTTTTCTGATCCGAGTCAAGATTTTGCCCTGCAAATGGCAACAGCTCCAAGAATCTGTCTGTGAACTCCTCTACACCCATCTCATCAGTCTGCCTCAACTGCTCAAACTCTATCATCTTCAGCTCCCTTGAACTATCTGGGAAAGCCCATCCTGCAAACTCGTTTGCAAACTCCTCCCAAGACATGCTGTCTACTCTCGGGTTCACATAATTCTTGAACCACTCTCGTGCCTTCTTGCACTTAAGCGTGAACCCAGCCATCTGAATGGCTCTACTGTCATCAACCCCAATCTCATCTTTGATCACCTTGACCCTCTCAAGATACACAAACGGGTCATCTCCTTTTTCATACTGAGGAGCACCCAACTTCATGTAGTCAGTCATCTTGACCTTGCTCCCACTGGCTGAGCTAGGTCTAGAAGGTTGAGTAACTGGGGCTGCTGGTTCTGTAGGTGGTGGAGGTGAGGGTGCAGCATTCCCCGATGTGGGGTTTGCCGGGTGAGGATAAAAGGGTGAGGGTGGATAAGCTGGGTACTGGGGGTGAGGTGGATAGAAAGGTGGATAAGGCATGTAGGTAGGGTAGGGGCTAAAGCTGGAGTAATCCGATGTGCCTCCCATCGGATACCCTGAACCCTGTGGGAAGGGTGGATAATGGGGTGGAAAACCATACCCCGAGGCCTGAGCGCCTCCCTGAGACTCCCCTGTCCCTTCTTCCGACATGTTGACATCCAGATTCCCATCCCTCCTCTGGTCCTCTTCCATAACCTCCCTCACATCTGAAGAACTTCCTCCTCTATCTGTCCCCCTTCTGCTAGCATCAAAAGACCTTCTAGGGTCCCTTGACACTCTTTCTCTGCTTGATCTACATGACATTGCCCTAGGCAATGCAAGAGGACGGGCGCTCGTGCCCTCATCCTCAGGTGGTACTCCAGTCAATCGCGCAGATCGACGAGTTCCCCTCATCCTGTTTTCTGAAAGGCAGCACATAACAAGCAAACATTAGCATCATATGGTTCATGTGGGCACACATGAACCCTCATCACATACATCACATATCATTAATGCACATGCATATAATCATGGCATTTCACATCATCATGCAAGACAGGACTCCACATCCTATCCTAGTGGACATGATCTTCCTATTGTGCTTGACCTTCTATAACATCTATGAGCCCGACACTCTAGGTCCGACCATATGAACCTAGGGCTCTGATACCATTCTGTAACGACCCGAAAATCGGACCGCTACCGGCGCTAGGATCCAGATCGGCTTAAGGCCGCCGGGACCCGTAGCAAGCCTGACATGTAACCTGTAAACCTGTTTAATCCCATACATGATCAACAATCATACATAAAAATTAAAACTTTTCTTTCATACATTTTCTCATGCACCAAACTCAACCTGTACATGCACTAAACATAAACATAACCATAACCTTGACCCCTCTGTGGGATCTCATCAATGCCCCCAATGGATGGCACAACATGTGTTGAGTTGGTTTACATCTACATCATAAAACATCTAAGATCATGTATTAAAAGAGATAACAACATCCATAGGGTCAAGCACAACTTCTAATCCTCAATATCATTATACATAACATGACTATTCAAACTTTACATCATCTTACAATTTATCATGTCCACTTTCTATCTATTACAAACACATGACTTTACTCTTCTTGACTTCTCTGTCTAGTCCGTACCTGCAATCCTAGGGGATTAGGGAAAAGGGGTGAGCTACTAGAGCCCAGTGAGCAGAATAATGAAAAACAACATTTAAACTCTCATGCCATCATGTAATGCAACACATCACAACAAATCACATCTCGGATGGTATTGTCACCAATAGTCCTCTACATTCCAAAGTGCCGGGACGTAGAATGGGTACAACCGATCTTTCTCTTAACATAACATATCATAACATTCCAATGTGCCAGGGATGTAGAATGGGTACAACTTGGACTTTCTCTTACATAGTGCCAGGGACGTAGAATGGGTACAACCTGGACTTCCATACCATATCATGCCGTAACATCATCATACCATATGAGGACTAAAGGATCATCCAATAACCAATCCACATCAACATCATAAATGCAATGCAACATATTCGTGAATTCTAATGCAAACAACCAAATTCATCACATGGCATTCATGATGCATAAACATGCTAAAAACTTTATAATTTATTTGCTTTAAATCGTAAAGGTTTATTCTACTCACCTCTTGGCTAGCTCTGACAAAGACTGAAGCAGTTGACTCACTGCTGGGGTCCTCGGTTCCTCGGGTCTGAACCTACACAGGTGGACTCAAATGAGGGACCAAACAACTAGAACATAACTCTAAAATCATCCCCCAAAAACCCCTAAAACACCTCAAAACAATCATGCAAAAACATGCAAAGGAAGGCTGAACAGGGCAGGTTCGGCGGCACCTTCGGCGGCTGAAAGTCCCTCCAGAGCCGAAACCCAGGCAGGTTCGGCGGCACCTTCGGCGGCCGAAAGTCCCAGACAGAGACGAAAGTCTCTTTTCGGGGGCAGGCTTCAGCAGCCGAAAGGCTTGCCTCCCCAGCCATGTTCGGCGGCCGAAAGTCCTTCGGCTGCCGAACCTGGTTTCTGCCAAAGGGCAGAAACTTGGCTCCTCTATGCACATTTGCCTCCAAAACTTCCAATCATGCATAAACCTATTCTACAACACACATACTCAAGCATACAAGCTCCTAGGGGTCTCAAACTAGCCTAAACCCCACTACAACACATCAAACATACCCACATAGCTTATGAACACACATTAAATCCAAAAAAACTCATAAAACCCTACACATGCATTTCTACTTCAAGAATCAACTTAAAACTTGTTAAAAACATATAGTGAGCTTAAGATCGGCCCTTACCTCTTGAAGATCGAGAGGAAAACGACCCTAGCTAGAAGATGGGAGAGATTTGAGTTCTTGAACCTCAAAGCTCCAAAACTTGCTTTAAACTCGAAAATCTTCAAAACAAGGTGAAAACTCATAAGAGAAACATGAAATCTCGAAGGGAGAAGCTCAAAACAGAGGAGGGGCAGTGGAGAACTCACCTTGGCCGAAAACGGGAAGAAAAGCTTGCCCGTTTCGGCCATGGGGTCCTTTTTAGGGCTGTCCTTACCACCTTTCGGCGGCCTAACGTGCCCCCACAGCGCATGCAAGTTCGGCAGTCGAACATGAGGTTCGGCGGCCGAACCTTGGCTGATTCAAACAAGGCTTTCGGAGGCCGAAAGCGCTCCCAAAACCTCCTCACGTTCGGCTGCCGAACATGACTTTCGGCGGCCGAACCTGGCAAAGTCTCCAAAGCCCTCTCCACTCAAAACATGGATTTATTTTCATTAAAAACCATAAAATACATCAAAACATTTTATGAAAACATGGTTTTACCCTTCTAGAGGTCTCCGACATCCGAGATTCCGCCGGACGGTAGGAATTTCGATATTGGAGTCTAGCCGGGTATTACATTAATAAATTATAATTTTTTAATATGTAAAATTATTTAATATTTTCATTCTTTATTTTTATTTTTGTTTTAGTTAAAAATAGTAAATAATTTTTAGTATTTTAAATTAAAAATATTTTATTAGTAAAAGAATTATTGGAAAAAAAGTTTTTAGTTTTTATTGAGATTTAAATGAAAAGTTTAGGAGATTATTTAAAATTTTTTATTTTTAATAATATATAATTAATATGTATGTATCCATCATTATTATTATCATCGTTATACTACCATCCCTATTATATTTAAAATTTTAACATTATTTGTTGAAACCAAGTTGACGATCTGACCAAAATAAAGTTGTGCTGTGATTAGTTAAATCTGCAAGACAAAAAAAAAAAGTGAGGTGGTTGACGCTTACGATAGCAACTCTGATGCTCAAATCAGCATACTGGAGAATAGGACAAATATAAAGAATTGCTTAGAATAAGAGTAGTTATGTAATAGAATTGTGTACTTTTGTCTCTGTGATCATTAACTTTGATACTGTAAGAAGATGAAGTTAATTATAGCATTTCCTAGAAATCCAGCAGCAATGTGACCAGCTCATTGATAAGGGACCTTACTGGCTAATTGGCCGAAAATCTCGTGATTACAGACGTAAAGGAGATCTGCTGGATTGTAGCCATTAATGTTAACTTCCTATGGAGTCTCGCCTTATAGTTGAGAGGGCGAGTCTTGACAAACAGAACCGACTTGAGGCCGACCTGAAGCGCCCGAGTCATCTTTTCTCTTAATAGGACCAAGCTTCATCTGACCAGACCCTTGCCACGTGGCCCTTTCTTTGAGTGCCAACACATACCATTCTTTGAACGATTATTATATAATATCGGAAGTTTCTCTACTGGTCTTCAATTCTTTAGGTTTGAAGATGATTGTCATCTTCACGATCTGGGGCACGTGTCTCATTTAGATTATCGTTTTACCTACTTCTACTCATAAATGACAATGCCTTCTGGCTATAAAAATTAAAAATAATAAACTGAACTTAATACCTGGTCATAATAATGACTTGAAACTTTTAATCATGGCTGACCCTCAGTCGTTGGCCTGGCAGATATGTTTCTGGCGGCCTGATCACGGTCCTGGAGTGTGAATCATATCGACTGTCCTGAGTACGGCCTTTAGTTCAGTCCATCGAACTAAGTTAGCTTCTAAGTGCGCGCTATCCTTGCTTCCTTCTTACTCACTCTGCCAACCAATTTGGTCTAAGAACTTTTCAAATGTCCAGTTAAATTGATCCGAGCAATATAGTAATGCCTTGGTGAGTTTTCGGGATTTCTCTTACCCTAATTAGCCCTGGCAATCTTCCAGGCATTTTTCAGCCTTGGTGAGCTTTCGAGCATTCTGTAGCTCTAACTAGCTTCCGAGCATTTTCTCACCTCGACTAGCCCTGATGATCTTTCCTCCTTGCGGATTTCACTCACTCGCTTAGCTTTTCGTCCTGCCTTCGCCTATCATCAAAAAGTCTTGCCCGTTTACAATGGGCCTCCTCCCTTCTTAAAAAGCTTTGGATTTCTAGGAGCGATTATAAGGGTAGTAACAAATGCCTTGGAGATTTTTTGTGAAATGCAGCTAACACCCGGTTGGTCAGCTTGGTGCATATCCGTCTTATGGCCTATCATAAGATGCCTTAGAAACTCTTTGTGAAAAGAGAATAACACTCGATTGGTCGATTTGGCATATACCCACCTTGTGGCCTTGAAACTTTTATTTATATGGGACTAACACTCAATCTTCTGGCCTGGCAGGTTCTCCCCTTGTGATTTTAAAACTTTTGTTTGATATGGGACTAACATCTGGTCATGTACCTGATAGGTTCCCGCCTTATGGTATTGAAATTTCTATTTAGTGGGACTAACACCCGAATGGCTTTATGACTTTTTAGTGGGACTAACACTCGAATAGCCTTATGCCCTTTTAGTGGAATTAACGCCCGATCTTTTGGCTTGGTGGATTTTTGCCTTGTAGTCTGAAATGAGTTCCTTGATTAGTGGGTCCAACGCTCGGTCTTTTGGCCTAGCGGGTTCCCACCTTGTGGTCTGGCATGAGTTCTTTGATTACTGGGTCCAACGCTCGGTCTTGTGGCATGAGTGCCTTGATTAGTGGATCCAACGCCCAGTCTTGTGTCATGAGTGCCTTAATTAGTGGGTCCAATGCCCAGTCTTCTGGCCTGACGGATTTTCGACTTATGGCCCTATTTTAGTGGGACTAATAACTGGTCTTTTAACCTAACGGATTCTGGACTTATGGCCCTATTTTAATGGTACTAACACCCGGTCTTCTGGCCTGACGGATTTCTGACTTATGACCTTATTTAGTGTTACTAACATCTGGTCTTTTAGTCTGACGAATTCCCAACTTATGGCCTTATTTTAGTGGGACTAACATTCGGTCTCTTGGCCTGACAGATTTTCGACTTATCGCTTTTTGATGAACGCTCTTTAATCTTCTTTGAAGAAGACAACCCTATCATTCCTTATCACTAATCACAATACATAAAAAAATATCTTGTTAACTATTAGTGATAAAATTTTCTTAGATTACAAATATTCCATTACTCGACCATCTAACTTGGCCAGCTTATAAGACCCTAGGCAAATAAACTTCGAGACCCTAAATAGTCCCTTCCGATTTCGGCTAGCTTACTAGTATGCATGTTACATCTCTTGTGATTTGCTTATTTTCCCTGATCATAACTAGGTCCTTCTGCCATTACATAATAATCTCCATAGGTTTCATGTCAAGGGTGGTTTCAAGAGTTATTGCCTCGGGTTCAAATCTCCTTTCTTTCCTTCACTTTTTGGCGAATTTTCAGAGTGTATCATTGTAACGACCCGGAAATCCGACCCGTTACCGGCGCTAGGATCCAGATCGGCTTA